>NC_056741.1:1837512500-1837843750 GCF_019279795.1 Protopterus annectens
CCCTGTGGATATACAGTAAGTGCCCACCAATTACCACATAGGTGTTAACCCATTAAGTACTTAACATGTAATAAGAGACCTGGGGACACAAGCTGATAGATATCCTGCATTGGACAAGCATGTGGCTGCAGTGGTTACAGAAACATACCATATACCCACCTAATCATGAAGGTTGTCAGATCTAGATCAGGGGAGGTCATTGTGGCTCTGCAGTCATCCTTCATCAGCGTTACAATTGACTACAATAGCCCCTGTGGGATGTACCTCAGCAGACACCTCCATCAACTGGAAAGTCCCCAAAAGTACCTGATCAGGAGTATCAAAGAGCTTGAACAGATGCCATGTCTTGCCTGATTAAACAAACTGCAGCTCCACACACTGCCATACTGCCCACCCAGAGGCAAGCTGGGCCTGATGTATAAAGCCATGTCCAAGCTGGAATCAATGAACATGCTGCACCTTGTACAATCTGAATGGCAGTGAGCAATGCACATGAGAGACCTGAACCCCAGCACTGACATACATAGGACAAGCTGTACTGAATGATCCATAACACAGAAGCCACTCCCACTCTTGAGTAAACTCCCAGTACAGGTTAGCCAGAGAGTCACTCATCAACTCTCCTCAAGAGGAATCTTGATGAGTGGATGGGAGATGGTAGGTTTACCCTGGGTATCACTGTTATGTCACGGGTAGACAGAGGTACAGTATACTAACTATGACATATGTCATGGCAAACTCCAGTTACAATGTGTGTTGAAGGACAAACACACTCTCGGACTAGCATTAGGAATGGCCTAGGGCACATCGCTAGTGTTTGCCAATGTACACCTATGTTGTGGAATACACTACCAATGTTGGACAAGCCTGGTTTAAATAGTTCATATCTGAACATAATGCAACATGGTCATATGTGCACAACTGGCCCCTAACCAGTCTGTTGTGCTCACTATGAAAATGTAAAGCAGTGATAGGACTAAAGCCCAGGATACTGTCCACCACAGTGAAAGTACTGAACCAGTACACTATACGGTACTACACTGTTAGGTCAGTATGAAAGGATGTTGATAACTGTATGCAAAGTATCCCATGCAAACCCTGCAGGCACAGTATAATCCCTGTTGTGTTCAGACACAAAGCAGTTGGACAGTAAGTACTCAACATGACACACAACACACAACCATAAATGTGAGATATTGTGGAAGTTCACACTCATCCACAAATGTGGTGGGCTGCAGAGTTCAACATATGGAAAGCTCACACTGGGCATGCTCGCACACTTTGATAAATGAGACATATGTCAGACAACATGCCATGGAAAGCCTGAACTGGGCATGCTCACACACTTAGGTCAAATCTCAGTTTAGCAGTTGGCCACACATATCTGGTATTTGTACGTGTTATTCCAGGAACCAACCACATTACAGCAATCTGTCCAGTGCACGCAGTTAAATGACTACAGAGACATAAGTGATATAGTGGATCCCTCTCATATTCAAACATCTTCCACAGATACACAAGTTGTTCATAGAAACAGGGAATGCTATGGCAATAAAGACCTGCAAACAGTCTATCAGCAACAAATATTGTGCATCTGACAATTAAACATATGGGTGTAGAGGTCAACACTAGGCTGTTTGCCCTAGGGAATGACAGCTTAGCCAGAGTGTGCTTGGCGTCTGCCTCCTCAGTACAGTAGGCTACTGTGCCACTGTAAAGTAGGTCACATAAGGCACAGTGTGAGGCTAGTGTGCTGTGCCTCCATCAAGCAGGGACACAGTGGAGATCCCAGGGGTTGAATTTGCTAAGCCACATCCATGTTGTTGGTGTGTGCTGGAAGAGGGTTGGTGAGGACCTCTAACAGTAAGTGGGCGTCAATAACAGACTGAGGGGAGCCTTATCTGCAGTGTCTGGACAATTTCACTGTCAACACTTTGCCGTGATGATTATGAGGGATTGAGGTGTCGTGCCAGTACTGTTCAGAGATGTCCTCCCTCTGTGGGCTACTGCTCTGCAATGGATTAGCTCACTCTGTCTGTTGGACAGCTCATATATGGCTGGTGTACACCTGACAGGTGTCCTGTTGTGGAGGAGTCATGGGTATATTTGGGATAGCATAATCAATGCAAACCTTCCACATGCTCATAGAATGCAATTGTCAAGGATTATGCAGAGTGGCCTGTATACTCCCCCAGCATGGGTCCTTTGAAGTCTTCCACCCCAGTCTTCACAAGTGTAAAGTCTGCTTTTGGTAAATACACTTTGTTTTCAGTGACAACCTTGCCTGGGGGTGGGGATGGGATAAGGATGTCCAGGGAAAGGTGGGTATGGTCAGATATCAACAATGGTGGTCTACCTCTGGTGTGGAACAGTGAGTACCCATGTTGCAGATGGTCAGGTGCAATATGTATTTCCCCTTGTGGCTGTGGTGAGTGGTTCTGCCATAGCACATGGACTCACAAATTGTAGTGGCTGTAGGGTAATGTTGTAGAGGCCTGAGTAGTTCCCACACACAATATACCTGTACCTGATGTTAACAACTGGAATGGTGTATGTGAACCCCTTCATATCTTGGCACTGTTCTCAGGGAAGCAAAGTGTGTGTCCTGGATGTGGGAGGGGTGGTCCGAACTGGTTGTGTTGTGTGTTACAGGTCCTGTGGTCACGAAGCATGGTATAGAACATAACCTGCCAGTACTGATGTGCATATCTGACCCTGAAGTAGGTGGCTGCAAATGCATATATATGCTATCCCCCACCTGACAGGTAGTACTAGATGTACATACCTCTGTAGAAATAATGATGTCAGCACCCTATAAATACTGCAGGTGCAGAACAGATGCCCACTAATTTGGATAGTGCACTCTGCTAATGCGTCTCCCTCAAGTGTCATAATATAGTTAGGTAGGGGTTTGAATCCTGCAAATGCTCAGTGTGTGTGTGTGTGTGTGTGTGTGTGAGCGGGGTTGGTGTGTGTGCAATTCTGTGTGAGAGAAATGTCCCTTTTGGCAACTAGGAGAACACACTACAGGATGCACATTCCCCTTTCTAAACACTGATGATGTCAGCACCCTATAAGTACAGCAGGAGAAGGGAAACCTCCCAGTAATGTGAATAGCGTGGGTTTGAATCCTGCAAGTCTGGTTGAGGGGGGGTTAGTGTGTGTGCAATTCTGTGTGAGGGAAATGTCCCTTTTGGCAACTGGGAAAACACACTACAGGATGCACATTCCCCTTTCTAAACACTGATGATGTCAGCACCCTATAAGTACAGCAGGAGAAGGGAAACCTCCCGGTAATGTGAATAGCATGCTCTGCTAATGCATCCATCTTGAGTGTCATAATGTAGTTAGGTTCATTGGTTCATAGGTTCATAGGTTTATACTAGGCTATCTGCCCTAAGGCATTTATAAGCCTAGCCCAGATTTTTGTGGCTTACGCCACCCCTTATGTTAAAAAATACTGTGCCCATTAGTTTGTTGTGCCTCTGTCCAGCAGTGACACAGAGATGATTCCCGGGGTAAACCTATGATCTCCCATCCACCGGTCAAGATTTCTCTTGAACATAGCCAGCGAGGTGCTCTGCCTCACATGGACCGGGATTTTATTCCACAACATAGGGAGTCTCTGGGTGACAAATCTATCCCTCCAGCATGTCCTATTTATATCCGTGCTAAGGTTTAAGTCGCTTGCTCTAGTGGATCTGGTAGATTTGGATGTTTTGAGGTGGAGCATGTCCATTAATTCCGGGTTGGACATGGCCTTGTATGTCAGGCACAGGTCACCTCTGAGCAGACGGTATGTGACTGAATAGAGCTGGAGTTTCTTCAGTCTGGCAGCATATGACAGATTTTGGAGTCCCTTTATCCTTTTGGTGAGGAACTTTTGGGGTCTCTCCAATTGCTGCAGGTGTTGGGTGAGATACATCCCGAATGGGGCATTGTACTCGATCATTGGTCTGATAAGTGAAGAGTACAGGGGAACAATGACCTCACTTGATCTGGATGTGAATCCCTTCATGATCAGGTGGGCAATGTAGAAGGTTTTTCTAACCACTTTAGCAATGTGAGTGTCAAAAGAAAGGCCACTGTCAACCTGGGTCCCCAGGTCCCTGATAACCTCTTCTGTGCTTAGTGGATTGCCACCTATATGGTAGCTTGGGGTTACATTGTTTTTCCCGAAGGGTATGACTATACATTTTTTGGCATTTAACTTCAGGCCATGGCTCTGGCACCAGCTATCAGTTTCCGTGAGACCCCTCTGAAGAATATCTGTGTCCGATGTACTTTCCACTATGGCTCCCAGTTTGCAGTCATCTGCAAACTTTGTCAGCCATAGTCCTCCTATATTTGCCTGTACTTCTGAGAAGTAGATGCCGAACAACAGGGGGCCAAGGACTGAGCCCTGTGGGACACCACTTGTGACCGGCTTGGAGTCTGACATGGCGCCAGCTACTCTAACCCTGTGGGTTCTGTCCTTTAGCCAGTTTGCAATCCATCTTGTGACATATAGGTTTACATTTAAGCTGGTAAGTTTCTCTATAATACCCGAGTGGGGTATTGTGTCGAAAGCTTTTGCAAGGTCAAGGTAGGCTGTATGGACTGCCTTTCCCTCATCAATGGCCTTGGTGACTGTTTCGAAGAAGTGGACCAAGTTCAAAAGGCATGATCTGCCCTTGACAAAGCCAAACTGGGTCGGGTCCAATGTCTGCAAGTCCCCTATGTCTTTGTTTATGAGTTCCATTATGATCCTCTCCATAGCTTTGCAGACCAGGCTTGTTAAGCTTATGGGGTGGTAATTACCAGGGTCCATAGAGGCACCGCCTTTGTGGAGTGGGACCACAGTTGCCGTACACCACTCCTTGGGCACGTATCCTGTGGTAAGGCTAAGATTAAACAGCTGCCTTATGTGCGGGTTTAGTTCCTCATTGAGTTCGTGTAGCACACAGCTGGGGACACCATCCGGTCCCATTGATGCTGTGTTTTTAGCTTTAGAGAGAGCAGCTTTCACCTGCGCATTGGAGATGTCTGGGAGGCTGCACTCCGCTGGGATAGTTATCTCTCCTTTTGGGGGGGAGAGGGGGGTGAAGTTTGCACTGAACCTGTCTGCCAGTATGTTGGCAATGTCTGTGGGTTCAGTGATTTTTGTATCATTTTGGACTAATTCTGAGAATATCTGGGAGTTTCCACCCAGGTTTCTAACATAGCTGAAGAAGGCCTTATGATTGTCTTTTGAATCTATGGCAATTTTTCTCTCAAAGTTGGCCTTGGATGATTTTATGAGTGCTCGTATTTTGTTTTATGGATTTTGCTCTATCATGTAACAGCTTTCTCCTCTTATTGTAAAGTTTGTTTATGGCTGGGGTCCACCAGACTGGACGTTTGTCCTTGGTGGAAAGAGTCTTGGTTTTATTAGGGATTGCCTGAGCCATGCAGTCCTGGAGGTGTTCGTAGAAGGCATTTGTAAGGGCTTCCGCAGCTTGGGTTGTGGTTTCCACTGGCTCGGGGGCCTTGAAGGATACCACACCAGTCTTGAGTAGTGTGAAGTTTGCTTTAGAGAAGTTCTTCACTGTGGTCTTTTTTGTTTGGGGTGGGGGCAGGATGTGGATATCCAGTGAGATTAGTTTATGATCTGATCTCACCAATGAGGGATATACTTCGTGTGGAGCATTTTGTCCCCATGTTTGTGATGATGAGATCTAGTATATTTTCTCCTCTTGTGGGAACGATGACTAGTTGTTCCATGGCATTTGAATTTATGAACTCCAGGAACCTTTGGGCTAGAAAGTTTGGGCTTGAGTAATGTTCCCAGTCTATATTCGGTAGTTGAAGTCACCCAATATAATGGTGTTTGGAGATACATTTATACCCTCCAGTGTCTTCAGGAAGGCTGTGTGGGGTTCCTGAGTTTGAGAGGGTGGCCTGTAGCATGCTACAAATTGTAGAGCAGTTTTGCCTATGGTTAATTGCACCTGGATGGTTTCTGATGCTTCGTGCGTTGCCACCAACCTGGAGGTGTGGGTATCCTTGATGAATATGGATACACCCCCTCCTTTTGTGGTGTGGTCTGGGTTTTGGGGCCGGAACGCATGATATGAGGTAAAACCTGATAGTGCTGGGGTGGCTCTCAGGAGCCTTGAACCAGGTTTCAGTCACAGCACAGACATCGATTTTCCCATACTGAGAAAGGCCTCGAATGCGTGCATTTTGAGATTTAGACCTCTGGCATTGAGCAGCATTACCCTTAGTTTCTTCCCATTTTTGTTTTCTAGGGTGGTAGGTTTAGAATTTGAGCCTTGCCTAAAAAAGGCACTATGGGGTGGCAAGAGCCTTAGCCAATATCCGAATCCCAGGGTGACAGGTGCAAGCCGTCCCTTGCGAAGCAGCATGGCTTGTCAAGCATGTCATCCCAGGCAGACAGACACTGGATCCCCTTTGAATGACACCAGAAATTAAGCCAATTGTTAAAGCTGATCATCTTGTCTCTATGTTGTGGCATCATTCTTGGTGAAGGAAGGATGCTGCTCAGGGTCAGGGTCATACCTGCCTGGGCTACATAATCAGAGAGCTCCTCTATGTCTCTTTCATGTAGTCCAGGGAGGTGCCTCAGGTCGTTCACACCAGCATGGACAATGACTGTGTCATATTTGTACTTGCTGTGGAGTGACCCGAGTGCTTGTGTTATGTGGCGGATTCTAGCACCCGATAGGCAGCTTACTGTGACCATCTCCTTGTTCAGCCTGGTGAGTGGGACGTCAGTGTGTCTGACTATGGAGTCACCTATGACAAGTATGTTTGGTGTTGTATTTGGCCTTAAGGGCTGTGACTGCTTTGCACACTGATTTTGTGGTTTATGTGTTGCCTGTGGTGTGTCATGAGGTAGCGGTTGCTTGGGTGTCTGCTTTGGAGGCCTCTGCTGTTTAGGTAAATTTTTGCTCAGAGCCTCCGAGTATGTCTTTGTGTGTTTATGTGTTTGATTCATTGTTGTGATAGCTTTATGTGAGACTGGTTTTGTGGTGTGTGTAGTTGCCTTCTCCTCCTGTCTGGTCTTGCCAGTCCTGAGTTGAGAGAGCTCAGCCTCCAGTTTGGCTAAATAGCTGCATCTCTCACAAGTATTTGTGTTATGTGGGAGGAGGAGAGGGTTGTCTGTGTACATGAGGCAATTGTAAAATTGCCTCAATATTCCCAGATTCACCAACTGGACAGGAGAGGACGCCAGCATCTGGCCCTTCGACATGCTAGAGAAATTAAGAAGTTAGGGGTGTAACTGAATAAGAGAGGACTTAGTAAGGAAATGGGTACTCCTGGGGGCGGGGGTTTCGCTAGTGAGGGACTTTGTATAATACAGAAGTGCTAAGCCTGAAAAAAAGATGCTTTTAAGACAAGTGCTGAGCTTTTTTTTTTTTTTTTTTTTTTTGGAGAAAAAAACAAAAAAAGCTTTTTAGGAACAAGTGCTGTGCTTTTTAGTTAAGGGATATACTGTTTAGATTACTAGTAGAGCAGTTCTAAGGGAAAAAATGAAGAACAGACTTTATGGAGCCAGAAAAAGTTTAACCTTGTTAAACCAGCGCTGCCCGATACTGCTCTAGTGACAACTCCGCGCTAAATCGCGTAGGGGTTTGAATCCTGCAAATGGCAAGTGTGTGTGGGGGGGTGGAAGTAGGGTGTGTGCAATTACATGTGTGAGAGAACTGACCCTTTTGGCAACCAGTACAATACACCAGCTGGTGCATATTCCAATCTCTACACAGAGATGATGTCAGCACCCTACAAGTACAGCAGAAGAGGGCAAATCTCCCAGTAATACAAATAGCACGCTCTGCTACTGTGTCTCTCACTACTGTCATAGCACAGTTAGTTATGGCTTTGAATTCCACACATGCCACATGTGTTTTTGTCACACAGAATGCCCATGTGTGTGGGTTGTTGTTCACAATAATGCATGACATCGATTAAACCAGTAATGGCAATGGACACAGATGATGTATGTGTGTGCCAAATACACATATGTACCTGTGACCTTCAATAGTTCCATGTCTGACGCCTGCCACATGTGAATACATGGTATTTGTACTGGATAACATTATGACTGTGGTCTTCTGTGCAGGTGCTGCATGTGGTATGTGTATATACAGTGTGAGTTGTATATGGTATCATTCTAGCAGCGAGGGATACACATCTGGTCTGGGGAATATAGTCTACATGTTGATGAACAGGTGCTGCATGTTTTCACCTGTTGTGGGAGTGGTAACAAGTTGTTCCATAGCAATGCAGTGACTACATGCTAGGAACCTTTCAGCTAGGGTGTTGTAGTTACAGTAATTCATCAGCATTCAGTAATACTTCAGCATTCTTGGTGAGGGTATGATGCCAACCAAGGTCAGGGTCATACCAGACTGTGCCACATGTTCAGAGAGCCCTTCTATGCTCCCTATCATGTAGTCCAGGGAGGTACATCACAGGTCAGCCATAATGGCATGGACAATGACTGAGTCATATGTGTCCATGCCTCTGACTGACCTGTATGCTTGTGTTATGTGGTGGACCATAGTGCCCCACGGGCATATCACTGAGACCTTCACCTTGTCCAGCCTGGTGAGCGGGACCTCACTGTACCGGACAATAAAGGTACCTAACACAACTGTAGCAGGTGTGTTGTCTAGCCGTACAGGCTGTGACTGTTTGGCACACAGGATTTGTGTGCTATGTGTTGCACGTGCTGTGTTCTGGCTTAACGTATGCCTGTGTGCCAGCTGCAGAGGTGTCTGCTACTCAGGCAGGATGGTATTCTGAGGCTCCAAGAATGGCCCAGTGTGTTCATGTATTTAGATTGCTGTCAGTGTAGTTCTACATCAGACTGGTATTGTAGTCACTGTAGTATTTCATGCCACCTGACAGGTTATGCCAGTACTGGTTTCAGAGTGCTTAGTCCCCAGTTTGGTTATGTGGTTGCATCTCATACATGTGTTGTACATCCATGTGTAGGGGAGAGGGTTGACTGTGTACATGTGGCAGCTGTGACATTGCCACATGACCCACATATTCCACAACTGCACCATAGAGGTGACTGACAAGTGACCTTTGCACATGCTACCATAGTATTGTGATTGCCATGGTGATTAACAGCACATAGGGCCAATGGAGAACAAGGTACAGAAGGTGAGTATGTGAGGGTGTAGTGCCTGTGATTAGTTAGCACTGGCATATATGACTGCTCACATGGTCAAATGCCAGGTAAGTCATATGCAATGTGTCACAGGCAATGTACATGTGAACAGGACAAACAGTGACATTCTGTCAAGTGAGACATGGACATACATATAGTAAGGTATGCAGATGCCACTAGGATTCCACAGAAGCTCTGTAACTATGCATTGCAGGTGGGATCAGTATTCCAGGGTAATTGCAAGCAAACATGCATGCAAACACAGCTACAGTAAGCAGGGCTGCATGTAGTCCATTGTACAACAAACAAGCTGTACCACTTCCAGTAGATAACAGTGCAAATATGCAGGCACTATACACATGTACATGGAAATAGACAGGTCAGATGGCTAGGGTCCAGTCTCAGCACACACGTGTACAGACCATGTACCGTCAGGATGTACAATAACTGGATGGAAACCCAGGTGCTCATACCTGCAGTAATACACATGTCAAATAACAGACACTGAGCCTTCACTCAGTGGTTCCATACTTAGTAGGATGTATGCTACCTGTCCTGCCACCACAGTATCCCTGACATTTATGGGGACTCTCCCTCCTGTGAAAGTTAGTTTTGTGTGTTGGGGCTGTCTAGCATGGTATGAGATGTGAGCTTGCAGTGCTAGGGTGCTCCTGTGTGTCCTGTACCAGTCGTGTAGTACTGCACACATATCAACATCCTCAAACATTCACATTGCAGAGTCCAGTGTGGGCAACATGCCACTTGCAGTTTACATGTCCATCATTGCGTATCAATACTTTCATTACCTTATCCCCTGTGCTACCTATGTATGTAGCCTTCTGTTGACATCCTTACCACCATTATGCCAACATGTGCAGATGATACACTATGGTACTTACCATGGATGTAGACAACAGTACAAGACAATCATACCCTTACTGCATCAGGCATGCTGGGATATACCCACAATTATATCAGCACACAGTACTGTTAACAACATGATACTATTACTACACGTCTATGTAGTCACCCTGTGCATCAGCAACATGTTAACCTGTACCTGCACTGATGTTACAGATTGCAGGAGGTGGCACAGTTTCATCATATGCACAGGGTGTGAACTTGGTATGCCTGAGTCTGCCACTGATACCACCAATTGACATGTATGTGTATGTGTGTTGGTGAGGGACAGCAATACAAGGTGGGGCAATGTTGATGCAGTGTGTGCGTGTATGTGGTAGCCCTAGGTGTTGTCAATTCGCATGTGTGTATGGATGCACACAGTTCCACCTCATGGCTGCCATATACCGGTGTTTGTGGACAGCCACAGACTGTACCTGCCAGGTCATACAGATCAGTGTCTCTGGCCACGGACACGGTACCTGTGCCTTGCAGGGGTGCTACGAACCATATCCAGTACCAATCCAGACTGGGTACTGTCATCAGAAGCAGGTGTTCATTGACTGGGCACAGATGCCTGTCGGGCCTGTCCAGAGCCATGTGCACATGGTCTCCTGGGGCGGTCTGATGACAGCACAGACCCAGCATTGCTGGGGCTGCTGCTGGCACTATGGGAGCGGCTGCGGCCCTGTTGTCGTCCGCGATGACTGCCAGCTGCTGCTGTTGCTGGCATACGTCCACATCGACGCCTCAACCGTCCACCATTGCCCTGGCTCATGGACATGTAGTTGTGGAACCAATCTAATATGTCCCCACAACGTCTGTTTATGACATCGGTGAAATTACGGATGGCAGCCACAATGTCACGGATACTGTCAGTTATGGCTGTGCGACATGCTGTCAGCTCCCTCAGACCCTGTCTGGTGTACCATTCCATACGTGACTGTGCCTGCATGACAGCCCAAAACATAGCTGAGGTTGTAAGACCTCTGTGGGCACGTCTGACAGGGGCAGTACGCCCACGGATGCTCCCACGAGAACCCCTGGACATCTGTCTGTGTGGTACCATCTCAGGGCCATGCCCATGGCTGCTGTGTGGAGAAGCATGTGCCACAGATACCACATTACCCTGGTCAATGCCCACTGTATCCTGTCCATCACCTAGGGACATTGGTGACAAAAGGTGTATTGGCAGGATGACTGTGCGCATTGATGGGGTTGACAGCCGTGTACTGTCAATTGGCTGACCAATGACGGACCCTGGCATACCTTCCTGTGCCATTACACAGCTGTCATCATTATCAGTACCCGTGGCACCTGATTCAGGTTCCCTGCTGCATGACACCAGAGCAGCACCAGAACCTGTGGGAGGGAAACAGGAAACACAGTTTACAATGTCTACACAATGTTACCAGTGATGCACACATGCACACATGCACACATGCACAGGCGCACACATGCACTTATGCGCAGGTGCACACATGCACACATGCACACATGCGCAGGTGCACACATGCACACATGCACAGGTGCACAGGTGCACACAGGCACACATGCACACATGCACACATGCACAGGTGCACACATGCACACATGCACACGTGCACACAGTTGCACACTTTCACACAGTCGCACACTTGCACACTACTCAGTATGCAAGATATCAACACACAGACACAGACACACCTGCATGCATACACAGAACACTACTAAGTGAGCCTAATATTACTATTACTATCAAGACTATTAAAGGTATTGTTAATACACACTCACCAGCATGGATAGGCTACATTGCTGTTACACCAGAGGGACCTGCAGAAGTGAGGAAATTAATGTCAGTGGGCACAACTGTGCCATTGCTACTGAGTATGATACAGGTCAGTAGTACAACAGTTGCCTTTCACAGGTCAGCTGCTGATACTGAGAATATCACACTTGCACATTAAATACTAGGATGACAGCTACAAACCAAGGACACACCTCACACATGCATTAACTACCAGTGTACACAACAGTCAACTATACATATGGCATATTACCTGCACGCTCGTAGTCTTGGTGCTGTGTGGCTCCAGCCTCCATCATAATGCAGGTCTGCTGCTGTTGTTGTTGTTGGCAGGCTGGAGCCACAACACTTATGAGTAGTCCCTCCAGTATGGTGAGTGGGGGATGTGTAGCCACCCCACCACCTGTGGCAACCTGTTGCCTGTGGATATCCAATGCACGCTGATGGACATTTCTGATTAAATCACTGCAGTGATGTCGTACCTGCTCATATGTCCTATTATGCATGCCTATGTCATTTACCCGACGGACCAGGTCTTGCCACAGTGCAGCCCTCTCCTGCTGATTCTGGCTGGTGCGGGAAAAGAGTATTGCATAATCCCGCACCAGGCTCTGGTGTATTTCCTCATCCTCAGCTGCAGAGTCCGCTGGATTGTGCTGGTGAGCCATGGTCCTGAAAAAGGAAATAACATGATATCAGCAAACTATGTCAGCAGAATTTGGCACACATACGACACATGCTACTCGACTGTTGTGATACAACATATCTCACATATATAGCATCTGTCTGTCTATTGGTGGATACACATGTAAATGGCCAGGTATCAGTACTCAGCCAACAACTGTGCAACAGTACCTGGCACACTCCATAAGACATACTACCAAACCCCAGCAGTCAGAACACTGATTCAGGTCCAAAGCACCTCCTCACTCTGGGGGTTTGTATTGAGGTACTGTATGGTGTACATCATCAACTACTGTGAGCTGACCACAAACTAATTGCCCTGGATATACATATCCCACCTTCACCACCAGCACAAATGACTACAGTGAATAACATTTCAAATGCAAACTTTACACTTCGTAACACTGACATGGTATCCTTTAAGCCCAGTGGGCCAGTGGAAGACACAACCCACAATGCTGACCCCTTCACTAATGATTTCTATGGACATCTCCGAGAATGCATGGATCATGCAATCCCATATAAGACCAAGACACTCTCCACAAAGGAACAGCATCCTGTCTGGTGGACCCCAGCCATAGACAGATTGTATAACAAAAGATGGAAGCTACTGTAAGACAGAGCATAAGTCCATAAAGGGAAGGCATGTCTGATCAGCACTAGTAAAGAGCTATTTTCTCTCATCCAAACATCCATGGGCAACTTTGAGAGGGAAATCAATGGGAACACTACAGATAACCACAAGGCCTTCTTCAGTTATGTTAGAAACCTGGTCAGAAACCCTCCAATATACTCATAGTTAGTACACAACAACAAATAATTCACTGAACCCACAGATATTGGCAACATTGTGGCAGACAGGTTCAGTGCATGTTTCCCCCCCCCTCTCCCCCAAACTAAGACATACTTATCCCAGCTGACTGTAACCTCCCTGTCATCACAGATGTCCAGGTGAGAGCCGCCCTCAGAAAAGCAGAAAACACAGCATCAATGGGACCTGATGGTATCCCCAGTTGCATGCTACATGAACTCCAAGAGGAGCTAAACACACATATAGAAGTGCTATGTAACACTAGCCTGACTACAGGATATGTACCTGTACACTGGCGTACAGCAGCAGTGGTTCCACTCCACGAAGGAGGCACCTCTACATACCAATACAATACAACACAATACAATACATTACAATACAATACAATATGCTATTGTCCCTGGGACTACAGCAGCATACTGTACTGCTACCCTGACCATTGTGGCACATGTGATGTGATGGTACCTGCTCCTGTCAAACAGTTACACAGGGTGACTCATATGGCATATTACCTATCTGACTAACATTCAGCAGGGGTATGTGTGACATGTACTCATGCTTCTTAATGCTGTGTGGTTTATTGCAGGGTATGTTTTATCTGTGGGTAGGAACCTGTACCTCCACCATGTGCTCTCTACTGCGGGTGTCACGGACGACACACAACAGTCATTTAGGTTGTGGATGGTGTGAGGTGTTACTATGGTTGTTGGACATCTGTCATGGGTGTGACTTAAGTATGTAAATCCAGGAGTGGTAACCTCTATGTGGGTAGTATGTGTATACTCTGTGGTGTTGTCAGTCACTGTGCATTGGTAATGTGTTTGAGTGCTTTGTCACAGTGTTGTACATGCCACTGTGTCCTTCTCCATATCTGTAGCTGTCATGTGAGGTACATACCGTGGCAGCCATTGTGTGGTGTGGAGGGGTACACTGATCTACATGTCCATAGCTGACACACCATGTCTGCTGACACATGCCATGTGCAGGTATTCCAGGAATAGTGTGCCACTGTGACTATCATTGGGGGGATTATTGTACACATTTATGACCCTGTTCACCCCTGACACATGCAGTGGTGGGCAGCCAATCACATATCTGGTGGTTACCGGTGTAGGTGATTTGAAATGGGGTATGGTACTCCAGTTTCGACACTGGTGTTCACTCCATGCCTTTGTCACCAGGCACCTGTTACAATACATCTGTACACATGTGCCTCACTCAGAATATATATACATCTCTCTCTCTCTCTCTCCCTATATATATATATATATATATATATATATATATATATATATATATATATATATATATATATATATATATATATATATATATATATATATATATATATATATATATATGTCTGTATACATATACACATATATATATTGATGTACATATATTGCTATAGATATGGAGGGGGGGTGTGACAGATAGGGGTGAGAGTGACAGAGGGGGTGGGACAGGGGGAGTGTGAGATTGTCATATACAGTCATATCTGTAGATAGTCAGATCTGTCTGTCTATGTATATGTATCTACATATATCTATATCTGTATGCGTGTATTACATATATATGTTTCTACATATTCTATCTATCTACATCTGTCTATGTATTCCTACATCCCTCTCTATGTATGTATACATATATGCATATTATATATATATATATATATATATATATATATATATATATATATATATATATATATACATACATACATATATTGACATACATACGTATCCATATGATAGATAGGTATATCAACATGTTTGTTTACAAAACTGTATACACACACTAACATACTGCTAAACATACATAGCTGTGAAACCTACTTTGTACATTGCACTACAACCTACATTCAACCTACATTGATATGTGCACATAGATGCCCTCACATACATATTTATGTACAGCCTTCACTGATAGTTACTGTATGTCCCATGCCCTATGCACATCTTCATATACATATGGATACAGACCAATGACAGATATGTAGGGTTCACAGTATGTAGACTTTTAAAGTATTACTTTACATTACCTGTGTTTGTCACAGCTGCTTGAGTTGCCATTTGGTTTGGTGTCCTGCTGCTCCAGTTGGCAGTTGTCAGCTTTCAAGTGGGTTTTGATGACTGGCTTTGTTTGTGTATGTTTTTTTTTCTCTCTCTCTCTCTCTGTCTCTCCCTACCTCCACAGGGTGCAATGAAAGTATTGCATGTGTAGACTGGGAGTACAGCATGCTTTTGTAGGTATCTGCATATGTCCATGTGATGGCCTCTGCACCAATTGTTAGCCAGCATTTGCTAATTGCATGCAGCCAGTTGTGTACTGATTGCAGTTCTCACTGTGATTCCAGGACAGTGCTATAAAAAGGTATGTGAGATAGGCGGAGCCCTTTCAGAGTTTAAGGGCAGGGACCATGCTGGTATGCTGTGGACACTGTTCTGTGAGTGTAAAGGTTAGTATCTCTCTCATATTTCTGGCTGTGTTGTAGATTAACATTTCTCCATTCATTTCTCCAGTTTCCTGTAATAAGTGTGTATGCACACTGACACCTAAGACTACTACTACTGTTAATGTGGGTGTGTGTGCTTTCCTGTTAGACATGTGGTGTAACTGGTATATAGCAGTGGCTCTTGCACTTTGTTGCTATGGCTTCAATATTTGCCCTTTACATTCACTACTTGTATGCCTGCTTGGTGTCTTGACTGTAGTGTGTTGCTGTGGCTTTCCTACTTTCCATGTACGTTCACACCTTGGAATGCTTGCTATATTTGCTAGGGTGTTACTGCATGCAGTGTAATCTGGCCATGGTGTGGGCCTTGACAGGTATTTGAGTATGCTGCTGAGCAGGCCCCAGAAACTCTCAGGTGCATCTTTTATCTGCCTCATGGAATGGTACATATCAGTGGGGTACACCCATTAAATTGCCTGGTATTCTGCAGTTGTGACTGTGGGTTAGCATGAGCATATATATTACTACACTATTTCCGACATGCAAGTGGTGCATACTTTCAGTACTTCATAGTTACCACTGCATGTGTTGTAACACCTTTCTGTCTACTGTTTGTACATTTCACAGGGAGTCTGTGGGGCATCCCTGTAACTCAGTCACTGTTGCTATGTCTAGGCTCTTAACTATTCAAATATGGCAGTGTCAGACCTCTCAAGTGTACAGATATTTGCAGGTTGTCCAGATTTATGCCTCAAATTTTGGTCCATATCTCATAAACAGCTTTTTCTGGCAAATCACTCTGGGCTCAAGTCAGACTATAGTGACAAACATTTCAGTTTTAGACTTCATATCCTTCCAAACATCCAACAAAATGCAGAACCTGTTACTCTCTCAACTGTCTAAGTTTGTTGGAGCATTATTTGGAATGTGTCCCTCTTTTTGGGCCTTTGCTCCACATTTTTTATTACTTAGTCCAGATGTGTTCCTGTGAGAGGTTGTGGGGTATGGCCAGTGATTATCCTGCTGTGAGTATGTGTGTGGCTTGCAAGGTGCTACATTGACATTATTACCTACTAACTACCAGCTAGCATGACTGTTTCTGTTCACACACTACTATTATAGCAATCCACTACATTTGACAGTAAATATACATGACATGCTTTGTGTACTACACATCCTATATTCCCTTTACATTCATTCCTACTATTACATGATATATTTATTGTAGCACAATGTTCTTATATAACAGTCATGGCTTAGTGGTAAGTCATGCAGACTACTATTTCCAAGGTCCTGGGTTCGGGACTGACAGTGGGATTTTATTTTGCTTTTGAGTAGACTACAGGCCTTGTCATTCAGAGTGACTAAGGCACTTTTAAGCAGTTATAACCGGGTTAGCGCTGGTTTGCGTGGAGCTCACGCATGCGCACTGGCATTCAGCTCCGTGCACACCCGCTTACAACTGCTTAAAAGTGCTTACTCTTGCGCACACCCGCAGTATTTTCTTTGAAAGAAATAAAAATGGGGAGACAGGAAAGTGGTGAAAAAGGGGTCACAAAGAGGGTAAGACAGTAGGGAAACAAGCTTGGGTTTTGCAGGAGGGATGTAGGTAAGGCCCATAGCTGCCCATTTCTTCATCAGCAACAGCTGTGCATATGTTTGTAATTTGGTGTGACATTTGAAACCTTCCACCCCTGAGAGAGGTGTAAGCACAACAATAATACTTGTTGTACAGCCAATTGTAATTGACCTAACTAGAAAAAAGTGCCAGTAAGGAACAACGAAAACAAAAATCCACAGAGAGGTAGAAACACGTAGATGGAAAACAACCAACTCCAAACAAATAGCGTACCATAAATTTATTTGTCCGCTTTCATCAACGACTTCCTCAGAATAAATACAAAGCAAAACCCTCATCCTTAAATACACATAATAATTAAACAATTATCTAATAAATCAATCAATGTATCATTTAAATAACAAAAATTAGCAAAAATCAAGATGTAAATCAATTAAAAAATGAAGCCACTTTCTGTTTGTTATTAATGCATAATTTACGATGTTTTAAAAAACATTTAAGATTAATAAATTCATTTAAACCTGGTACTTTATCTGATTTTAATTTAATTTGCCAAATGGCTTCCCGTTGTTCCAAATAACATTTAAAATCCCCTCCCCTTGGATCAACAGAACAAACTTCCAACACTGAAAATAAAAACTTTTTGAAAGAAGGGCAGCTAATGGAATGCTTATACAAAGCATTAGTGCAGTCCTTAGATCTTATAGCATATAAATGCTCCTTGATACGTGTACTTAGTTTCCTAGTGGTCATTCCTATGTAAAATGCAGGGCACCTGGAACATAGGGAAATATAGACAACATTGGTGGTATTACAATTAACAAAAACAGGTACCTCAAGGGTTCTATCTGTTGTCGGAACAACTATGTAGGGCCCCACAGAAATGAATCTACAAATTGTGCACTGATGGCAACAATGCATGCCCTTCTTATCAGAAACAAACAAATTGATGGTGTGTTTGTTATTTTCCAAATTTTTTTTAACATTAAATCCATTACGGAATACAAACCATGGTTTGTCACCCAGAATCTGATGAATATCAAAATTGCCATGAATAACTTTCCAGTTATTCTCCAATATGGACCTAAGGTGGAAACTGTCACTACTCATTTCAAAAGAACAAATTAGACTAGGGTCAATTGAAGGAGTGGATTTTGGGCAAAAATGACCGTTATTGCTACTATATGGGGTTGCCAGAATGGCAGGATAATTAGAAAAACGCTTATTAAAAATCTCTTTGCCAATATTCTCTAACATTATGGCGTCGTAACCCCTTTGAAAAACAACTCAATTATAAGCTGAAACTCTTCAATTAAATGACAATCTTTGGTGGTCATACGACACGCTCTAATGAATTGACCTCTAGGTATGTTTTTAACCATATATCTCGGGTGCCCACTAGAAAAATGTAGGTAGCCATTGGTAAAGGTTTCGTTCCGATGAATTCTACTGTGAAATGTACAATCAAGTGAATCCCACCAAAAAGGAATGTCTAGGAAGTTTACAGCTAAACCTACATCACCCTTGGTGAATCTTAAAAAACCTGGAAGGGAATTCACTTCAGAGACAAATTTATCCACAGTGTCTGGTCCCCCTTCTATAATGAAAATCAGGTCATCAATAAACCTACAAAAAAATTCCACTTTGAATTTCCGTTCTAACAAAGGCATAACTTCAAGCTCCCACCATGCCATAACTAAGTTAGCATAGGCAGGGGCAGCTGGAGAACCCATGGCCACCCCTCTTTTTTGCTTGTAATAACTTTGATCAAATAAGAAAAAGTTGTTGTGTAAAATGAGTTCAATAAACATACAAATGGTGTTAATGATGTTAACAGAAAAACATTGTTTTTTGCACAAAAAATACCGAACTGCTTCGACCCCATCATCATGAGGAATACAGGTGTATAAAGACACTACGTCCATAGTAAAAATAATATGCCGATTAGGATCAAAAGGAAAAGTTTCAACAAAACCTCTTAATTTGCTCAAAAAATGCCATGAATCCCTGATAAATGATGGCTGATTAACAAGTAAAGACCCTAAAACTGAATCAACAACCAAGGCCACCCCTTCAGTGATAGAATGGGGGGGAAGAAACAATGGGCCTAAAAGGTGGATTACTGAGATCTTTGTGTGTTTTTGGAATGCCAAAAATCACACCAATTTTGGGTTCTGTGACAACACAAAAATCATATAACTCAGCAGTAATATCGCCTGACATAAAAGCATCGTATAAATGAGAGTGTATCATTCGGAATTGTCGATGTATCACATGCAAAGCTACCTGTTCATATTCATCAACATTTTCCAACATCTTTAACATACAAGCTTTGTATCTTTCCTGGCCCATGATAACAATATTCGCACCCTTGTCGCTCTTCATGAATCTGAGTCTGTCAGTTAAACCCTGCAAATCAAACAAAGCAGTTTTCTCTTCTACTGTCATGTTATGATGAATATGAGCATGATTTTTAAGTAATAAATTACCAACATCCTGAATGCATAATTCCTCAAAAACTTTTATAGTATGGTGTAACCTAGGGTTAACAGTAGAAGGTCTAACCAAAGATTTACTATTATCTGGTAAATTATGCATTAAATAAAATAAATTTAATTTCCTAGTGAATTTCTTAATGTCGATAACTGTTCTACTGTAATTAGCCCTATGAGTGGGAACAAAATTCAATCCTAGTTTTAAAACCTTAAGTTGTAAGTCTGAAAAAACAAAATCAGTCAGGTTAATGATATTAAAAAAATCTAAACATTCTGTTAAACATCATCCCCGGAAGAGGTTGACCCCAAAAAAGTCCGACTGCGGGTAAATACAGTCTTTTTGTTGAAATTTCCCTGTTTTTTCTTAGAAATACCAGTGGAAGAAGAGTCAGAGAAAATAACACATGGTTTGTTCCTACAAACCCTCTCCTTGTCGGTCGTATGTGGACTAGAAACATCTTCCCGTGAATCTCTTTCACAGACAGAACCCTTAGTCGGATTTTTATCAATAGATTGCATACAGTCAACAACTTTTCCGTCCCTGATGTTGAGTGGTTCAGCGTTTTGCTCACTGTCATGTTTATCATCAAAAAACATGGTTTCATTAACACCTGCAGAAATACTAGTTACGGCACTGTAGGAGCGTTTGTTATTAAAAGACACACCTTTTCCTTTTAAGGCGTTATCTTTACTGTTAATAGCAAAATGGTCGTAGGCAGATTTGTTTTTGTATGAGCTCAAATCACGATTGATTTTTTTGTTGTTTTCGAATAGTGACCTCATTCAGATGTTGATCAAGGTCACACGTAAATTGGTGTACCAAACCACTAAAATTGTCCATGGACAACTTATTCTTTAAGTATTGTTCAAGGTTGACAATCTCATTCCTGAGAATAGCCATCTTGTGTTTATTATTCTCAACCAATAATTTTAAAAAACGTAGACCGGCTTCATTAAAAAATACAACCAGGCGCTGAAAAAATGGATTACTGAGGTTCACTCCATTTGGACACTTGAAGAACCTCAGTCCTTTGGGCACAATACCCAACTCAATACAGCGCACAAAATAACAATTCTCTAAATCTAAAGATTTATACCTTTTTAGAAGTCTTAAAAGATGTTCTTGTTGATCGCTAAAACAGTCCTGTTGTGTTTCATTGGAAAACGTTACATTACCACCAAAACGATTCTCTTCAAGGCTAAGCAGTTTTTCAACTGTAGCACTTCCGGTGTTGGGAGCACAGAAATGCAGATGCTGTTCCTTTGCTCCACGCTCACCACGAACACCTAAGGGATTACCCAAGTCAACAACAGTGTCCATTTCTTCAAAATGTTCAATAGGACTGGAAACACGATTGACAGGTTCTTGTTTTTCGTCATTAGCCTTCGCTACCAAAAACTTTAAAGAACTTTGAATGTCGACTAAGGCTGCCACAAGTAAATTGTTCAAATTATCATCACCAGACGATGGTGTAGGGTGAATGGTAACACTCATTAAAGGATCATCCGCTACCTCCGCCATGGGTTAGCACAACCAAAACCAAACTAGAAAAAAGTGCCAGTAAGGAATAACGAAAACAAAAATCCACAGAGAGGTAGAAACACGTAGATGGAAAACAACCAACTCCAAACAAATAGCATACCATAAATTTATTTGTCCGCTTTCATCAACGACTTCCTCAGAATAAATACAAAGCAAAACCCTCATCCTTAAATACACATAATAATTAAACAATTATCTAATAAATCAATCAACGTATCATTTAAATAACAAAAATTAGTAAAAATCAAGATGTAAATCAATTAAAAAATGAAGCCACTTTCTGTTTGTTATTAATGCATAATTTACGATGTTTTAAAAAACATTTAAGATTAATAAATAAAGCTTGTATGTTAAAAATGTTGGAAAATGTTGATGAATATGAACAGATAGCTTTGCATGTGATACATCGACAATTCCGAATGATACATTCTCACTTATACGATGCTTTTATGTCAGGTGACATTACTGCTGAGTTATATGATTTTTGTGTTGTTTCAGAACCCAAGATTGGTGTGATTTTTGGCATTCCAAAAACACACAAAGATCTTAGCAATCCGCCTTTTAGGCCCATTGTTTCTTCCCCCCATTCTATCACTGAAGGGGTGGCCTTGGTTGTTGATTCAGTTTTAGGGTCTTTACTTGTTAATCAGCCATCATTTATCAGGGATTCATGGCATTTTTTGAGCAAATTAAGAGGTTTTGTTGAAACTTTTCCTTTTGATCCTAATCGGCATATTATTTTTACTATGGACGTAGTGTCTTTATACACCTGTATTCCTCATGATGATGGGGTCGAAGCAGATCGGTATTTTTTGTGCAAAAAACAATGTTTTTTTGTTAACATCATTAACACCATTTGTATGTTTATTGAACTCATTTTACACAACAACTTTTTCTTATTTGATCAAAGTTATTACAAGCAAAAAAGAGGGGTGGCCATTGGTTCTCCAGCTGCCCCTGCCTATGCTAACTTAGTTATGGCATGGTGGGAGATAGAAGTTATGCCTTTGTTAGAACGGAAATTTAAGGTGGAATTCTTTTGTAGGTTTATTGATGACCTGGTTTTCATTATAGAAGGGGGATCGGACACTGTGGACAGATTTGTTTCTGAAGTGAATTCCTTTCCAGGTTTTTTAAGATTTACAAAGGGAGATGTAGGTTTAGCTGTAAACTTCTTAGATATTCATTTTTGGTGGGATTCACTTGATTGTATGTTTCACAGCAGAATTCATCGAAAAGAAACCTTTACCAACGGTTATTTACATTTTTCTAGTGGGCACCCAAGATATATGGTTAAAAACATACCTAGAGGTCAATTTATTAGAGCGTGCCGTATGACCACCAAAGACTGTGATTTAATTGAAGAATTTCAGCTTATTACTGAGTTGTTTTCTCAAAGGGGTTACGATGCCATAATGTTAAAGAATATTGGCAAAGAGATTTTTAATAAGCATTTTTCTAATTATCCTGCCATTCTGACAACCCCATATAGTAGCAATAACGGTCATTTTTGCCCAAAATCCACTCCTTCAATTGACCCTAGTCTAATTTGTTCTTTTGAAATGAGTAGTGACAGTTTCCACCTTAGGTCCATATTGGAGAATAACTGGAAAGTTATTCATGGCAATTTTGATATTCATCAGATTCTGGGTGACAAACCACGGTTTGTATTCCGTAATGGATTTAATGTTAAAAAAATTTTGGAAAATAACAAACACACCATCAATTTGTTTGTTTCTGATAAGAAGGGCATGCATTGTTGCCATAAGTGCACAATTTGTAGATTCATTTCTGTGGGGCCCTACATAGCTGTTCCGACAACAGATAGAACCATTGAGGTACCTGGTTTGTTAATTGTAATACCACCAATGTTGTCTATATTTCCCTATGTTCCGGGTGCCCTGCATTTTACATAGGAATGACCACTAGGAAACTAAGTATACGTATCAAGGAGCATTTATATGCTATAAGATCTAAGGACTGCACTAATGCTTTGTATAAGCATTCCATTAGCTGCCCTTCTTTCAAAAAGTTTTTATTTTCAGTTTTGGAAGTTTGTTCTGTTGATCCAAGGGGAGGGGATTTTAAATGTTATTTGGAACAACGGGAAGCCATTTGGCAAATTAAATTAAAATCAGATAAAGTACCAGGTTTAAATGAATTTATTAATCTTAAATGTTTTTTAAAACATCGTAAATTATGCATTAATAACAAACAGAAAGTGGCTTCATTTTTTAATTGATTTACATCTTGATTTTTACTAATTTTTGTTATTTAAATGATACGTTGATTGATTTATTAGATAATTGTTTAATTATTATGTGTATTTAAGGATGAGGGTTTTGCTTTGTATTTATTCTGAGGAAGTCGTTGATGAAAGCAGACAAATAAATTTATGGTACGCTATTTGTTTGGAGTTGGTTGTTTTCCATCTATGTGTTTCTACCTCTCTGTGGATTTTTGTTTTCAATTGTAATTGACAGTTTCCATGTCCAGCAGACATGTGTGCGAAATGGGCAGCTATGTATGGGGCGTAATTTTTTTGTGGGTACAGTGTGCCCTTTTTTTTTTTTTTCAGGTGAGAGTGGTATGTCAGGTACGGGAAGTCGGTATAGCTGGGGAGGTAGGTTGGGTAGGTTAACAGACAAGACAAACAAGATGCATACAGGGGCGGTGTATGACACATGTGTGGGGGTTACACAATTGACGGGGACGGATGTTTGGATATCTAGAGCCCATGAGCCCACAGATGGCAACAGTGAACTGATATCCCCACCCATGGGTAGTTGCCACTGTGCCTTCACGGCCCAGGACGGGGCTGTGCTGGGGGCTGTGTAGGCTGGGCAGCAGGCACGCCCATTAGTTGTGCCACCCATGCCTCAAGCTGGCATAGGGGCCCAAGAACAGCTTCCTGGATCTCCCTACGCACCACAGTCCGGACACTACAGAGGGTGAGTGGATGTTCTCCTCCGGCCACACTTGCAGAGGGGGGACGAGCCCCATCCCCTGCAGCGCTTCCACCTGCAGGTGGCACAGGGCCACTGGAGGAGGGTCCGGCCTGGGCACTACTGCCAGGTGCACTCGCCAGCTGAGGAGGGAGAGGTGGGTCCGCTGGAACCCACCTTCCCTGTCATCCTATGTTTTGTATTATGTCATGACAGTTTGGGTTAGTAACGTACAATACCATTCACAATTAGTTGTAACAGCATGCATTAGTATTCCCATTAACCAAACACCCAGATATTCAAACTATTGAACAGCAAGCATAACACATGCATATTTTGAACAGCAATACACAGTCCAACAACATGCAGGGTTGATTGATGGCAACAGGCCATCAGGTTTGGATGTATGAACAGGGCAGATGCATCAACGTACATGCAAATATGTATGAACCAACAGGACAAATGTCCAGGGGTGTTAATTGTGATTGCACATACCAATTTCACGTGGAATGGATTATATGTGGTTATAGGGTAGGGTGAAGAAAATTTAATTAACAACTTCAAATACCAATACATATGCTGTACATTTCTAATAGCTGCAGATATATACACACTACAGTTCTGCCTACAGTTTCCTATGTGATAACTACTTCAGGTTGGTGATAGGAATGTTACTGCTACATCAATATACATTTCCACTTTTATTCATACACATTAATATCTGGATGTGTTCAGCTACATCATCCTGCTACATTTGCTTTATATAGCTATAGACAACTGTGGATGTTTGGTATTTCAGACAACCACACTATCTGCATATTGCAGACTCAGAGCAACATATCCAGATTTTGGGATACACATTCCAGCTGCGGTAACATTTTCAACACATGTTACTGTTTGGTTCTGCTTGTCACATTCATTTCATTCTGTACTGACTGCAGTATACTTTATTCAGGAGTTATTACTACTTTATTGGTGGATTCACAACTCTTTCTCACACTCTCTCACTTGTTTTATTTTTACAATTCAGGATGGTACTTAATTCTAGGCTTTATTGACATGTTTTACCTGTAGTTATAACAATCCTTTCCAACAGTCTCACTTCTGTCATGTTTCTGTATTTCAACAGGGATATATTTCACACATGTGTTTTACTCAGCTTCTGCAGCTGTACTTTTCAGCCTGCTGCAGGTTATGTACTATTATATTACAGGTGGGACATCTTTATTTCAGACTTGTTTCATTTTTCTGTTTGGATTACAGACTGCATCACACTTTTGTAATCAAGCAATACTTGCAAACCCTCTTACACTGTTATGTGCACATTTTATTAATTAGTGACTACACTGCACTCTTTTGCTAACTGTCATACTTATATATTTATTTACAGTTACAGGGAGAGGATTACTGACCTGCCTGGTGGCGCAACCGTGTCAGCCTATCACCATAGGCTCTACGGTTCGCAGAACGGACACCTGCAGCTGTAATATAAATAAAGTAATATTGGAATACACATCTCCAAAATATCAGCTAGGTTAATTTCTTACATAAATAATTACATGTAACTTACTCAGTAGTGGGGCATTGGGCATTTGCCAGGCCTCCTGGATCCAATGGTTCAGTTGGTCCTGCTTCCATCTCTTCAGGTCCGCATGGTGGTGACGAACCTGCTCACCAGTCCTTGATATCCCTGTGGCACTGGTGAGATCATGAGCCAACCGGTCTCACGCCTCAGCCCTATATGCTCCCCTCAGGACCTGGCCCTGCATGAGTTGGGCCTCATGATTGTGGACAAGGAGCCAAACGATATATTTGGACTCCTCAATGCCCCACCTCTGTGCTTGAAAGGAACTACCCTCACTTACACCTGACATTCTGGCTGCAAGTCGGTTCTACAATCGGTTATGCTGTGTATTCCCACCTATGGGGCTTATATATGCCGTTTTTCCCGCACTTATCTATGATTGGCCATTTTGGAATTGTATCAGCTTCACAAAACCTGCTTTGTCATGCTCCTCTTTCTATTCATTCCTATATATATGCTATTACTGCATTTCTAAGTGCAACTGTCATGGCTTAGTGGTTCAGTACCTTGACTATGGTGCATGGTATCCTGGGTTCAAACCTGGCCACAGCTTTTTATATTTTATGACTGTCTACACAGGCTAGGAGGTGTGTCTGTGTAAAGGCAGTTTTGTTACAGCTTGCTCAACGTTGCCCGTCGGTTAGCTTGTTGGCGCAGCGAGCAGCTCCGCGCAAATGGGTTACGCTGGTTTACACGTCATTTGGCTGTCAGCACGCATATTACGCTCAACTCAGCCATGGGCACACAGTTTCAGCGTGTCAAACCACTGCTCACCTACAGGCACTCATTTTACACCTGTTAAACCACTGCTCACCTACGGGCACTCATTTTACACCTGTTAAACCACTGCTAACCTACGGGCAGATCCACTCAACTTGTTAAACTGTAGCTCAGCTATACGCACATCTGACATTTTTTATTATTTTGTTATCTCACATTTCTTCAAAATATATGGCCCATTTCATTACATTTTACATAAAATATAATTTTATATGTGTACATATATGTCAGGGACTTGTTTCATGCTTATTTCACTAAAAATAAAAATTGATGTTGGGGGGCTCAAACCATGACTGCCTGCTCTTCAGCCGATGTCTCTACTGCTATGCTATTGCTTCTTGGCTTACTTTGCATATTTAGTTCTTATATGCTTTTCCACTGACTGCTAACTGTGGCTAAGCTACGGGCACGCCCACGCAAATGAGCGCACTCACGGGCAAACATCTTTACAATTTAAAAAAAAAATTATAAGATGTTCATGTGTACATTTTATGTTCGTAGTCTGTGGGGGCATGTGCTGTGTTGTATTTATTCACATTTACATGGGCTCTGTCGTGGGGGTTTACTTTCGGGATTTTTACTCTTCTGGGGGCGTGTCCGTTTGCAGGGCACGGCCTACGGACATGCCCCCTACTGTCTTCCACGGACCGTGTAAGCCTTAGGTGTGATTCAGCATGCCCTCATGCATATGCATCACATGCTGACATCACACCATTTAACTGCAGCCTCCGTGTAAGCCTTGTAACTCTTACACGGAGGCTTCGTGAATCCTGCCCAATGTTGAATAAAAATGTCCCACTGCACTGATCCTTGGGGTTCACTTGATTTAACGGATAGGTAATCTGAGTCAATATTGTTTATCCTAACTCTCTGTTTTATGTTGTCCAGTCAGTTCATTATCCACCTTATTGTGTAACAATTTATATCAGTTTTTAGAAGGCAGGCATAAATAAGCTTATATGGTAAATTATCAAAGGTTTTGTCCAAATCTAGATAGATGATGCTGGGTGCCAGAGCTATATCTAAGGCCAGAGTTACTTTATCATAAAAGCCTATTAAATTAATCTGGTTGAATCTACCCCAATAAACCCATATTGGTCTGGATCCCTGATAACTATATTGGTACATGTCTTGTTCATAGTTCAATAAGATATCTTTCAAAGCTTTTACCTAATAGATATGTCAGACTAATTGGCCTATAGTTTTTTACAATATATTTCTCTCTATTTTTGAGAACCGGAAAGACATCAGAAAGTTTCCAAGGCACTGTCCCATTAATCAGACATTTACTGAATATAGTGAAAACAATAGGTACTATTACATCCTTTATGTTGGTTAAAAGATAACCGGGAATCAGGTCTGGCCCCACTGAGGCAGATTTCTTTATTTTATTTAAATCTCAGGAAATTGTTGTCTCTGGAATTAATGGACGGCTGCCTGAATGAGAAATAGATCTGCAGTCATCAACTGAATTACTAACTGAATTAAACATCAAAAAGAAACAGTTGAATTCTTCTACAGTTGCACTGATGTTATAAATTACTATGCTTTGACATTTGGTGGAGTTGCAAAATTATTCTTATTTATCAGACTAATATGTTTGGAAATGCCTTTTTGTTGGATGGATCACTAATCAATTTGCATTCACAATTTTCCTTTGACATTTTTATTTCATATTTAAATTTTTGCAAATTTTATTAAATGTTTTCCTAGTTACATCTGTTGAAAAGATTATTAATGCTTTATGGGCTCTTTTTTCCTATATAACCATTTTATTGATCTAGACCACTAGCAGATGTCATTAAACAGTTGTTTCTTATTGTTATCATAAATCATGCTACTAATACTTATTTTCAAGTATTAGATGCAGCAGTTATCATTGTCACAGCAAGAGGTTCTCCATTCATTTCTGAGCTGGACCACCGTCTGTACGGAGTCTGCCTGTCCTCCCTGCAGTTGAGTGAGATTTAAAGACATGCAGGTAGGTGTGTGTGTGTGTGTGTGTGTGTGTGTGTGTGTGTGTGTGTGTGTGTGTGTGTGTGTGTGTGTGTGTGTGTGTGTGCCTTCTCTGAAGGTTAGGTACTGGGCTGGCAACTCAACACTGTAAAAACTCCATTGCCAATCAATCTGCGGAATGGTGATCCGCTGTGGTGAGCCCTAACCAGGAAAAGCCAAAAGACCTTGCTTTTAGATAACCATAGTGTAGTACAATATTTTAAGCAAATTCTCTTGTTTCATGTTTCTAAATTCCAAAGGAATTATCCTTCTAAGGCTGGTCCCTCTTTTAGTAAGGAACAGAATCAGCAACAGAAGGAGAAAAAGTTTTCCAAAAAGGAATTCCAGGACAAACCTACATCAGATTTCAAAGGACCTAAAGGTTCCTTTCCAGACCAACCCCCAATTGTTACTATCTGTCTCTTTGTCCCCCTCCTCCTTCCAGCTTCGGCCTTCCCCTCCTTCACCATTCTAACAAGCCTCCTCTTTCTCTCTCTCTCTACATGGGAAATGATTACCTCAAACAAATGGGTACTTAACATCATTCAGAAGGGATGCAAGTCCATGTGGCTCTGTCCAACTGCCTGTTTAGGTATCCCTCAAGTACACACAAGCCAAGAGGACTTAATCCCCCATATCTTAAAATAGTTGCTTTCTTCAGGGAACCATAGACCCCCCCCCCCCACTATGTCCACCCAGCTGCACAGACAGTCTCAAGAAAAGAATGTTACTAGATACCAGTTCTGGATTTATCAGTTCTCAACACCTTCCTGAGATTTCCAAAGTTTGGAATGCTCGCTCTTCATTCTTTGTTCCCAGTGCTGATTCTTCAGGCTTTTTTGGTTACCCTGAATCTCAAGGATGCATAGCTACATATTCCTATCCATCCAGACCACCAGACATTTTTAAGATTCTCTGCTTGAAATTCCACTTTTTCTGCTTTACCCTTTGGGCTTTTTACAACCCTTAACTAGACTATTTCCTTCTCCAGGCTAAATCAAGAGACAGCTTCTGGATATGAAAGTCACCATGAGTCATGAGTCTTTCTCTGAGCTTGGGTTTTACAATAAACCAGAAAACATCTATTATTTATTATTTCATAGGTTCACAGGTGTGTACTAGGCTAATGGCCCTGGAGCCTTTGCAAGCCTAGCCCCCAAAAAAATTTCCCTGGAACTGTGCCAGCCGATGTTAGTTTACAGTGCCTCTGTCCAGTAGGGCATGTGGAGTGATCCCTGGGGTAAACTTTCTGTTACCCAGCCACTCGAGATTTCTCTTGAAGAGGGCCAGTGAGTTGCTTTGCTTGACATGAATGGGAAGCTTATTCCAGACTATGGGCAGTCTTTGGGAGATAAACCTGTCCCTCCAGCATGTTCTGTTGATTGTGGCAGTGAGGTTGTGATCTCTGGAGCGTGTGGTGTGGGGAGATTGGGATTTCTTTAGATGTAGCATTTCAAGTAGGGCTGGGTCAGACATGGCTTTGTAACTGCTTTGGTGACTGCCTCTAAGAAGTCAACCATATTCAGCAGACAGGATCTCCCCTTGATGAAGCCAAACTGTGTGGGGTCAAGAGTCTGGAAATTGCCTATATCTTTGCTGAGCAGGTCCATGATGATGCGCTCCATAGCTTTGCATACTAGACCCATCAGGCTAATGGGGCAGCAGTTCTCAGGGTCTGTAGTTGGTTCCCTTTTGTGGAGAGGGATGATTGTATCAGTGCACCATTCATTAGGGGCAAAGCCTGAGGTAAGGCTGTGATTGAACAGGGCACACAGGTGCAGTGCCAGTTCATTTTGTATTCCAGGCTTTGGGCAATGCAGCTTTTACCTGTGCTGCAGAAATGGTGGGTACCAGGCTTTCTTCCGGTATTGTGATAGGGCCTTTGGGGGATAAAGTTGGCACTGAATCTGTCGGCCAGTATGTTGGCTATATCTGTTGGCTCAGTATAGGCGGTACCATTGTGCAATAACTCAGAGCAAATCTGGGTATTGCCTTGGAGGTTCTTGATATAGCTATAGAAGACATTGTGGTTGTTTTTCATGTCAGCTGCATTTCTGCCTTCATAGCTGGCTTTAGAGGGTTTGATAAGGGATCTCAAATTTTTGTTGAGTCTGGCAAGGTAGTTTTTCCAGTCTTGTGACTTCATTTTTTTCTTCAACTGTTTCTTCCTTATGATGTAGAGTTTATTGATGCCTGGGGCCACCATATTGGCTTCCTTTTTTGGTGGGATAGTGTATTGGTTCTAATTGGTATGGCAAGATCCATGCATTTGTGTACGTGCTCGTACAGTGCATTGGTGTATGGTTCAGCAGTCATGCAGCTATTTTCCATTGGCATGGGTGCCAAAAAGTTAGCCACTTCTGTTTTTTGGAGCTCAAAGTCAGCTTTAGAGAAGTTTTACAGGGTGGTCACTTTGGTTGGGGGTGTAGGTGACATGGAGATTTCCATGGTGATTAGTTTGTGGTTGGATATAACCAGGGAGGAGTTGACTATAGGTGTGGAGCAATAGTCTCCCATGTTGGTGATAACCAGGTCAAGGATGTTGCTTCCACTAGTGGGGGTCAAAATGAGCTGGTCCAGGGCATTGGAACTGATAAATTCCAGGAAGCATTGGGCCTGTACATTGACATTAGAATAGTTAGAATATTTTTCCATTTGATGTCAGAGTAGATGAAGTCACCCAGTATAAGAGTATTAGGCTGGACCTTGATAGATTCTAGTGTGCTTAGGAAGTTGGAGTGACAGTTAGGGGATGTAATTGGGGTTCTGTAGCCGGCTATGACTTGTATTGCCATCTTAACCAGTGTTAATTGTACCTGATGTATCTCAGATGCATTATGCTGGGCTACCAGTCTAGAGGTGTGTGTATCCTTTATGAATATGGAGACACCGCCACCTTTGTAGCTTCCAGATGTATTCTGGGGCCAAAAGGTATGGAATGAGTTGTAGCATGGGAGGGCAGGGTGCTTTCTTTTTTCCTTTTTAAACCAGACCTTTATTACAACACAGATGTCAACATTCTCCATTTTCAGAAGAGCTTTGAATGAGTGCATCATGAGATTTAGACTTCTAGCATTGAGCAGCATGACCCTCAGGTTACATTTGTTTGTAGCTGTTATGGTGGAATTTTGGTCTTTGGAACACTGCCTAAAAAAGGCACTATAGGGGTGGCAGGAGCCTTAACCAGCAGCCGAAATCCCAGGGGTGACAGATGCAGGCCATCTCTGGCAAATCATCGAGGTCTGTCAATCATGTCATCCCAGGCTGACGGATTCCGGATACCCTTAGAATGACACCAGAAATGTAGCCAATTGTTGAAATCAATCATTTTCTTTGTACTGTGGTATCATTCTGGATGATGGTAGAATACTGCTCAGGGCTAGAGTCATACCTGCCTGGGCCACATAATACAAGAGTTCCATCACATCTTCTTTCATGAAGTCCAGGGAGGTATGCCTTAGGTCATTCACACCCACATGGACAATGACAGAGTCATATTTGTAATTGTTGTGGAGTGACCCAAGTGTATGTGTTATGTGGCGGATCCTGGCACCTGATAGGCAACTGTCACCTTCTCCTTGCTCAACCCAGTGAGTGGGACATCTTTGTGCCTCACTACTGAGTTTCCTATGATTAGTACATTGGGCAAAGAGTTCTGCCTTAAAGGCTTAGGTTGAGGGGGCACACTGTGGTGGTGAGCTATGTGTTCTGAAGTTGGTGTTGTGTTGTGGTGGTCGAGTGAGTTTCTGTATCAGGGCACTTTGTTGTTTGGGTAGATTTTTATTGAGAGCCTCCGCAAAGGTGGGTGTATGATTTGTGTTTCTATGTGTGAGTTATGATGGTTTGTGTTTTGGAAGGCTGTCTGTTCCATGTAGTGAGTTGTACATGTTGACCTTCTCCTGTTGGATAGCTAGTCCGGTCTTGGCTGGAGAGTGCACTGCTTCCAATTTAGTGATATAAGTGCATCTCTCACATGTATGAGTGTTGGGAGGTAAGAGGAAAGGGTTGTCTGTGTACATGAGACAGTTTCTACACTGTCTCAGAATGCCCAAATGCACTAGGCTAGCAGGAGAAAGCACAGGAAATTGTCTTACAATCATACCAGGAGGAGTGGTCATAACTAATAAGTACTGGTGTTGTTACTGCGTAGGAATATCTACTGCTGAAGCACCCGAGTGTGTTACAATAAAAATTTGAGGGACTTTTTTTCTGGGTGGCCACATAAACATTTTCAATAATGGCATTTGTGTCTCAAGACAAAGTTCAGTTTCTGATTGCCTCCTTCCAGTCTCCTCAGCAAGAGAGCTATTGAAATCCCCGGGCTACATGTCTTCTACTATCCAAACGATATCTTTTGCCAAATTCCACATGATGAAAATATGGTGGTACCTAGTCTGTTTGGATACAGTGCTGCCACCCCCTGAATTTTACCATTCTTTTTTTGCCCTTCATCAAAAAGAAATTTCTTTGGTGGATCAGACAGCTTTCCTTTAATCAGAGAGTGTGATTTCTGTTACTTCTCTTTGCCAAGAAGTCTCCACAGATGCTTTGAATCTGGCAAGGGGAGCTTGCTCTAGGAACATAAAAGTACAGGATGTTTGATCAAGGCAGGACAAGAAAGTTCACATTAACATGAAATGAAAGCTGCAATCCTGTCCTCCAGATCTCTACACCACATTTGGACAACAGGAACCCTGTGAATCCAAGCATATAATTCCATGTTAATGTGGTACATGAAAAGCAAGGAGGAACAAAGTGTTACACCCAATACAGATCAGCAGTAATTACATGGGAGACAGCAATTCACCACATTGTTTCTTTAAGCAGTTTGCATTACTTCTGAGATGAATGGTGGATTCCTTGAGCAGATCCAGTACAGACCCTCATAAGTGGATGCTGAATAGAGAGGTCATGTTACAGAATGCCAATCAATAAGGTGCCCCCAATAGATCTTTTGCCTCCTCCTCTGTGAATAGGCAACTTAGGCTGTTCTGTTTCAGGGTTCTCTGCCCTCAGGCTTGAAAAGAAAGGATGCCATTGCTTTCTCTTAGAAAAAAATGCTATATATATATCTTTCTTCCCTTTCCTCTGTTTCTCATGATCCTCCTCAAAATCAATGTGGACAATGCCAGTATTCTCATAGTGAACCCCCAGCTTAGTCAACATTGTTTCTCCTTTTTGTACCATACCTAAGCAGATGGATTGGGTGCTCATTCTAACCAATTGCTGAGATCAGTGCTAAAACAGTTACTGAAAAAGGTGTAACCAATTAATGGCACACCGTCTATCAACCATTAGAGAAGTCTCAGAAGACTTGATTATGTGCAGTCCTTTTGAGTTGCTACATGGCAGGCTCCATTGTTTGCCACATATATATGTACATGTATTTATATATATATATATATATATATATATATATATATAGATATATATATATATATATATATATATATATATATATTTAGCCAGGACAATTTGAGAAGAAGTGAAGCTGTTTTTTGGAGTAAGCTCCCAACTGTCACAGAACACTTGCAAAATAGGTTGAAAATAGTAATGCCTATTGTACAGGAACACAGCTCAGGCTACATAACATAGGTTATATGACTGAAATATAGGACCAGGGAATTCAATGGTAGCACATTTTCATTTAATGCAGAAGGCTGTAGGTTTTATTCCAATACCAGATAGATTGATTGTGGACACTGCAGTGCAGCATAAGGGAGGAGCTGAACTCCTAAGTGTGTTGTCCTTTGGATGAGATATTAAAGTGAGGCTGTATTAATACGTGAGTTGGTGGCAACTCAAGAGGAGTAAAAGATCCCACAGCAACTATCAAAAAGACTAGGGATGCTTTAGTAACATTTGCATTCATTTTATATTGTATAAAAAATTGAAATGAATTATTCACACACACTTTTTTTTAGATTTATACTTAAAAATAACGTATAAGTTATCAACACAAAATAACTTAACTAACAGTTGTATTTCTTTCATATTTACCTTCTATCTCCCAACTCTTTCTTCTACAACCATCTTCTTATTTCAGCTAATACATCATCTTCTTCCATGTTCTTGTTATATAACAAATTAACACACCTTTGTTTTCTAGAACACCCGTATTATCACAAACCGTACTTCATACCATTTATAAATATTGATAGGGCCTCACTTTAATATCTCATCCAAAGGACAACACACTCAGGAGTTCCCATACACTTCAAGCAGAGCACCCCACTGGCCCTCTTCAAGAGAAATGTTGATGAGTGGATGGGAAATAGAAAATTCACCCCAGGAATCACTCCAGTGACTCTACTTGACAGAGGCACTGGGAACTAAGGTCGGGTGGCACAATGGCAGGGTAACGGCTCCAGGGCCATTACCCTAGTACACACCTATGAACCTATGAAATATAACATTTTTTTACTTTATCATATTTCCCATATAATATTTACACATTTAAATCCATCCCATCTCTTTTCATTTTTAAACTTTTCCCAAAATTCTTTATTTTTTGCAACCCAAAAAACAATATTTTTGTTGGTTCTTCATTACAATGAACACATTTTCTTGCCTCCATCCCCTTATATTTTATATTCCCTTTCACTGGTAACTTGTCTAATAAAATTCTTCACAAAAATCTTTTGCTTCATAAAAGTTTTCAAACATTTTTCTTCTTTATAGCCTTTTTCATCTTCTTTTAATTCCTTCCATGGATACAGAATTTGTTTTTCTAAAATCATATTGCACTACAGTTTTCTTTTCCCACTGACTTCACTTAATTATAACTTGCATGATTTCATTTTTTGCCATATTCTTTCTTCTTTTCTTCATCCGGTTTTTACTTCCATACATTTGTATATTTTTATCGCATCCAAGCTATCATTTCATTTTCTTTTACCTTTCTCATTACCCAAGATAAATGCATAGATACTAAGTGCACCACTAGATTTATTAAATTCAAACAACAGTCTTCTTTTTTATTATAAATTATCCCTGTTTTCCACAGGTTCAGTCTTGAGTTCCAAATTAAGCTAAAAACCTTTTTTTCATTTGAGTGGGAAACATATATATTCCCCCCATAATATGCTATTTTCCTAATACATAACTATTTAGCATATGTCTTTTTCTGAAATAAGCAAAAACATTTCCACCAAGCTAACATCTTCATTGACTTATACTCACCAAATGTCACTGTCAAGATCGATCCTTCTTTTCTTGGGAAATATAATCCTTTCATTTTTATCTCATTAAATAACGTGTACTTCATTTTGTTTAACCACAAGCCAGTTTTTTAAATAGCTTTTGTTTCTTATTACAGCTTGCCTTAGCCATCCCTTGTTTTTATTATCAGAACTAAATCTTCTCCATATGCCGTACATATTGGTAACATAACATTTCCTTCCTTCTCAGGTCTAGCCTCCCTCATTTCATACATGAATGTCTATACTATTGTATTTATTACTAATACAAAGCACATAATCATCTGGCATCCCTGTTTTACTGCTCTCTTAATACCTGTTTTTCCCATCCATCGATCCATCCATCCATTTATCATAACTTGGATCAAAGAATATTCATAACATTTATTACATTAATATGTTTTAATATTTTTCTCCTACGTCATATGCCTTTAAAATTTGACACATTGCCTCATGGATCACTTTATTAAACACTTTAGCTATGTCACATCCTATCAGTCTTATTTTCTTTCAATATCATCTCTACAACTACTTCCACTACAGTTAGCATTTCTTTCACCTCTCTTCTTTTCATCCCACAAATCTCTTCCCCTATTACCTCATTCAGTACTTTCTGTATACTTTTTTATAGTGCTTTCATAAATGTTTTATAGCCACTATACCCCAGTATTATGGCCCTCTGACTTTTTATATATTTTTTCATCCTTTTTCAATATAAATTTTATCACTCCACCACATATGTCTTTCATTATAACTTCCTTCATCCATCCATTTAATATTAAAAAAAAAAGTCTCTTTTGTCTTTATTCATTTCATTATAATATTCATAACTTGTACTATCTAATCCTGGTGCTGATTCATTCTTACCTATTTCTTCTATTGCTAGATAATTTTTCTAAAAAAATCCTTACTTTTCAGATTTTTACCACTTTCCATTCTTACTTCCCAACCATTTCCTCTTTTTCATACATTTTCTCTATAAAACTTTCTACCAACTCCATATCTTCTTGTTTGTATTTTATATTTACATTGCCATCTAAGATAGAATCCATCCTTACTTTTCTCAATTTTACTTCTTGTCCTAAGAGGAAACTTTATTTTCTTTCAGAAGAAAAAAATATTTGCCTATGTAACATCATTTTACATTTTTCTATTCTTTTCATACATATTTTTTTTTATTTCCCTTATTTTGTCACTTCCTTTTTTCTATTTCTTTCTCATAATTCAGAAAAAATGGTTTTATATTTCATCTTATTTCTTTTTTTATTCTTCTTCCCACTTCTAAGTGTTTACTACCCACCACTGTGTCCAGTTTATATAAAGTGGTCTCATTGCCAAATGATCTTTCCATAGCACTTCTCTCTCTTATAATTTCTTCCTCCTTTTTAAACTATACAGTTAATCTCTTTATACCTTTTCCTCCTATATTATTTTGCTGTCTTCCCCTATTTCTATCACATATTGCTCCGTGATCTGAAAACTCTGCCATCTGTACCCCCAATATTTCTTTTATGTCTTTAGAATAAATTATATAACCAATTTCAGTCCTCAAATTCCCACTTTCTGTGTCCATTCTCTGTTTTTCCTATTTTTAAATCTTCACATTTTATTAAATACTTTAACATCTTATTAGCCTGTGTTTTTACTTTTTTTTTTCTTCCCAGGTTACAGTTAAAATCTCTTGCTATTACTATTGGCCTATTTACTAACATTTTTTTACTTATTCAAACAACTATCTGTCTATTATATTAGTAGATGCATAAATCCCTATTAATTTTATACATTGTTGTCTCATTCTCATATTGCATATCACTACCCTTCATGGTAGCACTATTATTACATCTAAAATTCTTAACTCATTACAGCCAGGTGTTTCTGCAGTTACATCCTACTGACTCCTCTAGGCATCAAATACTGCTTGCTCATATTTGCATTAATAATTTCAAAAGCATACAACATACACAGTATTAAAAGATTTCATCTTAACGGTTACACAATGATAGATACAACTGCATTGATATCTGACTTCTGCCTAGTACAGGTAAACAGATGTAAATTGTTCATATAGCCTTTATTTATATTGTCATAAATGTCATATTTTTTTCTAAATATGTCAACAAGCAAGTAGCAGAGATAGAACTGCTTAGTCTCATATATAAGCCCTAAGCTAGATGAACAAAATGATGCTAACAGTATGTGTATCAGCTGAGTGGTTGCTGAGATATTGTAAGCTGTTTACAAAGTATTACAGTATCTCAGCAACCACTCAGCTGATACACATACTGTTAGCATCATTTTGTTCATCTAGCTATCAGTATGTGTATCAGCTGAATGGTTGCTGAGATATTGTAAGTTATTTACAAAATATTTCAAACAATAGTTACTATGTTGCTGTGACCTATAAAATCCAGTTTAATACCTAGAACCTAAAGGATACTGCCATAATAAAAATAGTTTGCGCTGAAGAGTTTACATTCACACCATTTTGATACATCTTATGGTTCCAGATATATGAACACTTGTCTGTAATTTGAGGACATAATTTGATTCTTTCAAAAAGGTTAGGCTCTTCCCATACAAAGTTACTGTGCAAACATGAAGAGCTTCATTGATGGGAAAGAGTTAATTCTTCAGTTTTTATAAGAATCTCAATTCTCATTTCTTACCAACCACATTGATTTTTCTCCTCCCCCTAATACTGCCTTTGAGGATATTAGATATTGTTATCTGTGCTAACATGTCTGGCTGCAGTTTTGTAAATAATTGTAAATTATCCTGTGTTATAAATGCCAGCATGACTAGCTATAATTTTGTAAATATGTTTTTTGATTATTACTTTAGTTTATGTAAACCCAGCCACTGGGGATGCACAAGCCAGTGCATTTCTTTGTGCCAGTCCCAAGCCCGGATAAATGGGGAGGGTTGCTTCAGGAAGGGCATCTGGTGTTAAACTTCGCCAAATCATTTCATGCAGTCACCAGTAAATATTTCCATACTGGATCAGTCAAGGCCCAGGTTAACAACGACCGCCACCAGTACTGTTAGCCAACAGGGTGTTGGCGGAAATTGGGCTACTGTTGGCCGAAGGAGAAGAAGAGGCGGAAGGCAAGGCTGAAGGCAGAATGAGAGGAGAAAGGCTAGGACTGTGGTAGTGAGGGTCGGAACTTTGAATGTTGGCAGTATGACTGGTATAGGGAGAGAGCTAGACGATATGATGGACGGAAAGAAGGTTGGTATATTGTGTGTGCAAGAGACCAGATGGAAGGGGAGTAAGGCTAGGTGTATCTGAGGTGGGTTCAAATTGTTTTATCATGGTGTGGATGGGAGGAGAAATGGCGTAGGAGTTATTCTGAAGGAACAGTATGCGAAGAGTGTTTTGGAAGTGAAAAGAGTGTCAGATAGCGTGATGTTTATGAAACTGGAAATTGATGGTGTAATGATGAATGTTGTTAGTGCATATGCTCCACAAGTTGGGTGTGCAATGGATGAGAAAGAAAAATTATGGAGTGAATTGGATGAAGTGGTGATGACTGTACCCAAGAGTGAGAGAGTGGTGATTGGGGCAGATTTCATTGGGCATGTTGGTGAAGGGAACAGAGGGGATGAGGAAGTGATGGGTAGGTATGGTGTTAAACAAAGGAATGCAGAAGGTCAGATGGTAGTGGATTTTGTGAAAAGGATGGACATGGCTGTGGTGAATATGTATTTTAACAAGAGGGAGGAGCATAGGGTGACATACAAGAGTGGAGGAAGATACGCACAGGGAGATTATATCTTATGTAGGAAGGCCAGTTTGAAGGAGACTGGAGACTGTAAAGTGGTGACCGGAGATAGTGTAGTTAGGCAGCATAGGATGGTGGTTTGTAGGATGACGTTGGTGATCAAGAAAAGGAGGAGGAGGAGTGTGAGGGCAGCACCAAGGATCAAATGGTGGAAATTGAAAAAGGGTAATTGTAAGGTGGAATTCAGGGATGAGTTAAGACAGGCACTGGGTGGCAGTGAAGAGTCACCAAATAGCTGGGTAACTACAGCAGAGCTAGTAAGGGAGATGGCTAGAAAGGTGCTTGGTATCACATCGGGACAGAGGAAGGACGACAAGGAGTCATGGTGGTGGAATGAGGAAGTACAGAAGAGTATACAGGCAAAGAGGTTGGCAAAGAAGAAGTGGAATTGTCAGAGAGATGAAGAAAGTAGAGAGAAGTATAAGGAGATGAGGTGCATGGCTGCAAGAGACGTGGTGAAAGCTAAGGATAAGGCATATGAAGAGTTGTATGAAAGGTTGGACACTAAGGAGGGAGAAAAGGACCTGTACCGATTGGCTAGACAGAGGGACCAAGCTAGGAAAGATGTGCAGCAGGTAAAGGTGATAAAGGATAATGAGGGAAACATACTCACAAGTGAGGAGAGTGTGTTGAGGAGATGGAAAGAGTACTTTGAGGGGTTGATGAATGAAGAGAATGAGAGGGAGAGAAGGTTGGATGATGTAGGGATAGTGAATCATGAAGTACAATGGATTAGCAAGGAGGAAGTAAGGATAGCTATGAAGAGAATGAAGAATGGAAAGGCTGTTGGCCCAGATGACATACCTGTGGAAGCATGGAGGTGTTTAGGTGAAATAGCAGTGGAGTTTTTAATCAGATTGTTTAATGAAATCTTAGAAAGTGAGAGGATGCCTGAGGAATGGAAAAAAAGTGTTTTGGTGCCGATTTTTAAGAATAAGGGTGATGTGCAGAGCTGTAGTAACTACAGAGGGATTAAACTGATCAGTCACAGCATGAAGTTATGGGAAAGAGTAGTGGAAGCTAGGTTAAAAAGGGACGTGATGATTAGTGAACAGCATTATGATTTCATGCCGGGAAACAGCACTACAGATGCGATGTTTGCTCTGAGAGTGTTGATGGAGAAGTACAGAGAATGTCAGAAGGAGTTGCATTGTGTTTTTGTAGACTTAAAAAAAGCATATGACAGGGTGCCTAGAGAGGAGTTATGGTATTGTATAAAGAAGTCAGGAGCGTCAGAGAAGTATGTAAGAGTGGTACAGGATATGTACTAGGGTAGTGTGACAGTGGTGAGGTCTGTGGTGGGAGTGACGGATGCGTTTAAGATGGAGGTGGGGTTACATCAAGGATCAGCTCTGAGCCCTTTCTTATTTGCAAAGGTGATGGACAGGTTGACAGACGAGATCAGACAGGATTCCCCATGGACTATGATGTTTGCAGATGACATTGTGATCTGTAGTGAGAGTAGGGAACAGGTGGTGGAGACCCTGGAGAGATAGAGATATGCTCTAGAGAGAAGAGGAATGAAGGTCAGCAGGACTAAGACAGAATATATGTGTGTGAATGAGAGGGAGGATAGAAGAATGGTGAGGATGCAAGGAGTAGAGGTGGCGAAGGTGGATGAGTTTAAATACTTGGGGTCAATAGTTCAGAGTAACGGTGAGTGTGGAAGAGAGGTGAAGAAGAGAGTACAGGCAGGATGGAGTGGGTGGAGAAAAGTGTCAGGAGTGATTTGTGACAGACGAATACCTGTAAGAGTGAAAGGGAAGGTCTACAAGAGAGTAGTGAGACCAGCTATGTTATATGGGTTGGAGACAGTGGCACTGACAAAAAGGCAGGCGTTTGAGCTCGATGTGGCAGAGTTAAAGATGTTAAGATTTGCACTGGGTGTGACGAGGGTGGACAGGATTAGCAATAAGTATATTAGAGGGTCAGCCTAGGCTGGAAGGTTTGGAGACAAAGCCAGAGAGGCAAGATTACATTGGTTTGGACATGTGCTGAGGAGGGATGCTGAGTATATTGTGAAAAAGATACTAAGGATGAAGCTACCAGGTAACAGGAAAAGAGGAAGGCCTAAGATAAGATTTATGGATGTAGTGAGAGAGGACATGCAGGTGGTTGGTGTGACAGAGCAAGATGCAGACGACAGGAAAACATGGAAACAGGTGATCCACTGTGGTGACCCCTAAAGGGAACAGCTGAAAGAAGATGATGACTTTAGTTTATGTAAAATGTTAGAATCAGTGTTCTTCTGGCTGACCAAGTGTACATATCTTTTAAAAAGAATTCTGAATGCAGGTTTCATCAGTCAGCTGACCTAGAGTGATCTGAAAGGAATGGAATTTCCCCAGCAGCTGTTTTTGTATACTTTTCAAAAGTCTGAAATGAGAGAATAAAATTTTCTTAACAGCTTTCTCTGACTTTTAAAAGATTCTGCTATAAAAGCAGATAATGAGTCAGTTAAGGTTCAGTTGTTATCAGTTGTTCAGTGTTTTCCAGATCAGCATTTATCACTCAGAATTTTTTTTTCAGAGCGGTTCAGCAGAAATAATAGGATTTGGTATTCCAGTTGCTGAGGACCGGACAACAGCCTGAAGAGTGGGCATATATTCTTATCATGCCCTGCAGAAGTAAGAGTATCATCTTCCTTGCTGACCTTAATTAGAGTAGGTAGGAACACTTAATATTCAGACACTTAGGGAGCTATACTGTTATAGAGTTTTTCTTCAATCAGTGTGAAACCTGTCCTTCAGTGTTATTTCCATAATTCCTGCGTGTGAAACTCTGTGGTTTATTGAAATCAGTTATTCAGTGTATTAATGTTTTAAATCATTTTATTTATTAAATAGTTTACTACCTTTTATTGTGGCTGGTTATTGAGAAAGTACTTTTAGTAACCTGAGAGTGTTTATGCTTATTGTGATAACACCAGAGCCACTCCAAAAAGCCTTACTACATGGATTTGCATGCTACTATATGTGTATATATATATATATATATATATATATATATGTGTGTGTGTGTGTGTGTGTATTACCCAATATAATTGAATACCCCTATTGAAGGGTTTTGGGGTATTTTGACTGGTGGCAGCTGTTACTGTGTAATTTGGGAAAGAGAACATAGCAGGTAAATCTGTGCCAGTCTTTCCCAAGAGTGTTTCTATGTGGGAATATCAAATATTTAAGAGTGAGTGTGTCAAATACCTAGAACTGGGTCACAGTGCTCTGCAGTGGTAAGGCTGCAGACTCATTTGGGGAGCTGGAGTGAAGCATATAGTCCAGTCCCATGTTTGGAGCCTGTTCTCAGTGTACCCTTAGGGGAAATTGTGTGTTCTATCTCTGCTTTCAGTGGCACTCTGTTACCAGAGACATTGATTAGGAATGAGGCTCCTTAGTTATTGCCCCAGGTTTAAGTAGGGAGTCATCACGTCACACTTCTTATATTCTTTTCCTTTTTTCTTTGTTACATCTGGTATCTAGCAAGCAAAAGACATCCATTTTTATTGTTTTACACCACTCCTCTACAAGCATTAAACATCTTATATAATTTCTAGTGCTATTTATGTTTAAGGGTAAAATATCAGTATAATCTTTTTCTGTGTTTTAATTCCAAATCTTATTTTTCTTTTACTTCTCCTAAGTCTTCCACTAATTGATGTTCTCTATCTTGTTCTTGTTTTTCTCACATCCCAATTTCTCCCTCTTCTTCCTCTTCACCTTCTAAAATTGCAAATCTGTTCCCCTCAAATGTATTAATAACCTCATTTTAAACTATTTCTTCTATAAGTACTTTTTCATTGTTTAATTTTTCTTCAGTTCTCCCTCTCACATACTGATTTTTCCTTTCAGCATCTTCTGTAATAATATCTTCTACTTTTGTCTTTCTTCTGAGGTTTCCTCTTCATTTACTGTTTCCTTTCTAAATCTGGTACACTCAAACCAGAAGTGCCCAAATTCTTTACATTTTCTGCAAAAAGGTTTACAGTTTTTGCTGTATGTCCTTTGTTAGTCGTATAGTAAATGACTTTCATCCACACAGAAATAACATGCTTTAGGTTGTCCCAAGTACCTAAGAAATCCATTCTTACCATTCACAATTATTGCATTTGAAAAATATTGATTCTTCCTGTCCTTAACATCCATTGCTACCCACACTTCTCTACCCCCAATCTATGCATTTTTATCACATATTTTTTTTAGTTCCATGTTATTTACTACATAGTGAAATAAAAAGTTTTAACTCATGCTCATCCATATCTGAAGTCATAAACTGCACATTTATTTTCTTTTTTAGTTGTAGTCCCAAGCTTTAAAATAAATAGTCTTTCTGTATTTCTACTGCGTTTCTTTTTTCAGTCTGTCATACATTTTTTCCATGTGGTTAAAGCTTTCAAACGTCACTTCACAAAAAGTTTCAGCTCCCAAATTGATTATTGCTGTTGTATCTTCTATATTAAATCCTTTTGCCAAAATAATACTATTAGTAATGACATACTTGCTCAAAGTGCTGTCACTTTTACTTTTTCTCCTTCAGGTCATCATCTCATCTCTATAGCTGTTCAAAACTTCAAGTAATTGCCTCCTCTCAGATCTTTCTTTCATCATTCCTTGTCTTGCTGCAATAGTGTAACAACTTTTTTCTTGTAACAAAAACCCTGCTGCAGAGGTAAACCCTGAAAACTGGCAACTCCACCAATTGAGAACACTTCCATTGTTTTCCATGCACAATTGTTTGTTTCCAGTCTCTTCAGTTCTTCTTCCTGTAATACTTTCTAAACCATCTCACTCCATCTAGCTTCTTGGCCTTCCCTTGGCTATGCTTGGTATCATCAAATTTCATAGCATCTGTGTTTCTAGTTCTCCATTTTCCCCCTTCTGTAACAGTGATTTCATCTCCTTTTCCTTCATTCAGCAAGTTTTCTACCCGCTCCTTTCTCTAGCTGTACTGCACATTCTTCTATTATGAGATGTCCAGAACTTCAGTAGCAGTCCAGCAGCACCACCTAGCAGCTCTAGAGAGTGCTTCACTTCCTGTCCTCCAAAGAGTAGAGGTTTCCCACTTCTGTGGCCAAATTTCACCTTAGTAGTTTAAATACTTCATTGGGTTTCCCCCGAAAGAGGCCACTATTTTGGTGGGACTAACCTGGTCATGAAAGGATAAAAAAAAAAATTAAATTAAATTTAAAGCTGGATACCAGATGCTGGTTTTGGTTCCCACAGCAGAAATATTTTTGGCTAAATGGCAGGTTTCGTTTGAAATAAAAAAGAAAATAAATGAAGTAAACAACAGAGCCAGGTAAGAGAAGACCAGAACAGAGACAACCATATAAATGTTCCAAAACCATAGAAAAAAGTACAAATTTCAGTAGTCAGTTTAGCATTTGACAGTAGTGAATTTGGTTGTTTGAGAGAGAGAGTGAGAGAAAATCGCCTGCATTTCATATAGGTGATACACTGTCGAAGACACGGAGACAAGAAATTAAAGCATTTCTGCTCTAGAACAAAGAAGTATTTTTCAGAACTGCTTGCCAGAACAAATTTTATTTACCATTATATTTAAACCATTCCAGAAGAGAACTTAAAATACTTCTCAAATACCAGGGACACAAAGAAGGACAGCACAAGAGGAAGAAAATGCTTCAACTAGAGGTAATTGGGAATTCAAAAAAGTGACCACGTGAAAGGCATGGGAATTATAATTATCGCCAGAATAGCAGGTATTAAATATTTCTACTTGACCTTAAAAATGTATATATTTCCTTGGTTCATCTAGTCTACATAATTAAGATATAGGTTGCCTACTGGGGGGAGGGGGTTGAACATTAGTATGAAAGCAAAAGGTGAATTAAAATAGCTAAAGTGGCCTATTAAGAACTGCACACTCTATCCTATATGAACCCTCATCCTGTACCTCCATCTTTAGTTCTGTCTCCTTCTATAACCCCGGTCATCACCTCCGTACTGCCAGTAAACACCTTCTTCAGATATACAAACCCAACAAAAACATTGGTAAGACCCTGTACAAATACCATGTTTGGAATTCACTCCCCCTCAACATAAGAAGCATTCAGCATAAGTACCTGTTTAAGAAAGAACTTAAACTTTGTCTCCTGAAGACTTGGTCATGCCCTTGTCAAACCCCCACTTGAACTAGTCTCCTCTCTTCTTATCTGATCTACTTTTCCATATCAGCTCTTTTTCCTCCTTGGACTTGCTCTAACAAACTGTATTCATACTGTACTCCTTTGTGTAATATTCTCTAAACATTTTAATTATTTGGCCTATGCTATATACTGTTGTACTCAAATTGGAAATTGTACTTAACTATTTTACCTATGCATTGTAATGCTGTGCACAAATATTTGACTTGTACTATATTTCTGTGACCTTACTTTAATAATTTGTAAATATCATTATTACTTGCATTATTTCTAGAGATTTTCTCCTTGGGTCTCCTCTGAAAATGGGCCCCTGGCTCAGTTGCACTAACCCAGTTAAATGTGAAATAGTAGAATTATGAATGAATGAAGAAAAACATGGAATGACTGAGTGGTTAGGTGGGCTGAGCAGCTACGTCTGGTGACTGTACAAATGGTGGTATATTGTTGTCCCTTCAGGTGATGGATGGTGGTGTAAAGAAAAAGTAAAAAAAGCAAGGTGTCAATGTCTCCTCCTCTGTTCAAATGCTGATGGGAGAATGAGCGGAAGAATCTCATTGAGCAGAGGCAAATAACAGACTGGAAGATAAAATATGTCAATGATGTTTATAAGGATATTACAGGATGTAAGATGAATGGGTGACAGTATTTTAATGTAAAAATAAATTAGTATTACCTAATCAGTAATGAGGAATAGGTGTAATGAAAGTTGTAGCCATGGATGTGAGAACAGTTTGTTGTTTGTCTTTTTGGCTTTTCCCAGTTAGGGGTCACTACAGTGGAACTCTGGTCTGCTAATGATTGGCAGTAGATCTTTATGGTGCCGAGTTGCCAGCCTGACACCCAACTTTCAGCGAAGGCACTCCCATTCACGCATGTCTTTCGGAGGCCACTTGACCACGGGGAGGACATGCTGACTCCACACAGAAGGCACTCCAGCCGAGAATCAAACAGGAGAACCTCTTGCTGTGAGGCAACAATGCTACCGCTGTACCACCGTGGTTTCTTAGGATGTGAGAACAGTAGAGGTTAGAATTAAAGGACATCTGCAACTAATTAGTTATTAGGAAAATTATGGTGGTGTAATGGGGAAAGAAATGTTTAAAGAAAAAAGTATTATGGGAAGGATTAATGGAGTATACAGCACATATTGTTTTAGGACAATATAACAGGTAAAGCTTGACTGTTTAGCTGTCTGAAAGTATATGATATAAAAATAAAAATTATGTATTGTGAATGTCTAGGTGGTATACTAAGACAGAAATGGTTGGCTAAATGCACTAATTATCTAAACAGACAATTAGAATATGTACATGAAAAGTTTTAATTAAGAAAGGCAATATTCAGCTTGGGTTTTGCCCAAACTGAATTAAATACATTATGTTTGTAAGTAAGGATTTATAATATGCTGTCAGAATGGTTGATAACAGGCCAGAATATTCCTTGAGGAAAAATGTAGCTATTCAACTTGGTAATATAGCATCATTGGAATAAGAGAGTTGTTATAGAAACTGAATAATGTCTTAATGCATACATACTAAGGTTAGATGGAATGGGAAAAAACTGTACGTGGTTGTATTTATTTCTCTTGCTAGTTTGTGTTTTGTGTGACAGCGCTAAACTGTTTAAAACAATATATACTATTTACTACTGTAGTACAATTGCTGACAATTTTCTTGTGTTTCATGTAAAAAGATTGAGACAGAGTAGGCAATACCAATGTAATGAAACAAAACAAAATAAATAATTGTATGGATAGGTTACACTATCAGATGGCAAGCAGTAGTAGAGAATTTGAAGAGAAAGGATGGGAGACGAGAAGGAGAATTAGGTGACAACTGGAGGAAGACAATTTAATACTGACTTAAACAATATTTGATGGGTAAGTGTTGATGTCCTGGTACGCTTTGCTTAAATTTCTGATCTAGTGTAGGCTGAAAGGGCCTGCGGTGGTGGTGCTGTGGTAGCGTTGTCACCTCACAGTAAGACGCTGTCCGGTTCAATTCTCAGCTAGAGCGTCTTCTGCGTGGAGACATGCGTGAATGGGTATACCTTAGTTGAAAGTTGTGCGTCAGGCCTGGCAAGCCGGTACGTAAAAATCAACTGCCAATCATTAGCGGACTGGAGTTCCTCTGTGGCGACCCCTAACCGGGAAAAGCCAAAAGACACAAACAAACAAAGTGTAGGCTGAAAGGGATTCAAGGATGCTTGACACCTTAAAAAAGGATGTTACAAGAGCTGGACAAGGGTGATGCAGCTGTTAATGTGCAAAATGTGTCACTCCTTTAGAGTTAATAAATAAAAGGTGTTATGTCAGTAGCTTTATATGCTTGTAAGCTACAGTGATACTTAATAGAAGTCCTGAGCTGTGACACTAACTTTATGAACTGGACTCAGAAAAACATGCAATCTGTTTGGCTGACATGTATCCACAAAACATATGCATAAAATAAATAAGCCACAAAATGACTTCAGAAAACCATGTCAATTCAGATGTGTTATAACACATGCTGTGTTACGTATCATACAGATATTACCCACATAGCCATATCTGTAAGCCATATTCCCAGCAAAACCATGGGTGATATTGGTAATATCTATTGTGTGCACACCTTGACGTGTTATTGTTCACATGATGCACGTTGTCACATTGTACTGCTTGTTTAATTTATGAATGATCTGCATACTGCCAAATATACATAGTCATTCTTATTTCCAATTACACAAATCACATTTTGTGGTACATGCTTTAGTCTCCTATAGTGTCATCATAGTTGTGCGATGGGAACAGATTCCTGTTTTATCACATTATTATGTCCATTATTTGAACACCAGTAACAAAGCCATCCATGAGCAATTTCAGCTTCCCCACACTAAAATAGTTTTTGGCATTGTACATCACAAACTAGTGCCATTACTTACATGCTAGAAGAAGTCTGGTTATCTCCTGTTGTGAAGCTGATGCGTCCGTATTTAGAAGGATTATTTATGGGACCGATTACTGTGATCATTAAAGCTGGAATCCCTAAAGACAGAACTTAGTGTTAGCTATAGACCTTAGATGTAGTACATATGTTATCAGTTATGTATTGTCTTGTCTACAGTATTCATCTCCCTCTCTCTCTAGTATGAAAGTAATAGTTACAATTTTTAAATTACAGTTCTTGCTTTGTTATTCTGTAAAGCTTGGCTGTCATTATGTGCTCCTTTATGGTGCGTAACTGTTATAGTTGTGAGGATGAAGCAGGAACTAAACAAAAAAACAACAACAAAAAAAAACTTGAATGTCCTTAGGCTCCATCACTTTTTGTATCTGGGGCGATCTGTATCTTTAGTGTCCCTGGTATTTTGTTATACTGAAATCTATGGCTATCTGCAGGCATCTCTTAAAAGTTTAATTCATTTAAAAATCATTAACATACGACATATTGAGAGTAAGCATGTGCTGTGTGTATGGTAGCCTTGGCATGAAAAGTGTTAATTTAGTACTTGGCATTTATCAAAAATAGTAAAGGTAAGCATTTCTTGTTTCTGAACACTACTGTTTGCTTGAAATATATTCATTTTTATGTGGTACGCTGCAAATTACATTTCTTAACATATTTGTATAATAGCACTACAACTCTGCTGTAGTGATGAATAATGTGTCTGATACTTTCTATCTTATAGCTACATCTGTAGATATTCATTGAAGGCCTTTATAAGCCATCCCTTCCAATTAAAAATGCATGAAAAAAAGTTAATAGCCACATGCCACCATCTGAAAAATAGTTATGTGCTAAAGAAACCTGCCAGATAAACAAAGATTCTAAATTCATTTAACATGGAGTAATAAGACCAACAAAGCATGCTTCTCCATGCCGAGCTTCGGCAGTGCTTGCTAATTCAGCATTGCTCGTTGGCAAGGTTTGCCAATATATAAGATTGAACTAGTGGTGAATTCTATTGAAATGAGAGTGAGATGGAAGCTCCATCTGTATGTGGGATCAGGTACTGCGGTTATTACTGGAGGCTGGCTAGACTGACTACAGTACCATGTTACACATACAGCTGGACATATACTGCAGGTATGTAGAGTTGGGGCATCATGACTGGGAGGTGATAGTGAGCATGCATAGTAGTGGTTAGTGCGAGCCATCTCTCAAACTCCTCACAGGATGGCATGCTTTATTGTTAATTATGGTATGGTCCGCGACATGTCGGCCAATAATTCCGGAAGCAGTAATGCTAATTTTCACGTTACACCTAGCATTTTGCATCCTTCTGAAGGTGGCCATGGCCGATTACCATCCTCAATGTCAGCGGGAGAAAGGAACATACCAGGGGACTTTCAGGACTGGCTTAATCAAAATATACCGTTCCAGTTTCCTGAGGATACCCATTTGAGGTCCGAGTCCAACGATACATATAGGGAATCATTGGACAAACTACAGACTGCCCTGTTAAGGTACAAGACATTACATTTGGACAATGTGTATTTACATCATTGTTTAAGTAAACACATTTTACCTAAGGGACTAAGGATATTTAAATATCCTAATAATGTAGTAGAAGGTAGTGAATTCCACAAGGAATTGTTGAATATTTTTAATGGCTGTGGCTTAGAAATTGTTCAAGCTATGATGAAAGAGAAATAAGCAAAACAAAGGAATTAATTGATTTGTATAACGAGCGAGTTGCCTCAGATTTAATTTTCAGTATAGAAACTAAAAAGAATAGATATTATGACATTAGAATACAAATTGACAAAAAATGTGAGGACATTATTAAAAGAAAATACAAAAAGCTTGAACGAGACATCCGAGAATACAATGAGGGACTACACTATCCAGCATCCCCATGCAACCATTACAATATATCCAGCAAAGGCAGGTTAACCAACCCCAATGCCCTGCCTTCCTATACGGAGAATTATGAATATGCTCGGGAGCATGTGGATGGTCCGGAGCATATTGAAAACAATCTTGAGCCCCTTCCATGTAGGTCTGAAAGAATCCATAATAGGAATTTAAATGGGAATAACAACCATTTTCACAGGGGGCAATACCAACAGAGGGGAGGGGGTACAACAGGGCTTGGCAATAGCTTCTGAATTGGAAACTAATAAAACACAAGGGGAAGGTTATGAAATAATAACCCAAGCTGGATTTCATATTTTCAGTTATAGTCATTTGGAGGTGACACAAGATTTTTTCAATCTATTTACCAAAGGTTTTAAATTTGTACCCAGTCAGAGTAGTAATTTAACCCGGACTATTCTGGATGTTAAAATGTTTGTCAGAAAGTTAAATTTGGAAAACATGTCTGGAAACAACTTGATGGGAACCCCAAACAGTGGACCTAGAAAATATAGTATTTTTAATCCCTCCATTCACCCTCAATTAAAAAATTTAGAAACAAGTATAGAGAAAAAAAATAGAAATAAAATCAGGATCAATATCCGAGGGTCCAATCTGGATGAGAAAGAATGGATTCTTCTTCAAACTTTAATGGAAAAGCCCAATATCAGGGTCATGAAACCAGATAAGGGTGGGGGCATTATAATTATGGATAAAATCATTTATGATTTTTAAATGTATTCCATCTTGCATGATGTTTCCAGATACAGCCAGGTGTCCATCAATGAAATCAATATTTCATATAAGAAAATTGATTTGGCTCTTAAGGACCTGTTTGATCAGGGAGTCATAGACTATGACACATACCTATATCTGGAAAACTCCACAACTAGGGTACCCTCGATATTTGGGGTCCCCAAGGTTCATAAAAATGTATCCAATCCTCCTTTAAGACCCATTGTAGCATCTCAAGGATCCAAGATTTCTCCTTTATCAAAATTTCTAGATTGGAAAATGAAAACTTTGTGGGGTAAGAACACCCATCTGTTAAAAGATTCCTGGGAATTCCTAAGACAAATTACAGTGAAGGCAGTGATTCAATGCCAGAAAGAAACCTGTGTGGAACTGGATAGTTCTACTAGCTTGCCCTTGGCAATTGTGTATTTGTGTGTGCATGCATGTGAGTAAAAATAATTTGTTTGAAAGGAAATTAACTTCATTAAGGGAAACTAGAAAGACACTGAGGTTCAAAGAGAGATTGATGAGAATGGGGCATAGTGTGCTAGGCCAAAGACTCAGCCATGTAAGTGCTCAGTATGTAGTCTTAGCCTGGGTGTGTATGTTAGAAGCTCATACCCAGGGCAGGAGCACATGTTCCTTTTATGCTTTTGAGGCTAAGATACAGTTGGTGAATTGATTATGGAATCAGATCTGTGTGCACTTGTTTTTTTTTAGCTTGCTGGGATCAATTATTGTGAATTGAGAGGCCATTCATATCATAGACATCAGATCTTTTGGGCAAAATTGAGCAGATCCAAGAACCACTGCCCCTGTCCCTCACATATCCAAGTTGTACACTGCTTGATAGTGGCGAGCCTCAAACCTTTCCAGTACTAATCAGGTCTTCACATATGGGTGGAAGGTGGTGGGTGCAATTTTTTGGGAAAACTCATCATGTTCCCTTTCTAGACAGACCATCTATATTGACATTAGCAATATCACTCCTATGATGGATAGGTTAAAGGACTGCCTCTTCTCCACAGATATTCTTGGTTGCTGCCAGCTTCAATGAATATGGGGTGGGCAGCAGGGTCAGTGTATCTGTGGCTGGCAATGCCATGGATAACAGCCTCATCCTGAGATGTGGTTCTCCATGATCACTAATTGGTGTATGTGCAGGGCTATTTTCTAGGGACAGGTAGATACCACTTCAGCTATTTATACTATTGTTTCTTTTCAGCTCACAAAGCAAATGGCAACACTCAAAGGAATGGATTCTAAAGCTGGACTTATTAACTGGACCTTATAGGATCATAGGAGATTACTAGGCTATCATTTTAAGCCTAGCCATTTCTTCCCAATATAATACCATGAAAATGCTAGTCAATACACAAGATTGTATTCAGTGATGACTGCCCATGTCCAGGAGGGTTATGGGTGCTATCCCCAGTAAGAATTTATGCTGCCCCATCCAGACCATCTTGTCCAGGTTCCTCTTGAACAGTGTCATAGAGATGCTCTGTTTTACATGAATTGGTAGTCTGTTCCAAAGATGCAGAAGTTGCTGGGAGATAAATCTGTTCCTCCAGCATGTCCTATTTAAGTTGCAGGCCATATTTAGGTCCCTGGAATGGGTAGCCCTTGTCCCGTTTGATTTACTGATATGCAGCAAGTTCATAGGTTTGGGTCTTGGATTGCTCTGTAGGCCAGGCATAAGTTTCTCCTAAGAAGTCTATATGACACTGGGTATAGTGACAGGGACTTTAGTTGGTCTGTGTTAGGCACATGCCCCTTGATCTTCTTTGTTAGAAACCTTTGATGTCTCTCCATTTGCTGCAGGTGCTTTGTACGGTACATGCCAAATGGGGCATTACATTCAATTATGGGCCAGAGTAGTGCTGCGTATAGAGGGGTTATAACCTCTTTTGCTCTTGAGGTGATGTCTTTAATAATCAAGTGCACTACATAGAAAGCCTTTCTTATTACAGTAGACACATGGTGGTTGAAGTTAAGATTGCAGTCAACTTGTGATTGCAGGTCCCTTACCACTTCATAGGTACTTAGGGTATTGTTGTTGATTTGATAGTGTGAAGGGAATGATGATGCATTTCTTTGCATTCAGTTTGAGACCGTGACTAATACACCAGTCAATGGTCTGCGTGAGACCCTCCTGGAGTATACTGCCATCATTTGGGGATTCAATGATTACACCTAGTTTGCAGTCATCTGCAAACTTGGTCAGCCACAACCCCTTGGTTTTGACCTGAACTTCTGAGAAACATATACCAATGGCAGGGGCCCAGCATGGACCCCCTGTGGCACCCTGCTGGTAACAGGTCTGCTGGTTGATGTGGAGTTACCCACTTTGATAGTGTGTGTCCAGTTTGTGTGCCAGTTGGCAACCCATCTTACAATGAAGGGGCTTACAATCACTTTGCTAAGTTTATCAGTAATGCCTGAATGTGGGATTGTGTTGAAAGCCTTTGCCAAGTCAAGGTATGCTGTGTGCACATATTTGCCCTCATCACTGGCCTTGGTCATATTTTCAAAAAAGTCCACCAGATTTAACAAGCAGGTTCTGCCCTAGATGAAGCCCTCCTTTTGGTGAGAGACTTATACTTGGAGAGAAACTTGTGGTTAGTCATTCATTCATTCATTTATTCAGCATTTTGAGCAGTTCAAGCATTTGAGTTGCTCAGCTAACAATTGCAGTTGAACTTTGAGAAAAAGTCTGGTCTGCTTTGGGTAGATGGCAGAGGACTGCTATAAAGCCACACTTTGATAAAAGAAATGAAGATGTGATATTTCATCTTAATTCTTGGGCTGTGATCCTTCACAGAAGTAAAACAGATCTATTTGTAGTGAAGATATTTGCTTAAGAAGAGAATCAGCCAAATTCTTCCTTCAGTTTAATGTTTATTAGTCCAAGGAGACAAAAGTAGATTTTAAAATAACTATTTTCTGTTTTCTGCAGGCTCTCAGAATGGGCACAGAACTCAGAATGGTTTCATCCAGTGCTCATCAGGGACCAAAGATGCCAAAGGTGGTTTCCTACCCAGACACTTCTGGATATAAAAAAAAAAATATTCTGGACTTAAGAATGTTATTTAACCTTCCTGACATTGATGAGGGCATTAGACTAATGTAAGTGACTTTCTCTGCTTTGTTAATGATATACAGCACATTTAATTAATGTCTACTCATTAAGTTATATATTAATTTGTATAATGCAGAAAATTCTGTTTTTTATACAAAGTAAATCCAGTACATGCTAGCTGTTTTTATTTAGGTTTGGAAAGAGTTAAAATAAAGGCTGAACCGACTTGTTTTTCCATCTACAGACAAAACATATAGAAGATGATAAAAATATTACATTCTTCTTCTTCTTTCGGCTTTTCCAGGTTAGGGGTCGCTACAGCGGATCACCTGTCCACTCAGGATTTGCAGTGGAGTTTTATGGTGTCGAGTTGCCAGCCCGACCTTTCATAGAAGGCACACATGCACTCATGCCTAAGGCCAATTTAGAGTGACCAATCCACCTACATAATCTATTTATTCTGACAGTGGCATCTTACCCCACTAAGTTTATATGATTTTGAATTCTACTGTTAGTAATGTGTATCTCATTTGCATTTGCTGTGACTCTCGTTTTAATAATGCTGCTTATTTCCATCTCATCATATGATTGTTTTGCATAGTATGCTTGCTGGGTATTTTAAGGCCTAGGTCAATCACGTCAAGTCATTAACTGAGTCTCTGGATTACCCCTTCCCCCATACATGCTGATGCTCATCTCACCAGCTGTTTCTCAGTCCCAGACATACTTTTTGTTTAAAATCTACACTTACTTATATAATGAAAGGAGTTTGTCGGATTTTCAAATCTGAAAAATGACCCCCTCCCCCACTATTAGTGAATCATACCTGTTTGACCTAGCTTTTAGTGACAGCCATTATGAATGGCAGTTGTTTTTGCCTTAATTTGTCATTGTGATCTATTGTTTCTTTTACTTGTTAAGTCATGATTTATCTTTCTATTTATTGGCTTATTGTATACAGTGCTTAGTTGATAAGTACTCATGCCGACATTTAAATTTGGCCCTTACTCATTCTTTTTCTATGAAAATGGAGGACTAAGAAAAAATAAAAAAACATAAAATACACTATATTCTGTGCAAAACTTGTTTAGAATGTTTCAGTTAAGATTTATGATAAAGAAGTAAACAAGATGGATAAATAAAGATTTTCCTGTTCAAAATGTTTGCAATGCTAATGGATGATCAGGGGTTATCACTTCTTTAGCTGGCTTATTTTTATCACTGAATAAAGTTCATTATTTTCAGTCTACATGAGAAAGCATTATGCATGCTATTACTAAAAAAAACATGTAAACCAGGGTTTGCAGAGTTGAGAAATTGAATTATTCCTGCTTTGTTGCCTGCTGGATGGGGGTAGAATGTTTGGATTTAAGGTGCTAAAGTTACAGTTTGTAATAGCCTATTTTGTTACTTTTGATAAATGCCCCCTGTCCAATTTCAAGTGTAACTTAAATCTATGGATGGGAAACAAGACATTTACCTCATGACTGCCCCTATATACTACTAAATGACAGATGCAGCTGTGAAATACATTATCCTATGCATGGGTCCCCTCAAATTATCTATGTTATGATCAAGTCATTCTCTTTAAGGGTATTTATTCATTGATTGATTGACTGATTGGCATATGATTACTAGGTAGAAGCCTATTTTCAGCGGAAGCCCAGGGAAAAAAGCTTCAAATTATTACAAGACATTTTAGGAAAAAATGATTTTACAATCTTCAAAAATAAAACAAAAACATCTGCAGTTTAAATAATTATGAAAAATTAGCTATAATAAAAAAAATGTTTAAGAACTGATAGAAGGTGTGATGCCCCTGCATTGGCCCAGTAATCAAGGAGCCTCAATCCTCACAACTAGCACCAGTGGGGGACTTACACTTGGGAGGATGACAAGTACACACGCAATAAAGTGTAGTTTCCCTAAAGGGCACACAGAGACCACAGTCAGTCTGGGGCTGGTTTCTCCCTCTTTCTCCAGATCCCCAATAAGACTCCCCACTGGCACAGCTAAAGGGTTGAGATCTCAGCTGAGTAGTCAAACCAAAACCTCCAGCAGCCTCTCTGTCTGACCAGTGCTTTGTGTCCCTGCCCAAGTAGCTGACACACACACACACTTTGAGATTTGATTTGTATACAAACACACACCTGGGAAAGGCTGACACAGGTTTACTAGCTATGCCCCCTTCTGCCCAGACTTTAAGGTAGTTTCTACTACCACCAACCACTACTTATCAGCTATTGTAAGGACCTTAACAAAGGGTGTCCAATCCTACTGTGTAATGTTACTGTTAATCCAAATGGTAGTGTGACCAAGCCAGGCTATTAGGAGTGGCCTGTACAGTGTCACCACATACATATGCAAGTACTCTAAGAACTTAAATATGTCACCCAAATATCAGCCACGAAGATAGGTTTAAATATATTTAATAATAAATAATAAAGGAACAAGACAATACTCAGTAAATCAACACAGTAACTTCAGAGTTCAAAATCACAGGAAGTATTTAAAACAACCTTGCAGGACAGTCTCAAATAAATACAGAAAATATCTAAACTAATCTTTACTATATTCCTGTCTATATTTAAAAGAGTTACTATACCCTAAAAAAAACTTAAAGCAAGGCAAGTGCAGATGTAGTGCTGATGAGTGGATGTTCTTGCTAGGTCCAAGACAAAATACAAAATGCCCAGTCTCTCTGTTGGAGAGTTCTTAAATTAATATCAAATATTACTGCTGGATTAGCTTGGATGACATCACTTTTTGCCACCTGACTTCAGTTTCCAAGCTAAACCTCCCCCACTCAGAAACTAACTGAATTTAACATCTGTGTGAAGAATACATATCTCTCAGATTTTTGCTCAGAACTGTGCAGCTGCTAGGAAGTCGTAAAGCAATTAAACACTTCTGCATCTCAAACCTAGTAATTACTTCTCTTTCAAGACAATACAAAAAAACTTCTAGCTCTAGATATTGTGTCTGCTGCACTGAAACTGAGAGATAACTTATAGCACAATCATAAAACAATTTATTTTCAGCTTATTTTCTTGAAATTTTGCAGGTTAACTCTGTATGTTCTAGTTTCTACTGTTAAAAATATATACAGTCACACAATTACAATAGTTTCTATACACTTCTGTTCTAAGTCAGCAGGGCATGTTGTGGTTACATTTTTGAAGCTCATAGTGTACAAACCCTGTTCAACACATTCTTCTGTATAAATCATCAATATTCACAAATGACATAGAATTATTTACAAAATTCCAGATAACTGGGTTGGCAGTGTGACAGAAGGTATATGACAATCATTAGTATAATAGTAATATAATAATAATAATAAGTAATATATAATTATCGACCATGAGATGGGTAAGGCCAATCTATAGCCAAATGGGATATGTTATTTTGAGTACAAAAAGGGAAAATGACTAGTCTTAAAATGGCCTGCAAGGGCAGTTAGCCTAGTAATTATCCATGAACCTTTGAAAAGGTTAAAACACACACTTTAGGAACTCATACATAGAATAAAAAGTCTCTCCAAAAGGTCAGATGGTATAAAAATCAAGGCGGGTCACTTACCCCAACCAATCAAGCATAACTTCAACAGGTAGAACTTGATGCAGATGTTGTAGACCTTCCTTATCATGAGGTACAGGTGAAAGCCTTCAAGTCCCATCCAGGAAAAGCAGCCAATGAGGGAAAAATGCATGAATATGGCAATGAATCGGCACAAGCCATCTATATTAAATGATGCAAGCCAGGAGTTCAGCAAGAAAGTGAGGTTCAGCAGAAGGAGTGCCACACTCAGGTTTATATGGATTGCAGTAGAATTATCACATTTCAGTTGGTGTCTAAAAAAAATAACAAAACAAAACAAAAAAATGTGAATACAGCTAAGTACTAGGCAACATCAAATTGACAAGAACTTGGGTGTTGCTCTATCTTAGCTTATTTATAATACCTCATCTTGCTTTCTGTACAACTGCTACTTTACTATAAGTTACTATATGTCACTGATGATTCGGTTCTCTGTTTTGGAGTTGTGAGATGCATCAACTTATTTGGAAGACACGGCCACTAGCCTTGTGGGATCCAATGGGTTTGACATTGCACTGCTGTTTCACAGGATTTGTTGCATGTCTCATTAATTGTTGCAGAACTACTCAGTAGCCAAAAAAATACAAAGACAAGACCCCCCCCCCCATTTTGCTTATTAGTATTCTTGCTTGGTTCTGCATAAACTAAAATAATAGCAATGGAAAAGATGCTGGTGTGATCCATTCCTACATTGGTCCTTGATGGACAGCAACATGTAAAATGCTTTCCTCTTACATTTTCTTTTGATTCATCCTTCTCAGAGCAAATCACAAACACAGTGCACATGGACTATGTTTGCTGCTTTGCTTAGTTAATGAAAAAAAAATAATAATAAATAAAGCTTACTACACAGTCAAGCAAATAACAACTGTCTTCCAAGGCCCTCCTTTTTTCTTGATTCTTATTTCTAGTACAAATGTGTGCTCTTTCACATGGCTCCTTCTTACTTTTGTACTTTGTCCTGTTTTTTATTATTTGCATACCAAAATCTTCATTGAAGTCTGCTGCAAAAAGGCAAAAGTCTTTTTTAAATGTCACTAACCCTTTTACATGAGACTAAGGATTTAATATGTGTCTACATATGTCACTAAAAACATACCTATCAATATCTTAGCCCAAGAAATCTGGACAAAGCCCAAAATAATGGGGGATAAAGGCCCAAAAGTAGGGACAGATTTTAAATATTGCTCTTGTAAAGTTAAAGCACTGGTGGACAACAGATTGTGTTAGCACTGATTTTCTGAAGGATATGAAGACTGGAACTAAAAATGTAAGTTAATATTTAGTGACCTCAATCCTCAGTAATTTGCAAGAAAACCACAAATTTTATGAGGAAGAGACCAAAAATATGAGGCAGAAATCTGGACATTATGCAAAATGTGAATAGCTGAGACATATGGTAAATGTAAATCTTTAGTCCATTCTGTTAAATGGTTTTTGAAGACCATTCAGTTTGTCACAAAAACACAAAAGTGCACAATGACAGAAAAGACCTCCATCTTACCAGAAAATAAGCATGCCAACATGATTTCATAAGAGTAGTATGTCTCAGAATTCTTAAATAATAATAATACATTCCAGCACCAAAATAAAAATGTCAAGTAATGAAGCAGAGGGTACAATGCATGAACTACAGATAATACATAAAAACACTACTACTAATACTAAACAGCATTCTGTAGTTTTAATGGAACTCTAAACACACACCCGCAGACAATAAAACTATGCATTGCAAAACTGTGCATGTGTGTGAATATATACCTAAAATGACAAACTCAGTATGTCAACTAACATGCCATTGATTAAATATGAGACTGAATGTTTAGTCAAAAACAAGTAAATGCCCCCTGCATCCCTTGCTACTGAAACGTGGTAAAGAGAGGAAAAGCTTCCATAACCCCGCTAACTATCATCCAGTTTGTCCCAAAATCATGGGTAACATAGAAATGACATAGAAATTGACCAAACAAGCCACAGTGTCCCATTTTGACACTGAATACATTTATATGTCATTCACTCTATTGAATCTGCACTTTGCCAACAGGGTGAGCCGTTCACTAAATCCGAGTGTTTACATCATACTGTGTCACAGATGTTGAAAGAAGGAAGACAAAGTGTGTGTAAGTTTAGGATTTTAAAGCAGAAAGTTTTGGCATTAGCAGGTGGGAGTGTGTGTGTGTGTGTGTGTGTGTGTGTGTGTGTGTGTGTGTGTGTGTGTGTGTGTGCATGCGCACGCACATGCAAATTAGGTTTAGAGGAAGGGCCAAATAAGGTGATAGATTTAGTTGTGTGTGAATTATCTATACAGTAAGTGCCAAGTAAAAGGATCACTTTAGTGTTGTGTGTGTGCTGCTTTATGTAGTGTGTATCTGAGAGTCTTGTGTAGTGGTTGTGTTACAGAAAGTGTTAGTCTAAGGTAAGGTGGAGGGTTGGGGTTAAAAGCAGGGTTAGCATGCATTAGTATGGTGGTGGAAGGGGGAGTGAAGCTCCTGTCCCAGTCCCAAAAATAACACCTTACCTTAGAAAATCCCTATTCAGGCAAAGTATACCCATATTTGTGGTGGGGTTTTGGTTAATAGACTGAAAAGGGAATACAAACGGCTTCAGTTTGCAATCATTTTTTTTTTGATTTTGTGGATTTTTAGGCATATTGATTTTCCAAATGCTAGCATGAATTATCAGTGTTTCGATGCTTGTGCATTTTGATACATCTAAATATACTCACTCACTCACTCACTCACTCACTCACTCACTCACTCACTCACTCACTCACTCACTCACACACACACACACACACACACACACACACACACACACACACACACACACACACACACACACAAATTCGAAAGAATCAAGCACTTTTTAGAATTATAAATCAACTTTATTCCTCCAAATATATGATGTACACCTACAACAGACCCAGGGTTTTACCAAAGGTGTTTCCAATATTGTGGGAATAACCCACTACAAAACATTTAAGTACAACTGGCTACACATCTAGACCGATGAAAATCAAATATCAATTCTTCATAAAAATGTCACTAGTATCTTCATTAAAAAAACACATTTTGTAATAGTGACAGTTAGAGACCAAGTGAAATGCATACTTTCATACAAATAAATACATCAGCATAAAATTCTTCATTAAGTCCAGGTTTCAACCAAGCCCAGAGAGTGACTATCCATTTTCAGACCACATGGTTAGGTTTAACATGTTTAGTCATTTTAATAAAATGACCCTGTACTGTACTGACCCCAGTGAAGGAAAATGTTTCAGTACTATGCTGTGGTAAATGCATATATAGAAGACTACATTCACTTTTACAATGGTGTTGTTGTGTCTTTCGGCTTTTCCCAGTTAGGGGTCGCCACAGCGGAACTCCGGTCCGCTAATGATTGGCAGTAGATTTTTATGTGCCGAGTTGCCGGCTCTGACGCACAACCTTCAATGAAGGTATGCCCATTCATGCATGTCTCCACACAGAAGACGCTCTAGCTGAGAATCGAACAGGACAATGTCTTACTGTGAGGTGACAATGCTACCGCAGCACCACCACCACAGTTCTATTCAATTTTTGCAATGTAAGTCACTTAAATGAGTTACTGCTATTAATTTCTAAGGAAGTGAAGTTTGACCTACATAAAACCTCCAAAATGACAAACAACCAAATAAACAACACATGAAGTGATACAAATAATCATACCCCTTATTTCAAAAACCTGAGTAATGTTAACAAAATAAAAATGTTTAGTTTTAAGTACTTGTCAACAGTAAGTACAGTTACCACATGGTGAACACCCCCACAATTCCTTATTAAATTCTTGCTTTTTTCATAAATTTATCATCATAAAAATGTTATACCAAAGATTTGCTATTTTTGTATCCAAAAATACATCTTTCATCCATCCTTCCCTCCAAAAATATGTCATTGGTCACAGCACACCAATGATTCTGTATGATATCTTTGATCTTAAACATATTAGAACCATAAACTTCTTCATGGTCATGTGAATGGTCACTATATCTAACGATTTCTTCCATAGATTTTGAACCAATACTGTCTTTCACTCATTGGACCACACGGATTATAACCCCACCCCACAAAACAATTCACCAATATCTCAGCCTCAGTGACAAAGAATGGGGTATCAATACAAATATTTTAACTTCATAAATTGTATATCTAGGATGGCAACAATCAGCTTTTCTAAAGAATTTTTGTAATAAACTTTTCTACAGACAGTTTTAGAAAAAGTCCCATAATTTATCTTTGAAACTGAAACCTCCAAAAAATGTAGCATATGTAAATCACAAATATCATCCCAAACCTATTAGAATTCAAACATGCAACAAAGTCTTTCAAAAAGTCTTTCACCTTTCCATATTATGCAGCAGTCATCCAGTTATGAAACCAAGAATCAATACATTCTAAATATTTATTATAAAACCCATTCTATATTTATCCTCTAAATATCACTTAATCAGTTCTTCATAAATTGGTGCAAACTTTGCTCCCATTGCTGTACCCCACATTTGCAGATAACATTCATCTTGAAAAAAGAAAACATTTTTGGATAATACATGGTGAAGTAAATCCACCAAAACCTTATTAAAGCCATCATCATATTTACCATATTTTGACTGAAAATATTTCACAGCCTGGATTCCACCTTCATGGGATATAAATACTAGTGTATAAAGAATGAATATCTAGAGTAACCAAAAAAGAAACATATTTTACCACTTTTCATTTTAAAATATACAAAAATATGTGTTATCCTTACGTCTGGATGGAATCATTGACAGTAATGACTTAAGATAATATTCAGGGAAGGCAGATGCGGGCTCCATTAAAGAGCCACATCCTGAAATTATAGGCTTTCTAGGTGGAGGTAGAAATTTTTTTATATACTTTGGGCAAAACAGAATGTATTGTTGTTGTGGATCATCTACTGTAAGATGTTCCCGGTTCAAATGCTGTTAAAACATTGATCAAACTGTTGTTTAAATATATAAGAACTGTCTATATCCATAAGTTCTGGAGCAACACCAACATTTTTCTTTTTTCTTTGGTGTTTTCTGCCACCATGTTTTTTGTTTTGTTCTGTCCCATTAAATTTGATTTCTTTTGTGCAGGGCAAGACTCCCCCAACTCAAATTCAGTGTCAGTATTCAGAGAGATATCTGTACCAGTTTCATACCCATGTACATATGGAATTGTCAATAGATTACTTTACATTTTGGTTTGCCTTTAACCTTTTCTGTGGAACTATTCAATGTATTCAAAAAGTGTACACCTTTTTTTCTGTTTCTTTAAAGAAAGGCAAAATTACTTTGACAGTCCCCATAATCTCTATTACATTTTCTGATCTTGAACTCACACAGTTCATTATCTAAATTATTTACATTGTTATTCAGCTTTTTATAATTTACTGCACATGTAACTTCATTTTGAAATATAGTGCTATGAGTGACACAAACTGGTACATTGTCATTCAGCGTGCCTAATAATCCTTCATAATATTTGATTAACAAATCAATAAACATTATTGATGCAGTATTGTGAATCATTCTCCACTTATTAAGAAGACAGAGTCATTATCCATTCCCATTTCTAGTTCGAGGTGGACCCATTGCCCCTGCGGTACCACATACTGCTTGGCATATAGTTTTAGTCTTTTTAAATGCCAACTAACATGTCAGGATTTCTTCATTTTATCTGTTAAAACAGCAAATGCTGACTCATTTTGTAGCCATTTGCTGACTGTGTAACCATTTGTATTTAAATGTTTTCTATTGATAGAAAAAGCCTGTGGAGAAATCCTGGGTCTGTTGTGGATGTACACCATATATATGGTGGAATAAAGTTGATTTATGGTTCTTGGAAGTGCTGGATCTTTTGAATGTTTATTGTTTGTTCTGCACACATTTATTTCTCCTGTGCAGCATGAATCCTGGGTCTGTTGTGGATGTACACCACATATTTGGTGGAATAAAGTTGATTTATGGTTCTTGGAAGTGCTGGATCTTTTGAATGTTTATTGTTTGTTCTGCACACATTTATTTCTCCGGACGAGCATTTTTGTGATCATGTTTGTACTGTGTTGATGCTGGAGGAGGTGTGTGTTCTTCAAATTTTAGAATATGTATGTCTTCCCATGATTTATCGTCTGTTGTTTCTGGTTTTGCACTAGATCTGGATGATGCATGTTTGTTGGAATCTGCCTTGACCTGTGAAATGAAAACAGAGGTCCAATCTAGTACCAGCAAAGGGGATTTGAATATTACACTGAAATTATCTGTTTTAACAGAGAAAATGAGGAAATCCCAAAGTGTTGTTTGATATTTGTGAGGTAGGGTGAAGGTTGATTGCCATCCCATAGGACTTCCTTAGCTTTCTCTTCAATCTAAGAAGTCAAAGATAATCCAGAAAGCTTGAGTAAGGGCCACCTGTGACCCAGAGGGTGACCGGAAATAGAGCATAAAGGATTAGTTCAGATGAAATTGTTTTAGCTAGCAGATCTGGGAGACTCAGTATCACTCTCAGTCTCACTCTCTCTCCCTCTGATACCCTTCCTTTGAGGAGGAATAAAGACACCGTGTTGAAGTTTTAGTTAGTGTATTCAGTTAATTAGGTATCTAATATTAGAATAAGAACACTCACCCATCTACCAGCTTAACTGAACAAACTACTTGAAAGTGCAACAAGGCATCTTTATTCCTCCCAAAGGGAAGGCTTATTTCAGCAAAAACACATTTAAATTTGAGTAACAGTACACTTTTGTAGCCTTGAAGGGATATCAGTGTGGCCAAACCTGGTAGAATATAGTCATAGTAGCTATTTGCTGTGGTGCACCACATGAAGGTCAGCTCAGACCATAAAGTCATATGAGAAAGGCAATTAAGAAGTGGCTGTTGGCCTTAAACCCTTTTGCTGCAGGGACAAGATTCCCTGTTTTCTAATTTACAAAAAAATTCTGTTACATGGAATGACCCAATGGTGACTGAAGGATTTGATCCACGTTGTAATTTTTATTCAAACACACTTCTCTCTGTGCCATACAATGTCTAAAAAGGCCACCCCACTTGGGGCCCACTTAGATGTGAAATGGAGAACACTGGATGACAGTAGTCTCAAACATAATCTCTGCAAATAAGAGGGTAACAAATACCTCAGTTAAATATATATGACTCCAACAAGATTCAAGAATGACAGCTTTGAGGAATTTATCAATAAAGTTCAAATACAGTTTGACAGATGAACAAAAGTGAATTTGAACCCTCTGGTCAAGGCCTTCATAATTAAAAGATATGTGTAGTCAAGGATTTTTTATCAGTAACATGTTAGTTAAAAATCAATAACAAATCCTCTTCAGTCTTAAATAAAAGTTCATCCAAATTCATACTGGGATCAACAAGGATCAGTATCAAGAAAGTTCAAAACTCTGAAAGCTAAATAAGAATAGGGGATATCTAATATATTACTACCCTGTAAGCACAATGATAAAAACTTAAAATAAAACAAATACCTTGAGTTACAAGCACCAGGAAATAAAGTGGGACTCTCCTTAAGTGACAGTGTTAAGATCAATTCAAAACTCAAGTAAGACTCTACCTCAATGACAAATGGTTTTGTTCATGTATCTGTCCTGGTTAAACCCTTTCCACTATCTATTAGTTTTTCAACTTACTTTCCTTCCACATCTCACCTACCATATGCATTTTGCCTTCTTCTTTTTCTTTCCTTCTTCCTCCCTCTTTTTACTTGTCCTGGTTAAACCCTTTTCCCTAGTCTCTCAGTTTCTCTACTTAATCTTCTTCCATACCACCTCCTCCATATGTATTTTCTTACCACTTTTACTTCCTCCTCACCCCTTCCACATCTGCAATATTTCATCCTTTCCAACTTCTTTCCTTTATTTTAACTTTAACCTCTCAGCTTTGCCCCCTCCCTTTCATCCCCTCTCCATAGTTATCTCCCGTACTCTCTCTCCCCTTCATATTTCTATGTTACTCTCCTTTCCACTCTATACTTTTCTCACTTTAGTCTCTTTTCTTACATATCTTAGGCTCTTCTTGCCTCCCTCTCTCATCTGATGTTCCTTTTTCATAACTTTCCATACAGTTTTTTGCTAATATTTCTCATTTGGCTTCAACTAATAACCATTTTGCTTTATTATTCCCGTTCATCCTACTGAATGTTCTTTTTTATATTGTGGACAACTATTAGTCATTATTGTGTGTTCAAACTGGTATTCTTAAATATTTTTGGATATTTGTGTTCCTAAATGTTTGTATTTCAAAATGTATCTATTTTTAATTATTGTATGTTAATATTATTAACTGTCTTTGGAGCTCTACTCCCAGGGCCTCCGCTGAAAATGGGCTTTCACCCAGTTGGACTATCCCAGTAAGAAAATGTTATAGAAATAAAAATAAATAAATAATGTCATTGTTAGAGATTTACCTTTTTTTAAATCTATTACATCCAAATAATTACGATTACTAACACTAATAAAACAGCTTATTAAAGATGCTGGAGAGCTGATACAGTGGGCAGGGCTGTACAAAGCATTGCTCTTATACCAGCTACTTATGACTGCATAGTAGAGATCAATTTCTTAACAAATGCTAGCTGTAACTTAAACAATAATCTTAAAATATTTTTCACAACTGACATTCAGCAGAAAGAAAAGTAATCTGTGATTTGCTATACAATTCACACAGCAAAATTTTAGTTTCACTCTAGTATACTAGTAGATTGGTTTGTAGCAGGCAAGGGATCTCAGCCTGCCATAAAACAATCTAATAGTTGGAGACCAAATTAAAATAAATAAAAGCTCCATCACTTAGATAAAGCTGGGTATGCTACAAAACATATATAATCTCATAAAATAAAAGCAGTCCAGCACCACGGCTATCAATTACAAACTTTAATAAAATAAAACAATAGAACACCTCTAAACACAATGCAAGTAGTACTTTCGCTAAAGATAGCTTCATCAAGCAAATAAGCATAGCAGGCAAATGAAGGCCTTTATATACATACATCAAAAGCCGTTAAAATCATGTAACAATTAATAATTAACAATTAACATTGTAAAGATATCTTTACCTAACTCTGTCCATATATACACCTGCAGATTTGAATGCAATGTGTGCACTATCAGATATAGTATTAAATAATAATAATTTTGTTTGTTCTTTGACCAATATTGCAAACAACAAACATGGGTATCCATAGGCACCCCCTTGGCCAATAGTTATGCCAATATTGTTATAAATAAATGGAAAATTGACCATGTGTTATCACCAATTAATCAGTATCATGGAAACATCTTATTCTATAAACAGTTTGTTGATGACTTGTTCCTTATATGACAAGGTTTACTGTTTTTGCACAGCAATTTTCTTAATATAAATACATCTACTGAGTTTTTGAAATTTAAGAACACGAAACACTTTACTCAGATTGATTTCTTGAATATTAGGTTGATTAAAAGCCAGAAAAGACAGACTGAAACTACAATATACAAAAAAGATGTAAGAAGAAATACAGATTTACACAGAACCAGTATCCATCTACTGCACATATTCGATAATATAGTGAAAAACTGATAATACATACAGCAAAACTGAATACTGTTGATAGTGTCATGAAAAACAAATGGACAATGTGGCTATAGATTCTATCCAAAGAGGATATAGTAAACACACAGTAACTGCTCTAGAGGCAGATATTAAGGTCAAAAGATGTGATGTAGCTAAGCCTATTTTTTCTGATAACAGAGAAACATCATGAAGCTCAGTCATAGATAATAACAAAAAAATGTAATATTAGACTAAGGTGTACATTAACTTATAATATCGATATACCTATTTGAAACAAGTTATAAATAAATACTGGTTTATGGTATAACAGACATGGGCAACTCACTTTTGCTTACAAAAGGTCCAATAATATAAAGAACAGGCTGTGTTACAAAGAACAAAAACAGACTTTAGGTTATAATGGTAGTAAGAGAAAAGGCACACACAAATGTAGTAGTTGTCAATCTTGTAAATATATTTACAAAAATACAAGTATTATGCATCCAGTTAAGAGAAATAATTTTTTTATTACACCATATGGTACATGTGACAATAGGAATTTAGTTTACATGGGTCTGTGCCAACAATGTGAAGCCTTTTATATAGGCAAAATGAATAAAAAAGTGAAAGAAGTTATATATGATCATTTAGCAGAGATACACAGAAAGGTAGAAACAAATGCACTATATAAACACATTAATGAAACAAATGACACACATTATTTTAAGTTTGTAATATTGCAAGTTATTTTTGAAAAAAAATAGAGGTGGTGACCTAAAAAAATATACTGAAAAGGAAGAAAATAAATGGATAGCTGGATTCAGGGTACAAGCATGCCCAGGCTTAAATAAAACATTCACCATTAAACCATTTCTGAAAGACTTAAGGAATAGAGTTAGATAAAGATGCTTTTAAAATTTTAATTGTTAATGAATTGTCACTTGATTTTTAACTGTTTTTGATGTATGTATATAAAGACCTTCATTTGTCTGCTATGCTTATTTGCAAAAGTACTACTTGCGTTGACTTTAGAAGTGTTTTATTTTATTAAATTTTATAATTGGTAGCCATGGTGCCGGATTGCTTCTAGTTGAACAGAAGTGAGATTTCAACCCAGAACATGGAAGCACCGTGTAATAAAGATGTTAGCCTGTCAAATTAGCAAAAATGTTCTTAAAGCTCATCAAAGACTGCATGAATATATGGGAAATCACTGTATTGTTTCTAACTTAGTGGAGAAAGGCCAGCATTCATTTTTGAAAAGTATATTAATTCCATCCATACACACCCTCAACTGGCTAGAACTCCCCAACCACCTAATATGCCTACAACTTACAACAGCCCACAAACTCATCTTCAAACCTACAGAATGCCCTTCTCTTGCCAAATCTCTAATACCCTACACACCCAGCCGCTCCCTGAGATCCAAAGGCCAAAACCTCCTACAAGTACACAAACCCTTACACCCACCTGGCCAACTACTACTATCCTACACCATAGCCAAACTCTGGAACTCCCTACCCCCCCACTACATAACATACCAAACCATAACAACTTCAAATCCATGCTTCTCTCTCATCTGTCCTCCAAATGGGAATGTCCTTCACATGCTCCCACCTAAAACGCCCCCACCACTAACTCCTCACCTATGTCAACTTTCTTTGCCAATATTAACAAAATTGTCATAAGTTTTGCTCAGCACATTTTGCTTAAAATGTTATGCATGCAAGCCTCTGGCTTATCTTACAAATGCTCTCAAACTGACATCCTCTTAAATGTAATCCAATGTTTATTTTATGTTAAAACTGTGATTTCTGTACAGATTGTACTATGTAACTCATTTTGTCTATTGTAATGTGGTGAATTTCTGTATTTTGTAAAGTTGTGAATTTCTGTATTCTATACTATGTACTGGAGCTTTTCTCCTCGGGTCTCCACTGAAAAAGGGCCACAAGCCCAGCTGGACTAACCCGGTTAACAAACAAACAAACAATAAATAAATAAATACATTTTTAACTTTGTTTTCTTAGTCAGGCACGTATACCTCTTTATTTTGCCATGTTTGCTTTTAGTCGAAGATTGCTAGAGTGTCATCAATCACGGTTATAGTTCCAACTGTTAACATATTTTTTTATATTTGTAGTTAAAACCATTAATGCTGCTTATCTGATCTGCTTATTGGACAATTTAATAAAATGTGATTGTTTAAAGAAAAAGGATAAAGAGTAGGGGTAGCCTCTTAGAAATGTACCTGTCCCTACAACATGTTCTCTCTATGCTGCAATCTGGTACTTCAGGTGAGTATTTCTAAAGCTTGCAGATGTGCAGCAAGTCCATCCATGCTTAATTAGATGTGTTGTAAGCCAGGCACAGATCACCTGTCAGTCATCTGTATTAGGCTAAGTATAAAGATAAGGTTTGAGGTGGTCTGCATATTCCATGTGGTTAATGTCATATTCTTTGTGTGAGGAATCTCTGTGGGCATTCTGTTCTTGCATTTGCCTGGTTAGGTACATAGTAAATAGAGCATTGTACTCAATGGTAGGTCTAATTAGGACTGAGAACTGTGAGATAAACACACCCCTGGACCTGGATGACATTCCCTTGCTTATCAATTGTGCAATATCGAATGATTTCCTTTCACCAGTAAATGCATGATGATCAAAGGCCAAGTCACCATCTACATATGTTCCCAAGTCCCTAACTACTGGGTCTGCTCAAAGGGTATGTTATCTATGTGGTAATTCCCTAGGGTGGCAGACATTACAAAGGATGGTATTATACATTTTTAGCATTCAGTTTTAGATCATGTTTCTGGGTCCAATTATTAGTTTGTGACAAGCCCTCTTGTAGGATATTGGTGTCCAAAAAGTAATTGACAAAAAGGAGTGGCAACATCACCAAGCCCTGAGGGACTCACTAGTGACCACCCTTTCTGTGGAGGTAGAGTCCCCTATCCTGACTTCCTGTGTCTGTGAACCAGTTGACTTATCCAATGGGTGACATAGGGGTTTATTCCTAGGTTCATGAATTTTCTGACAATGACTATGTGGAGAATAGTCCTGAATTCTTTGCCCAGGTCAACATAAGCAGTGTGAACCATTTTGCCCTCGTGCATTGTTCTGGTGACTGGTTTGAAAAATTTCTCCTGGCTGAGTGGTCATGATATGCCTTTGATGAAACCAAACTATGATGAATCCAGTGCCTGAAGGTTTCATTTGTTTTTATTTTCCATGGCTTTACATTATTAGACTAGTCAGACTTATGGGTCTGTAGTTACCTGGGTAAACAGATGACCTGCCCTTGTGCAAAGGGATAACTGTTGCAGTTCTCTTCTCACTAAGTACAAAGACAGTTAGGAGACTAACTTTTTTGGGGTATAGGAACTTTCTGTGAAAACTAATCCAACAGGAAGTCGACCAGTGTGATCTATACACAGAACTGATTTCCCTTGGTGAACTAAATTTAGTGATGTAAACAACATTTTGACTGCTGTCACATCACATTTTTCCTGATGCAGTTATGATTATTATGAGTAATTTTATGACTTACTCATTTCTGGGAATACAACAGGGCAGGCTACTCCCACTAGAGCAGTACCCTTCCCACAAAGCATAACTATTACTCAAGAACATGCTCGTCCCAGTTTTCACCATTATCTTTCTCTCTTCCATGTACAGATGCAGTTTACCAGAACAGTCTTAAATTCATTTTTGTTAGAACTGTAGCACTGCACTGGGCAGACTGAGTTACTGAGAATTATTATAACCGGGCATTGGTAATATTCTAATATGTGAATTGCAAATAGATGATAAAATCTGCATGTACTTTGCAAATCTTTTTCCCCATGCAAACAAGATTGGCACATGATATAAAATATAAATTATTCTGGCTGCAGCTAATGAAATAAAAAAAAAATACTTAAGCCCTCAACTTTCTTCTTACTGGTAGGGAAAAAAATAACTTGGGCCATATCACAACCAGCTCAATATATTATTTCTCCATCTCTTCAGTGAAATAGGGTTAAATAAAGCTGATTCTTGAATACCCGGCATACAATACCCTCCTACTCCAAAACTTAATCAATGATATAAAATGAATGCAATAAATTATCATTCCATAACAAAACAGAGCTTTGAAAAAGAAAAGCTCTGCACTGGATTGTACACTAAAAACTATAAATACTGCCCATACTTGTACCGGTTCAACAAGTTAATGTTTACATCGTACCTGATTCATAACTACTAAACTATAAGATTATATCCTATCAGCAGATGCACAAATGGAAATCAGTTCTTGACAGGTTAACATCAGCAGTGTAAAATTAAGCACACTAAAATCAAATGGCATTAATTTCCCTTGTCACACTAGAAATGTGACTGGATGAAGATCACCATAACTGTAGCCAGTTGCTCAGGAATAATCTACCAATGAGAATCTTGGCAACTTCTCTTAGATTTAATAGAATATCTCAAAAGGTCTGAAGTCTGGTTTGCCGTGAAACACCTCAGTGCAAGACTCTTGGGTGATTTTCTTTCATCGAGTACCCCACTCATTGAACAGACAAGCTGTGAGTCCCTTTTGTCACGTGCTAGTTACTGCTCTATGCAGAGATTAAAGTCTTCAGTGTAACTATAGGACTGTTCCCTTTTCTCCTTTGATAGTATCAGCTCAAAGTTCATATGTGTGTGTATGTATATGGATTCACTTCAGAAGCTCGAAATACTGAAATCTCGAATTTCAGTATCTCGAGCCCAAGAAGTGGAATCCACAAAACAACAAAAACTAAAAAACGAAAAATTCAAAGCCTCGAATACCAGAAGTTTTGAATTTTGCGGTTGTACTACACACACACACACACACACACACACACACACACACACACACACACACACACACACACACACACACACACACACACACACACACACACACACACACACACACACACACACACACACACACACACACACACACACACACACCATCCACCACACAAACACACGCAATCCCTCTACTACATGACACCAGGGGGGCAAGCCCCCCCTGCACCCCCCATGTGGGGGGCTGTGCCCCCACACCCCCCTACTTAAATATTCTCACTCCGAGGTCGCACTACATACAAACACACACAAAACACCACCATACAAGCTATTTTCTCTTCGCACACACACATCACAGCAACAAAATACACTGACACACACCACAACACACACACACTTACCTGAATACATAACCATAGTGGAACTTTAGAAGCACGAAATTCAAAACCTCCGGTATTCGGGGTTTTGAATTTCGTGCTTCTAAACTTTTGCTATTATGTGGATTCGGCTTCTTGGGCTTGAAATACTGAAATTCGAGATTTCAATATTTAGAGCTTCTGAATGGAACCCATATATATATATATATATATATATATATATATATATATATATATATATTTATACATACATATATATATATATACATATATATATATATATATACACTCACATACATATATATGTGTGTGTGTGTGTGTGTGTGTGTGTGTGTGTGTGTGTGTGTGTGTGTGTGTATATATATATATATATATATATATATATATATATATATATATATATATACATATATACATACATACATATATATATATATATATATATATATATATATATATATATGTGTGTGTACGTGTATGTTTGTGTATACATGAGTTATCATTGTATGCATTTTACTGCATGGTGAAAAGGTGAATTCTATTGCTGGCATGGTGAAAAGGTGGATTCTCTTGCTGGTAGTTTGTTGAATTGTCTAATGGTCAAAGTTCATTATATGGACTGTTGCATAATTCAAAGGTTTTTGCTGTTTGTTCGAGTTTATGAGACCGTGGGGTTAGTACATGTAATTTTTGGATGTGTGAGGTGGAGTCCCCATATTGGGGGTGTGGGGTGCACAGCCTCACTTGCAAAAAGCTGTTTTTCTGTTTTACTTTCCATAATCACAGATGTAAGCTACTGGCTTACATTTGTGATTACTTTTTTGCAATGATTTTAGTAGCAATTAATGGTAATCGCCTGTGAGTTTGTTCAGTGTTTTGATCAAACTCACTGGCTCTATTCATTATAAATTCATATACATATATGTATATAAAATACATAAATATCTGCCGCAGGAGGTGTAGTGGATATTGTTCCTGCATTGGAGGATGCTGAGAGTTTGCCACCATGTAAAAATGCTTCTTTGTATCGTTTTTCAACTTTTTGACTTATTTGTTAATGTTTGGTTGTTTTGTTTAATTCTTTTAATGTGGTATGTCTTTTGGTGGCTTTTCAATGGCTTGGCACATCATTATGCTGCCTTAGATTGAGTTGATATATATATTTTGCTCTTTAGGACAATAATGGAAAAAGGATATGAATTATCTGATAACTACTATGAAATATTAAGTTAGAAATCAAATGGATTCATAGATTCATAGATCGTTACTAGGCTAATGACCATGGGGGCCTTTCTAAGCCTAGCCAAGTTTTCACGAAAGAATAATGACATTGTGTATCCAAACAGGACATTGAGGGCCAGGCATTCATAAGCTATCTCTGTCTATAAGGGGCATGAATGCCAGGTCTAGTGTAAATTCCCCCCATCCACTGGTCTAGTTTAGAGTCAAGATGTTAGATGTAGACATAGACGTCTAAGCACAGCTCGTGTTCCCTATTATTGGCTGAAACCTCCTTGAGAAGGATACAGGATGAAGTTATCATGAATTTAAATTGCATTTCTCTTTGTAGCATGACATCATTAATTAAGGAGTGCATGCTTGTTTAGTCAGTACATTGTATTTTCTTATATAACTACAGATTTTTGCTCAACTGAGTAGAATTTTTCTAGAGCAAACAATGTACTAATTATGAAAAACATTTTGCTGTTTTAAAAAAATCAGTGAATTGCTGCTTTTTTTTTTCTTGTTCTTTGTGTGTGCAAAACCCCACTGAGTAGGAATGCAACCAAGATTGATGATGGTATTCAGAGGTATCAGTGATGTACTTTTCTGTGTTACATGTGGCTGAGAAAGCCATGCACCACGGACATGTATGGTGTGTGGGAGATTATGGATGCTGGAGAAAAATAATTATGGTTGGAAGGGTGGAGAAAATTCTGATTGGAAGGAGGATTTTGGGTATGTGGTGCCGAGAATGATGGGAAGAAAAGTACTAAGGAAGAAAGGATCATGTAAAAATAAAAGCACAGTGAGTTTCAAGAAGTATAGGGTTACAGAAATGCTGAAAGAATGAGCTTCAGCATTGGATGGTAGGAGAGAAGTGTTAGTAGGCAGTGGTTAGTATGATCTGCTTGTATCAGACACAGCAGAACAGATTACAGAACTAGTAAAATGTGGGGGCAGAGGGGGACAAGCATAGATGTAGTGTAGCCTTGAATTATAAAAAGAGGTTTAAGGATATGGGTTTTTAATCCGCATTACACTCAGTTAAGAAGAATTATACCCTCTAGTCTTCAGGTGAGTGTCCAATATTGTTTCCACTTGCATACCATGAGAACAAGTCAATTCAATAAACAGTGCAAGTCACCCCTGCAAAAGCACTTTGATTAATAAGTGGATTAAAAATGTGGGTGCAATAGCAAAGGAAAGGGGAAGACTGGTGGTGTATGAACTATAGGAACAATGCGTATAGGCTTTGAAGGGTGGGGGGATCATTCAAGAGGTGTGGGAAACATGTCAAGAAGTGAAATGGAGAATAATGGGACCATGACTAGAGATTGAATAAGGGGAGATTTCAAAGGGTATTGAGAATGACAGGGAGAATTGAGAAACTGCGGGCAACTGGTACAGAAGACTAATGGAATGAGCAGAACCGTGATAAAGCTGAGTACAGACTGGATGAAAAAGATGAACACTGAGTTGTTTGGGAATGTTTTCACCAGATGGTTGAGTGCAGTAGTAAAGAATAAATGCACAAAAGGAAATCTGTAGGAAATGCCCTAAGCTAGTGGCTGCATAGAGGAGGGCAGGCTTTGACAAAGCTACATAAAAGAGCAATTGGTGCAAGCACCAGTGCGTTAGGTTACACAGAAGCAAATTATTTAGTACAGGGAACCATGAAGGAAACACTGTTAATCTGGCAACCTCTAGACCATGTTGCAAAACGTCATATAAAACCTTTGTATAAGAGAATGCTTGCTTATGAATGTAAGAATAAAAATATACAGGATTCAGTTACTGAGTCAACTGACTTAACAGAAGCTTCAGTGCTGAAAGTAATTTGTAATATAAATTTGCAATGCGTTGCTTTCAGTATTCCTAATGAATTGGGTGAGCAGTGTGGTGGTTGTTGTGAAGCTATACAAAAGTTGTTTAGATCTTCCAGACCTTAATAAAGCAGTAAAGGTACAGCCCTAGTTGTTTCACAAGTTAAGGTTGTGTTTTTTTTTCTGTGCCAAAATGTTGTTGTTTGCATGCTGCTTATTAGGGATTTTTGGAAAATTAAGCTCAATGAGGAAAGTTCCAAGCTCTGTAATTTATTCACTGTGGGAAAACACAGAGTTTAAATTCAAAACACAGATTTTTCATGCCTCTATTACCATGTAGTATTGGTATAATTCCCCCATTTAACATACTGGACATACCTCTTAACCTGGAAACATCAAAAATCTGGACAAGGGCCATGAAAAATAGGTACAAATCTGTATGCTGATTAACACATAATTTGCATACATAATTATGCAACCCCGCCCACTTCAATGGAATTGTGGGATACCAACTTTCGAACACAAACTGAAGAACAGACAACCAATATATGGCACCAGAGTCCCCCTGCAGCCATTCTAATGTCCCATTACCTGGCTATTTCGCTCCATTTACCATAAACACTAATGTGTGCATATTACTTTACTTCTACAATGATTATTTGGATTTTATTTTTACATTTTGCAGCACATCAATGCACAAACACTAACAGACATCTGATAAACAAAGCAATACTGTCTCACAATGAAAATAGACTTGGCATTAAAACTTCTCTGCCCTTGAAACTCACATTCATTGAAACAGCATTGAAACCTACACCACATCCAAAGAAAATGCATCTGGCCAGTGGTGGATAAAGAGATAAAGATTACCTTTGGTCTGTTTTCATATCATTGGCCCCTTGCACACAAAACAAGAAACATATATGTGTTCTTTTCTTTGATACACCTTCCTGACTTTATTAAGTTATATTCCTTGTATAATACAGCATACTTGTTAGACAGAGCACATTTTAAATTTATTGTTTGAACATTTTTCCAGTAGGCTGTATTGTAGGCAATGAAAGAAAATGCATGAACCAATAATTACAAAACTGCCCAATACAAAACATTTCCATCATAAAAGCCTACTTCCACACCCAAACTATAAACAGAATGGCAGTAGTGTAAGCCATAGGCATCTTGCAGAGCTTCTCACACTTATTTTCAATTTCAGATTTTTTTTTTTTTTTGGTGGGGAGCAAAAGGTCAAAAACTAGGGACACATTTTAAACATTGCTTGTATAATTTTGGAAAGTTGTTTTACCACCATGCAAACTACTGATAAGTCTTAAACCCAGAACACTATACACTACAGTCAGTGCAACATACAACTACACTAAATCAGCAGTTTAAACACCAGGAAGACTGAAACTTAATGTCTATCATTTAGTGAATTCAGTTCTCACTTCTCACCATCTTAGCACAAAAAAAAAAATCTGACTAAAGCTGGGAAATGGTGGTGGCTACGGACGTTAGGCTCTTTTTACCCTGTACCAAAGGTACAGGGTTTGAGCCTGAATACTTCTAGCCACCAGGTGTATACAGTGGGGGCATTTTCACACACACCCCCCAGGTATTTTTCAAGCACATAGATATTTATTAACTGCTTTACCATAACAATGTAGTCTGTGACTGTTACTGTTTTATTTTCATTCTGTGACAATTATTTATCCATAATAATAAATTTCAGCATATCATACACATTTACTAGTTTAACTTTTTTTTCATTCAGACTTGTTTAGTGCAACAAAAGTGTTTTAGTAGATCAATTGCTTCATGTTCGATTGCAGACAAAACGAGGGTCATATAATTTCTTACAGCAATCTTAATAACCATCATCTAAATTTCCATTTTTTTTAAATATGATTCATATTCTCTCTCATTATGAGAGTGCACTGTTTTCACTGAAAAACTTCTTTGGCCTGATCTTTGTTAAAACAGGAAAGCACACCTTCCTCATCTACACCTACATTATGAAGAAAAGTAGATTCCAAAAGAATTTCAACATCAGTTCATGGAGTCAGTGAAAGAAAGAAAGCAACCTTTATTTATGACATGACATGGCAAGCTTCCTGAACCTTCCAGTCTTTTACATACATTTTATTCAACAAACTCCCCTTTTCCTGCCTGTGACCTCTCAATATTCTTTTGTGAGGTAGACAGAAATCCCCAGAGTAAAAGTGCTATGATTAGCAGCAGCTGTATGGGAGACTGTGCATTACATAAAGAGAGGTATGACTAATTGAAACAAGTCCTAGCCAAAATTAAAATGGTTGCAGGTGAAGAATGTAAGTAAAATAGCTTGGTCAAAGGTTGAAGCCTGCATTTAGTAAGAGTGGCATACTTCTGTAAATTCAATCTGCTACAACAATTTTACATAAAATATCCCCAAAGTATTTCTAAAGAAATGCCCCATGACAAACGATGGATTCAGTTTTCATTTCATAGTCTAATTATGATTTAATACAGAATTCACTGTCTAATTGTGATTTAATACAGAATTCACAGTACAAATTTCTAAGTGAAAAGAAAAAATTCTGGAAGAAATTGACATATGACAGATGCCATGGCTTACCTCAAAAAAGTGGCATTAGTGAAAATAACTGAAATGTGACATATAATCAAAACTACAAGTTTCAGCTTCCAGAACACAGTGAAGTATTCTAACATTTTTTTACTTCTAAAAACTCAAGCATTCAACTTGTGCTTTCAATTCTTTTGTAAGCATTTCACCAGATATAATAAAGGAAAATAGTCAATTATCTGACTGCATTTACAAGTCCTGCAAAATGTCTGTTGTCATTTCTCACTGCTTGCCTTTTGTGTGTGCTGTGACTTTCATGTTCAGTGTTTTACTCAAAATGAAGCACAAATGTCCACAGACCAACTTTACAAAATGTGTTTAGATAAGAAAAAGGAGTGGAATCCAAAAATAATATCCACTTTCACTGTATTAATGGATATTACAGTAGATGCAGCTATTTTACTTTTATAGAGAAAATGTCTCAGAGATTTTAAAGCATCCTTCACTCTTGAGTCCTAAACTATGTAATGCACTGCCATACTGTCTACCCATATCTAATTACCTTTCCTCCTTCACCCTTGCTTAAAAATATACCTGAAATATACTTAAAAAATACTTAATGTGTGTGTGTGTGTGTGCACGTGCGTGCATGTGTGTGTGTGTGTTATGATCTCCTTAGTTTGCTAATATTTTCACTGTACTGAAAACTATCTGATGAAGCTCAAAGCCCTTAGGTTATAATCTCATGTAGATACACACACACACACACACACACACACACACACACACACACACACACACACACACACACACACACACACACACAGTCACACACACACCTTACCTAAGGCAAAGTCCCGAACTCGGATTTAAACATAACTTCCAAACGGCAAAGCAGCATTTGTCCCCACTTCCAAAACGGCAGCAAAGTGCAAAGCTGTCTGCAGAAGCCAGCATTATTTAAAGCAGTTTCTGTCTGAGCGGTGAGCGTATTCTTTCCAAGTCCCTTCAAAACGGCAGCAAAAAGTGCAATTAAAGCCAAACGGCAAAGCAGTTCCCTAACTTCCCTTGTAAAATGTCCGAAACAGCATTCTTCTTTTGAATTCACTTCCCACCTGCTCCCAGCCAGCCGGAAATGATGATGTGAGCTCCTTGAGCTCAATTCCGACTGGCTGGTAGTGCTAACGGAGCTGACGTCATCATGCACGTGATGACATCAGCTCCGACAGCGCGAAAATTAAAAAAAAAAAACAAAGAAATCGGAAATGAAGGGGTGACACTCAGGAATCGTGGCACCCCTTCATTTGGACCCCAAAACTCGGTAAAAAATGAGTAATTCGGGACGGTTGGGAGGTCTGATACTGGTGGGCACTCATGCACACACCTGCACACTTTTATACATTACTAGTCTACTTCTTCCACTGTTTTCTGTATTTTCATGTGTTTTTTCTACTAGTTTTCATTGTATAAATATGTTTTTGGGGCTTAGTGTTTTATGCAGACTAACACATGGAAGGATATTTACTGGATATTATTAAACAGATGTTTTTATATTTATAGTGTTCTAGTTGATTATGATTATGGTTAGATAGCTATGTGTTTTTCTTGATTTTAGTTCTTGTCACAGACCAGATGAAGTCTTTATTGCATTAGCCAAAAGTGATTTTAGTTAAAAGTATTTTTATGTATATGTTATGCTTTTCTTAATACCTGATCTTGGAATGTGGGTTGCAACTTGATAGGTAGTGTTTTCCTTAACCAGGATTTAGTTTGATCTAATCAGTAGTAGTGTGTGGGGGTGGGTAATTGCTATTCTAAAATGCATTTCATTACGACCCTTTTTCTATTGTTTGCCATGAATAGACTGGTTTAAAATTAAACAATATGTATATTTTCCTCACCTACTTTTAAGTATATAAAAGGTGATATGTTTAACATTGTTAAAATATTTCTGATTTTTTTGTTATTGAGAAGCGCTTGTCTGAGACAAATAAATGTTTGTTGCTTTGGAGCACTGCCTGATTTTTGGAAATTATTATGACTCGACTCATCAATGACATTTTAAGACCACAAATTTCTTTCTGTTTTTTTTTTTTTTTTTTTTAAATAAAGTTTTCAAACTTTCGATTTGGCGTTTTGTCAGCAACTGGAGGACCCAAGAGAGCTGCTGTAGAATTGACGAAGAGTCTTGAAGGTGTTAAAACATTTATGACAATTTGGTCCAAAGTAATTTATAAATGTACATTATAGGATCATGGAAGATTACTAGGCTAACAGCCCCAGAGCCTTTACAAGCCTAGCCAACTTCAACCCCTCTTCCCAAGGGTGTCTGGTTCAAGTGGACACTATGTGATAAGACACTGTGTGACTTAAAAATCTGAGGCAGTACAATCTGAAGCTGAGAAAAGTGCAAAATTAGAGTTACAGAGATGACATGTATTGGTTACATTTTAATTTCAGAAGGCTTAAAAACTAAGATCAAAACAGTAGTACAAATGCCTCCTCCAGAGAATAATCAAGTTCATATGAAATGTTTTGGTATGACACAGAGTCTTTTGATGTTTATTCTGAATACTTAATAATAATTGTGGCATTAAATAAATTATAATGCTTAACTGACAATGACTGGATAGTTTATAAATGATGTATAATGTTTACAACTACAGTTGCTTCAATGGTGTCTGAGATGCATAATGTTTGCAACTAAAATGGTGCCAATGTTGTTTGTTTATCATTTATATAAATGTAAGATTGCTTTTTCATACATGATAATTTAATAAAGATGTATATTGAAAAAAAGTGTGGAATGGAACTGGAGTGCAGATTAAGAAAAGAGCTCTGGTGAAAAATGCAATGACGATGAAGTTTTTTTTTTTTTATGAGACACTGTTGGTGGGAGTGTTGTACTAAATTTAGATCAGATGTGACAGTTGACAGAACAGCCCAACCTCATGTATAGAACATGGGAAAAGGAGGAGGATGACTATAGTCGCATTAGAACTACAAGGAAGCCAGAAAGCAACTTTCGTTGGTATTTCTCAATAAGATGGACATGTTTTTGTCTTTTCAGTAGTGGATTGCTGCAGGTGAAAGCAGATTCTCATCAATCAGTAGGAAAGTCGCCAAATGACGAGCAGCTCTGAATATCTATGCTAAAGCACAAGCAAACACAACGCTTAAATATGAGCAAAGAGAAACAACTTTTTAACTACCAATCAGGAAAGCACACAATAAGCCTCCCTCCATCAATCACCAACTCAGACTGGTTAGATCCGCACATTTCTGCCACAAGAGTGCAGAACCTTCTTAATGTAGAATAGCTGGTTTGGATTCAGAGTGCAAGAAGACCACACAAACTACCTACAACTAGCAGATACAATGTAACACAGTACAATCAACTACTTTAAATTTTCAATTTCCCTTTTCTTTAAATTCATGGTTTTATAAGTTCCTTGCTAATTAACAGACTAGCTTTCTTAACAGGCCTAACCAATTTCCTTCCCAAAGGTGGGAATCAAACACTGTACTTTGTGTCTGTGAGTCAAACACCTTAACCGTTATATCAAACCCCAAACTATTTAAAGTGAGAATCAGACCTTGTACTTTGTAAGATAAACACCTTAACCTTTATACTAATCCCCAAATCAGTAATGATTTCACTGGATATTGAATCCAGGACCTTCTGCATACAAAACCAGTATGATAACCACTATATTACAGGACCCATACAAAATGTAGAGATCCCTGAGGGGACTTGAACCCACAACCCTCCTCATTTGCAGTGTGCAAAACATTTCCTTTACAGGTTTATCTGTTGAATTGCTACACATTTATAAATCAAACTGCAGGAGGGTAACACGTTCCAGGGATCTTAACCTAGCCTCTGACATGAAAAGGTCATGTTGAAGAGATAGATAGATACATCACTCAGAGACTGCCACTTCTCTAGAACAAGGTTTCAATTCATGTGAAACAGTGGCCCTGCTTGACCCTCTTTAAAAGTACCATAGATCAATGCATGGGTGACCACAAATTCACTCCTGGGGTAGTGCCAACGTTCCTCCTGGACAGAGGAAGTCAGTATTAACCTTTCATTCACCTAACCACTGACAATTAGGGCAACTCAGGATCGATATGGCTAGGACTGTAAGGGCTCTATGGCTGTTAGCCTTTTAACTTCCTATGAACCTATGTTGCTTATGGGTCCAAGCCTTTACAAATGGTCAGAAAAGATACTCTGACAGAAAAAGAGTAATTAGCCATAATGTATTGATTTGAAATGTTCCACAAATATATTTATGGTTAAAACTGCTGTTGGAAAGTGACACTAAGCTACTGAAGATATATTTAAAAGACTGCACATGGCACTTGAAAGAATGTTTTTACAATAAGAAAACTGTGGTGTAGTTACAAAACATAAGCAATGTTTAGAGCAGATAAATGATATGATAGTTCATAGGTTCATAGGGGTTTACTAGACTAATGACCACAAGGGCCTTTTTAAGTCTAGGCATGCATCTCAAATCTCTGACAAGCTCTGATACCCTTGATAAGTGTAAGCATGGGCCTGGGAGATGAACCAGTTACAGGTTACCTGTGTCCATTAGAGACATAGGTGCCAAATCAAGGATGAATTTCTGGTTTCCCATCCAATTGTCCAAGTTGCACTTGAATTGGGTTAGGGAAGGACTCTGCTTCACATGGATGGGGAGCATGATCTATAGATGGGGTATTCTCCGGGATACATGCCTATCTGTCCAGCAGGTCCTATTTAATATCACAGGCAAGGTTTAAGTGTTTAAAACAGGTAATTCTGGTGCTCTTTGTTTTGTGGATATGCAGGAGGTCCATCAGAGTGGGGTCTGACAATGCCCTGTATGGCAGGCATAGATCCCCCCTCAAAAGCCTGTAGGAGACAGAATACAGGGATAAGGCCTTGAGGTGGTCTGCATAGGACATTTCACTTATACTCTGTATTCTTTTAGTGAGGAACCTCTGTGGACATTCCATTTGTTGGATATGCCTGGTTAGGTACATACCAAAGGAGGCATTGTACTCAATAATAGGTCTGATGAATGCCAAATACAGTGGAACAATGACTTCCTTGGACTTAGACACCATGCATTTGTTTATAACTTGTGCAACATAAAATTATTTCCTCACCACTGTAGACACATGATGGTCAAAGGCTAGATTACTAGCTATACGGTGAATTCTTCATATTTGCCACATTAGTAAGAAGGTTTGTGTATTAATGAAGATAGATGTATAGTTCCACAGATGTCTGCGAGCTCACTGAGATTTATTCACAGATTCAAATGTTTCAGGATGTCATCAAAAGTTGGCCAGAGCAGGAAACTTTAAGGAAAGAAATACAGCCACATGTTTCATTAAAACATAGCTACATACACATTGTTAATTAATGCATCATGCCAAGGCATGGAAACCTAAAGTGAGATAAGTACAGAATGCTGCTTCAACATCACAAAAGTTCAGAACTCTTGTCACATGATTATCATCTGAAACAAGTAAATCAGAAAAATGATGATGATGACCCCCTAGGTTATGCAACGATACATTGATTAAGCTGACTATAGCCAATGAGTCATGGACATATTACATGCTGTATAAACCCAGTGATTGAACTTTAACTACAGCTGTGTACAATCCTGACATCAGAATAGTTTCTTAGCTGATGTACTATATCAAGTAAATGACTTAATGCGCTGTTCCAGTTTAACATCTCTCTCTCTCTCTAGCTCCACCACGGGAAGTAGAATGCAACAACTGAGAAAATAATTCAGCATCTGCAGGTATCACTGTAATTAAAGAATGGTTCTTACAAGATTTCACTAGGGTATCTGACAATTCCTCCTTAGACCTATTCACATGTATCTCTGAGAAAAAAAATTGCTCTTGTCTAAACTGTATAAGATCTTAGATCTGGATGTCGGACTATAACAGTTTCCTACATTTGTGACTTCTGATAAAAACTCTAGTCTAACACCATTCTGACCCTTTACTTACTTTGAATAAAGACAAGTCATTTCAGTTTTGATTCCTGTGCATAGCACAAATATTACTGTCTTGCACTATGTTACCCCATTCACTCCCAACCCCCTTATCATTTCCTTTATACCTAAATATTCAAACCACACCTCCCTACTTCCTCTCTGTTCCCCTCCCCATATTTCCTCACATACACGCCTCTTGCACTTTGCACCTCCTCATACCCGCTTTATTATTCTACAGCATATCCTACATTAACTAATTCTTATCCACTCTCTGTCTCACTCTTCCCTATTCTTAGAAATTATCATGTCTTCTAAAATACAAACCATATTCCTACCACCTCTATTCTATATCCTCTGCTACCTCACCTCCTACCACTCCCAACTGCTTTCTCCACAATTCCACTCCTCTAACGGCATTTTTATGCTAAATACAAAACCCCAACAATATCTACAAATTTGTCCATCCATCCTTCCCCCTACCACTCCCATTCCAAAAATAAAACTTTCAACCCCCCCTTAACCTCCATAAAAAGTAAATTTAAACTCACACTACACAATTACTCTACTTTAAACCTCTACTACTATCAGGAGACATTCATCCTAACATTGGACCTGCACAGTCTACCCTGAACTACAATTCTCCAGCAACCAAACCAACCAACCTCCCATGCTCATAAAAGCAAGTATCTTTCTGTTCTATTATCCTCAGGAGTTTAGCAAATAAAGTTCACACATTCCATGTCTGGTTAGCTTACTACAAACCTGACATAGTCACCTGGCTGAAGCCATAACACCTTGACAGTCAAATTGTCCCTCCTGGCTATAACATCCTCAGGCTTGACCGACATAACAAAAAAGGAGGGAGAGTTGCCATACTCTACTCCGATCATCTCTCATTAATAAGTCCCAAATTTCCCTTACCATACTTCTCCTCAGCAGAACTTCTATTTATCAACTTCAAACTTAACAAATTCACCACCATAACAGTAGTAGCTATCTACACCCCCCCCCTGGAGAAAATATTACCATACTTGAAGGTGCCCTATCCCACCTCTCTCACACCATCCATAATGAAACCATCATACTGGGAGATGTAAATATAGATTGGCTCGCTATACAAACTCCCAATACAAATTCTTGCATCAATCTACATGGATTTGAGCAGCTAATCACAGCCCCCGCCAAAAATAATAAATCTCACCTCCCTAGCTCTCTTCTAGACTGGATGTTGGTCTTCCACCCCCATAATCCCCAGACCCATCCTAATGCACTCAGTGACCACTATCCCATTACTGTAACCAGACATACTCCCCACCTCATCAAACCCTTTAAGCATATTACCACCCACAAAGTTTCTAATTTCTGCCCTGACTCTTTTATCGACCTACTCTCTAGAACTAACTGGTCTCACCTCAACACTCTCCCCTTGGATGAAGCTGTCCACTTGTTCAATACCACCTTCTTCGATATTCTTAACTCCCTAGCTCCCCTCTGCACTATTAGAATCAAATCCAACACAGCTCCATGGCTAACTCAATCAACCCGAAACCTCATGAAAAACCGTGATAGGATATGGAAAACATGGAAAAAATGTAATAAAGCAGTTTTGGCCAATTTTAACACAGGATCCACAGTTGAAGGATATAGTGGGAGACAGACCATGTTTTGGTTTCAAGAATAAAAAGAACTTAAAAAGGTTGCTATGCGCTACTCATGAGAATAGGAGAAATCAGATAGTAGGTTGTAAAGGCACTTTTAGATGTGGCCATTGTACTGTCTGTCCCCTAATAGACAATAGCAATCAATTTGAACATCCACGAACTAAGAGAAGCTATACTTTCAATGTTAAAGCAACCTGTACAACTACCAATGTGATCTACCTAGCCACATGCAAGTCTTGTCATTCTTTTTATGTGGGCAAGACTAATCAAATGTTCAAAAAACTAGTACAGAGACATCAAAGGGATATCGTTAATAAAGATGCCCACAATGCGCTAGCATCACATGTTAATTTATATAAGAATCATTCCTTCGTATTTAAAGTTATAGACATCGTACATTTTGGTCCAAGGAAAGGAGATATAGAAAATTTAACAGAATTAAGGGAAACTAAATGGATCATCAACTTACGTGCTGATCAACCTCCAGGTCTAAACAGCATTATTCCCATAAAACCTGTTTTGAAGATGAGAAGACCAATCATAAATTAATATATTCATCTAAGAAGAAGGGATTGCTGATGTATGCCTGTATAGATGCAAGATACACGCAAAATGATTTTCATTTTTATTTAATGTGATGAGTATTTTACCATCAGGTAAAACCGATAAGATATAGATTACATTACACTTATAAGGATGACCACTAAGTTGATAAGATTTAGGTCTGTACATAATATCAAAAAGAACTTGGATCAAAATTTCCATCTCCAGCCAAAGTTGTTTTTTATATTAGTTCTATTCATTTTATTGAAATCAAATGGCATATATAAACACATACATCATTTGAGTGTGGACTAAAAAGTAACATCCGTGTTAATACTGTTTTGTGAAAAAAGAAGATTCTTAAGGAGTTAAATGAAGCGACTGTAAAAACGCAATACTGCAGAACAGGTGATGAACGGAAACATGACAAGATGAGATAGCCCTAGTGCTGCTGTATTGTAGTATTATTTATCCCATTTTTTACTTCACATTTCCAAAAGTGAGACTATGTTGTAAGCAAATTAATTACCACAAAGGTACATTGTTGTTTTTTTCTAATATTCAACATGTGAAAGCTAACTAATCTGGCATCGGCTAAGCTTGAGTAGATAATTCTATGACATATATTAAAAAAAAAAAAAAAATTTCAAGATCATTGGGCACCAATATTTTTATAAACAGTGAAGCCAATGTTTTAATTTGTCTGATTGTTCAGCTATTTTGCATTAGCCACAAAGCTTTGAAGGCGATTTTTCTAAGACACTTAATTCCACTTTATAAGTGAATTTACATCTTTTTTCCGTATGATACGCATGAATAGATGCTTGACACATGGAATCTATACATTTATTTTCTTTATGAAAGCGAGCAGATTATAATATCAATTGCGCACAATTCATTGCATGGAAATGGAAATGATGGAATTAGTTGAAATGTTTTTAACTAAACTACCGATCACCTCAGTTGTACATCATTATGAACCCTGAACATCTCCATATGCTGCAATTTAAATTTACGTTGCAGCATATATGGCAGTCAAAAACCGCATGGGATGGTGAAGTGGCACTTTTCATAGTCTGTTTATAAGGAATGTGTAGTTACAATCGAATTATACTAAGGACGCCATTTTAAGAGTAGCATGTGCAATATAATTAAGTGACATGGGCAAATCTTCTGGCGCAGGGCAAAGAAAGATATTTACCTTATGCGAAGTTATATACACTATTATTAAACAAAAGGAAGGACAACACTTGTCTATAAATGAAAGTATGTGACGTTATCCCAATGAATATGTGTACATGTGACTGTGGTTGGTTAAGATAGGTTATTGTGCAATTTCATTTGTTGACATTCTTAGTCAATTTGTATTTTAGAAAGGTAATTCACCTATCATGATTTGGAAGGTGTGTCATCAACGGAAGACCTTTACTGGTTCCAATACACATTTGTATATACTTCATTTGCTGATATTTTCAGCTAATTAGCATATTAGAAAAGAAATGCACCTATTATGATCTTGGAGGTGTGTTATTAATTGGAAACATTCATTGGTCTTGAAAGCTTGACACAAGATGAAAAAGTACAACAATTCATTGGATGAAATTGGAATGCACAAGCCAAGGCTGGTTTACAGAGCATAATGTTTTTATAAAAATGAAAGGAAGTCCCGTTTTTATTATGATCTGATGAAGATTATTTCGAAAGCACTTATTGTTTGTTAGTACCAACGGACTTTTATTCTTTTTCTTTTAAACAGACGACATTAAGATTTCTTAATTTCAAATGGATTTTTGACACTTTTTTTTGAGAACAAGATTACCAGAACCATTTCTCCAGGAATTTGACATACAGCGTTAGCCGTGGTGATTTCTCTGTCGCAGTTTACTGTTTTGCTCTGTTGTTTTGGCAGTTTCACCTCAGCAGTTGGAAGATTTATCACACATTTCATCAACACAGTACCCCTTGCTCGTGACAATAATCTAAACTTGTCTCGTGCCTGTTCCTCGACCTTTCTAAAGCTTTTGACACTGTCTCCCACCCTGTCCTCCTGGAAAAAAATTACTTATCTAAACTTCTCCCCTCCTACCATTTCCTGGTTCTCCAGCTATCTCTCTAACTGCCAGCAATCAGTAAAATGGGTCTCTGCTCGATCTCCTCCCCTCACTGCGCAAATGGGTGTCCCCCAGGGATCTATCCTTGGACCACTGCTCTTCAATATTTTCACAAACTTATCTCTTGTCCCCAGTCATCACTTGTGCAATATGCTGATGACTCTACTGTCATCACCATTGCAGACAACCCATCAGACCACCACTCTGCTACCCAAGCATCATTCAACACCATTGAGACTTGGTTTAATGATAACAAATTAATTCTAAATCCAAAGAAAACCAAGCTCCTACTCTTTCTCCCCAAAAAACACACCAATTTTAAGACTACATTTAACATTTTATCAAGCAATAACACCATCATCACAGCTGAACCTAGCACTAAATTGCCAGGAGTCACTATAGATGATCAACTTAAGTTTGATCTACATGTCACAAACAGTATAAAAAAAATACACCAGAAACTTGGACACCTCTACTGTAATAAGAAATACTTAACTAACACAGCCAGAATTACTCTCTCCCATGCTTTTTTACTTCCCACACTTCGATACTCCTGTCACATATTCACTAACCTCAACTCTACACTCATTTCAAGACTTGAATCTACCTATAATATGGTGGCCAGATTCGCAGCCAACCAATCCTACAAGTCTTATCACTGCTTATCACTTTAGCAACTGGACTGGCTTGAGTTCTCTCACCTGCTACTACTTTATCAGCTGCAAATTATCCACTCCATTCTGTACCTGCCCTCATACTGCCCCAGCCTCTCTACTATTATATCTAAATACTCCCCAGTTAGGTCACTTTGTAGCTCAGATCAAGGACTATTACAGATTTATAATCCCAAAACTAAAATAGGATGTCTACTCTATAACTACAACCCAGCCACTTCCTGGAACCAACTACCCCTTGAAATAAATTCCCTTGACCATATCAAGCAATTCAAATTAGCAACCTGAAAATACCTAACAATAAAATGGTCCTGCCAATGTTGTCACCCCCCCGAAACTACTACCCTTACACCTATACTCCTCCTTTTCCCAAGTTGACTTCTAACATTGTGCTACCTCCACTTCCTTCCTTCTATCTACTCTTTTTTTCCCTCCCTCTCCTATATTTCTTCCCTGTCTACCTCATCTAAACTATATTCATGCTGTTTCCCATTAAATCTTCTACTTCCACCTGTCTGTCATCTTGGACATCACCTCTTTACTCCCTATATCTACATTCCTACGTCTGTATACCCCCTCTCTAACCCTATCTACAATAACTCATGTATGTTAATTTACTATGCCATTACAACCCAATAGTAAATTTTGCTGACTGTAACTGATTCTTTGTTAAGTTTTATTTCACTGCAGAACCTCTCTCCTATTGCATATATGCTGTCTATACCTAAAACCAATTGTGTTGCTCTTTAATCATTTCTTGTGCTGTTGTAATCTGATAGTAACTTTTTTGCTGTCTGTAACTGAACTTTATTAAATTTTCGTCACTGAGGAGCTTTTCTCCCTGGGTCTCTGCTGAAAATGAGCCAAAAGCTCAGTCAGACTAACCCGGTTAATAAATGTAAAATAAAGTAAATAAAATAAAATAAATCATTTGGGCCAGTACATGGCATTTCCATCTATCTCCTTCGACATGGACATTCCCAGGTATGATTCTTGTATCTTCAGTAGTAATTGACTTCTTAGTTTTGACATAATAACTTTATCACTCTTAAACAAAAGACCTTGTACACATGACATTAACTCTCTGAACTTATAAAGCAAATTATGAAACTAACATTGCATCCCTAGCCAAGTATAATCATAAGGCATTCTTTAACTACATCCGAAGTCTAAAAGAGAATGCTCAGCTACATGCCAAACTGGTTGTAGATGGGATCAGTCATACTACACCAGAAGATATCGCCAACCTGCTAGATGACAGATTCAGTGCAATCTTCACCACCCTATCTCCACCTACCATAATCCCAAAGCACACTTGACACCAGTCCTTTGCCTAATATCTCTAGAGAACAGATCATCTCTGCACTCATCAAGGCAAAAACATGGCCTCAGTGGGACCAGATAATATTCCAGGTTGATTACTAAACAATCTAAACAAGACCCATTTGGCGTTCTCTTTAATCATAGCTTGAGAACTTGCTATGTTCCTGCAGAATGGAGAACAGCAACAGTAATCCCCCTGTACAAAGGGGGGCCATCAACTGATGCTGGGAACTACAGACCCATAAGTCTAACAAACCTCATCTGCAAGACCATGGAAATAATTTTATTTATTTATTTATTTAACATTTGTTTTCCAGGATAGTCAGGCTGGACAACAAGTGTCCATTTTCAGCAGAGTCCTGGGGAGAAAAACTCCATAAGTTTACAGAGAGAACAAAACTTTACAAAAGAGGCATTACAGAGTAGTAGCATACAGATTGTAGACTTTACAGCCGTTACTATATAATAAGAGGATATTCCCCCTTTTGGTTGAAAATACAAGTGTACAAAATATACAATGAGTAGATAAGAACCTGGTAGAGCATTGCAAGATATTTCACAACTGAATAAGAGTATATAAATGTTTAAGTTTCCATATATACATTCAAGAAAATCTACATGTAAAAGCATATACACATATATACATACACGCACACACACACACACACACACACACACACACACACACACACACACACACACACACACACACACACACACACACACACACACACACACACACACACGTACATACACTCATATATAGGTTATTGCTCACACATGGATAGGTATAGTTAGATGGTGGTGTTTGTGTTTTCCAGGACAGATGGGGTGTAGAAATAGTGAGTGGACGAAGCTTCACGGGGTTAATTACAGTTGCATAGATGGCTGGTGAAGAGGTATGTTTTAAGTAGGCTTTTGAAGGAGGGTGTGGAGTTTTGTAGTCTGAGGTCAGGAGGAAGGTTGTTCCATAATTTTGCTGTTTCATGGGCAAATAGTGATTCCCTGGAGTTGTTTTTGCATGTGATGGTTGTTTTGATTAATGCTTTATTGGAAGACCGAAGTTGTCTATTTGAATTGTAGAAGTTCAGCATGCCAGTCAGGTTGGGTTTTTTTTTCAGGATAGTACAGAATTAGATGAGCTAGGCTGAGTTGATGGTAACTTAATAGATTCAGAAATTCAAGCCTGTGCAAGGCTTGTAGGGAAAGGCAGTGGTGGGATCATGATTTGGCATTGGTAGCAAATCTAGCGATTTTGTTTTAACAGATGGAAAGTTTATTAAGGTCAGTTTTGTAAAGGTTAGTTAGAATTGGGGATGCATAAAGTAGAGTAGATAGGAGGTGAGTCCTGGCTATTGCAATTCAAGATTCGTTGGTTAGGTAATTTTTACAGCGATAGAGGAAACCTAGCTTTTTGTGGACTTTAGTGATGGTTGTTGATATGTGCTTTGTGAATTTGACTTGCTGGTCAATGGTAACTCCTAGGAGTTTAGCCTCAGTGACACGGGTGATTTGGGTTTTCCTGGCATAGAGTATAGAGATGGTAAGGTTGCTTGTTTTAGTAGAGTGGAATAGCATTAGTTGTGTTTTCTTGGGATTTAGTATGAGTTGCGAGTTGTTAAGCCAGTTCTCTATTTCAGAGAAGCCTTCTTGGGCTTTTTGTTGGAGAAGTTGGATGTTGGGTACAGAGCATGTGAGAGTTGTGTCGTCAGTGTATTGGACTATGGTGGCTTTAGAGGTAGCTGATTGGAGTTGGTTTGTGAAGATATTAAAAAGAAGGGGTCCTAGGATTGATCCTTGTGGCACGCCTAAGGTGGCTGGGAGTGGGGGGATAGAGAGTTGTGCCATTTGACAGATTGTTGGCAGTTATATAAATAGCTTTTAAACCAGAGGAGGGTGGGTTTGTTAAGGCTGAGGTCAGAGAGACAAGACAGTAGTTTATTATGTGAGACTGTGTTGAATGCCTTGGATAAATCTAAGAAGGTAGCTGAGACATATTTACCTAGATTCCTGTGGGAGTTTATAGTATTGGTGAATTTGAGTAGGGCAGTGATAGTCCTGTGGGATGGACGAAATCCGTGTTGGGTTGAGGAGAGAAGGTTATTGATGAGATAGGAGAGGAACTGGTGATGAATACATCTTTCTAGCATCTTAGAGACGGGTGAGAGAATTGCAATTGGTCGATAGTTGGAAAGGTCTACGGAGGGGCCACCTTTGTGGAGTGGTATGATATATGAGGTTTTTCACAGGGATGGAACAGTATGTTCAGTGATGGATCTCTTTATTAGAAGTGAAATGGGATAGGCTATAGCTGTGGATGCAATTTGGAGGTATTCGGCAGGATGGTTATTGGCTGTAAGAGTGGTTGGTTTGAGTTTGCCTAGGAGTTTTTGGATAGTAGAGGTAGGAACAGACTTAAGTGTGAAAGGTATGGTATTGATTTCAGCCTGAGGTGGTTGTGGGGTAATGGAGGAAGTGATGTTGTTTAAGAGTTTGAGTACTGAGGAGGTGAAATAGTTATTAAAGCTGGAGGCTATGTCCAGGTCATGGACCTTATCAGCAAGGACATATGTGACCTCCAATTGCTGGACCCAACCCAATTTGGCTTTGTTAAGGGTAGCTCATGCTTATTAAACCTGGTAGACTTCTTTGAGAATGTCACCAAAGCCATGGACTAAGGTAAGACAGTGCACACAGCCTATCTCGACCTTGCCAAGGCTTTCAACACCATTCCCCATTCTGGCATCATTGAGAAACTCTCCCAGATAGAGATTAACCCTTATGTTACTAGATGGGTAACTAATTGGCTAACAAATATACCTACTTATATAATTAGCAAAATATAACACACAGCTCTGAAGCTGTACAACTTGCACTGACAATTTTCTTAACTATCATCCAAGGTTTCACCTGACGAAATGTAGTTTAATATTTCCAAAAATGAAGCTCTTGCTAATGTAAACATCTATCAGTATCTTCCATATAGTGCATTATACTGCTTTATTTTGGAAATATTAATGTATGCATGGAAAGATTGTAAACCTTTATAAACTGCTAGCAAGCATCTACTGGTATATCCCATATAGTGCATTATACAGTGATATTGTATTTTGCTCTCTGTCTCTGTGACATTTCACAATATACCCTTCAATAACATTTAGCTCAGTGGGTTATGAAAAAAGGAAAGTAAATATGAAAATGCGAATAATAATTAACAAATAATGGTTAATAATCTTAGTGCCGTTTTTGCTGCTTACAACTTACTCTTTCATATGCTACCTATCATTAATTGGTAAGTGACTAAGTTATAGAAGTCAGTTCCAAAAATAACAAAGTGCCATAAAGAGCATGTTAAAGTGGAATTACACAAAGTCTGTATAGCTGAAAATATGTTAACATGTCAAAAGCTTTCCATAAGCTGACGGGATACTCTAGCAAGTGATGGGATGTCTTGTCATCAGCCCAGATATTAAACTCCCCCTGAAGCAAACCCTTTTGATGCCTTAATACTGCGGCATTGATGAAATTCTTAAACTCTTAGAACAGCAGACCAAAAGCCATCTAAAAATTTGTTCCTGCTCCATATTCATTGGAGGTGATTATGCAACAATGATGAATCGGAGCCATGACATGCATGGGCTTACATCCACACACCTCCCATACATACTATCACATCTCAGGCATCAAATAAAAGATACTAACTAGACATGCTAATTGCTAAATGTGGCTGAAGTTCTCAACTGGCCAAGGCTCAGTTTTAAATGTAAGGTCAGTATTTCACAATAGGTCAGAAACAGTGCTCAGTCTTATAGAGGAAGACTTCATAATCATTTAAAGTACTCATATTGAGACCACTGAAAAGTATAAAAAAGAAATATGGACATGGGAAAGAAAGAGAGATTTAATATGGTGCAATATTTATGCAAAGGTGAAAGCCAAATTAATCAACATAAAGAAGGTAGCCCCAAAGATATTCAAAGAGCAATACAGGCAAAGGCATCCAGACATGGAAAATTTCACAATAAAAAAAATAATATCACAGAGAGGGAATGCAGAAAACAAGATGAGTAAAGTAGAAATTAAAAAAAAAATAAAAGTTGAAGTTATGGAGTGCCTGTGAAGTGAAGGATTTGATGTAGAAGGTCTAACACAGGTTACATCACAGCATGATGGAATGAGTCCCGAAAGTAAGGAGAAACAGGAAGATCAGGAGATGTCTGAAGAGGAAATATGGACATGGGATATAAAAATAGATTTATAATGGTGTAATATCTATGCAAAGGAGAAAGCAAAACTAATCAGTACAAAAAATATTTGAAGAGAAATGCAGACAAAGGAATACGGACATGGAAAACTTTACAATACAAAAATAAAGAGACAAAGAGGAAAACTAGATAAGGAGATTAGTAATGGAGAAGTTAAAGAAATAGAAGCAGAAGTTATGGAGTACCGTTGAAGTGAAAGATTTACTGTAGAAAATCTAATTCAGAAAGCACCACAACAGGATAGTTAATGGACTTCCAAATTAAGAGGAAACCAGTTGAATGGGAAGCAATTGGTCAGGTGCCATACAAAGATATTTTGGAGCCTTCCAGAAAACCAGTATAAATGTTCACTTGGAACTGGACAGCAAGGGAAGGAACAGGAAACTTTGGAAACTCTGACGCAGTTAATGTTGAGGAGTGATAGGCCCTTGAGTTCCATATGACAGAGCAATGGATGGCACAGGATGAAATTGAACAGAATGTGCTACAGGGAGATGCAATAGAACTTTTTATAGAATGCCCGCAGAAAATGGAAAACAAAAAATGTGACTTCAGTTTAGAAGAAAACGAGCTAAGAGAAGAGTTGCTTGACCAAATAGAGATAGATAGACATATTAAGATCAATGAAAGAAACAGACTGCAGAAGGTTAATAAAACCCAAAAAGTTAGAAGTTTGATAAACAAATGAACACAGTAATTAGGACTGTCCATAGAGATCCATGCAATATAATAGAAGTAAACATGATATATTACTGTGCAGCTAAATTAATAACTGATAAAGTTCCGCCACAAGAACACAGGGTAGTGAGGAAGAGAAAGTGGAGAAATTGAATACCATCACGGGCAACTAAGATAAGAAGCATCACTGTTAGAAAAATATAGAAGAGGGAGCAAATCAACAACAATACTTTGAAAGATCGACGTGATAAATGCAATGCACCGTATCAGAACAGATCAGGATCTATCATGCACTATCGCAAATAAACTAAAAATCTCAGCACAGGCAGAAAAACTTAGAAGATATGCAAATAAATATAAAGGAAAAGTACAAAATAAGCAATTTATTGATGACCCAAAAAATTTTTTAGAGAACTGGGAAACAAGGTAAAAGGAATTGAAAGGCCATCAAAAAAGTATCTATGAAGATCCTGTGAAACATAACAAAGATGCTAAATGGACAGAAGAAGTAAAAGAAAGAACAAGAAGTTTAAAGGTGCAGGATATGAAATGGGATGAAGTAACAGCCAGAGAGATTGAAACAAAATTACGAAAAGCCTCTAACTGGAAGACCCCAGGCCCAGATGCTGTACCTAACTTCTGGTTAAAGGTATTAACATCTTTGCACAAAGATTTAGTCATGAGAAATAACTATTTATATGCCGTCCCGAACAGACACCAACCTGGCTAACAACAAGAAAAACAATGCTCTTACTTAAGAGTAAACCTGCAAGTTACCCTAAAATTATAGACCAGTAACTTGCTTTCCGATGACGTATAAACTATACACTGGAATTAATGCCGACAGAGTTTATAGTCATTTAGAAGAAAACTCAATTATGGCAATAGAACAAAGTGCAATAAAAGAAAGTCATATAGAATAAAAGATCATTTGCTGTTAAATAAAGCCATAGTGGAGAACTGTAAAAAGGGGAAGAATCTAAGTATTGCATGGATTGACTATAAAAAAAAGCATTTGATAGTATCCCACATTCATGGATAAAAGAGTGCTTAAAAATGTATAACATATACCCTACATTGATCGAGTACATTACAGTGACCAATAAACAGTGGCAGACCACTTTACAATTAAGTCATGATAAAGGAGAAATTATTATTCCAGGGATAAAAATTCAAAGGGGGATATTCCAGGGTGACTCTGTCACTGCTGCTAGTCTGCCTTGCCCTTAACCCATTAAGCTGTCTATTTAACAGCTTATGAATCCAAAAAGACGTCTCGCACCAGTTGCAGGCAAATGTTTTATTCAAAACAGCAGTGAAAGCTTGTAAGCGCTTTCGTCTCAAGTTTAAAACAATACAGGAACTCCATCAGACAAGGTAAAAAGAGTTAAAACTGCATTTAAATAAAGCAAGGCATATTACATTTCCTCTTTACAAACTTAAAGGGAAATCATGCCCATAACCAAAGGCTATAGTCCTGGATACCAAATGTAAAAATGTTACATATTATTGCACAGTACAAACTTAAATTGCTAGTATAATGTTTAAAACATATAATAAAGGCATATTAGAACATATTAAATGTTTCATAAATATATACATACAATTATACTGGTGCTTCAAAGGGCATAAAGTTAATCACTCAGAACATGCAAGTTGCTATTCTGCCTTGCCCTTAACCCATTAAGCTGTCTACTTAATAGCTTAGGCCATGGCTATAATTTGGGTCCTAGAAAACAACAAAGTGTAAAGACTTCTTATCTTCTCTTTGTCGATGATTTAAAACTGTATAGTTCATCAGATGAGGACCTGAAAGCACAACTGCAAGTTCTCAAAACTTTTTCAGATGATATAAGAATGTCATTTGGTCTTGATAAATGTGCAAAACCAACCTTTAAAGCAGGAAAACTGCAGCACCAAGAAAACATCAGTTTGGGACAAGAATGTGATATAAAAGAACTTGAGCAAGAGGGAGTGTATAAATATTTGGGAACTGATGAAGGATCAACAATAAAACATGAACTAATGAAAATAAAAACTTAGTAAGGAATATTTCAGAAGAGTTAAACTAATCCTGAAAACAGCATTGACATCTAGAAATAAAATCCAAGCTATAAACCATTTGCTCTTCCTGTCCTAACTTACAGGTTTGGAGTGATTCACTGGCCCCAAAACATATTGGATAAATTAGATAGGAAAACAAGAAGGTTGCTTCATGCTCACCAAATGAATTATAAAAATCAGTGCATACCAAGATTATTCCTCATTCCGAAGGAAGTATGGGCCTCCTTGAAATTGATTACATGTATAGATCTGCAATCATGGGACTCCACACATATCTGCTGACCTCACAAGACCCAAATGTAGTGAAGGTTTTGAAACATGAGGAGAATAAATCTAAGATGACTTCCCTGCTTAGGCTAGCAGAAGTATATTGGTGTCAAGCAGGAATGGAAATCAAACCCAAGTAGATAAAAATCAGGCAGCAACTGAATTTGCTAAAAAAAAACAAAAGAAAGAATATAAGGTGCAGGATCTGATGAGAAGGCAAGAAATGTGAAAAATGCATAAATATAGTTGCAAGTATAGAAAACTTCTTGATTAGGGACGAATGCAGGAATGGTTAAGGAGAGGCAAATTCAAATCAAGAAATGAAAGGTTAATACTGGTGGCACAAGATATTGGGCTACATACATGTTGGTTTACAAAGTCCACTGAACATGTGGAAGAAACAGACAAATGCAGGTTTTGTAAAACAAAATTGGAAACAGTTGCACACCTTGTTGCTGGTTGTGACATACTTATGGCAGAAGGACTGTATATTGAAAGGCATAATAATGTGGCAAGACTGCTGCACTGTGGATTGTGCAAACATTATGGTAGTGAAGTGGCTGAAAAATACTGGCAACATGAGCCGCAAAGCATCATAGAAATTGATGAAGTCTACATAACAGCAGATCACCTATTACCAACAGTTGAAAAGATAGATGCTATAAAACAGGATATAGGTGCCCATGACAAAAGTAGCATTGATCAGTGAAATCGCCACACCCAGTGACTACACTGTATTGCATATAGAGAGACACAAAGTCATAAAATATCAGGATTTACAGGAAGAAATGAGAGCAATGTAGAAGAAGGATACCCAGACAGGTCCAATTAGGAAGCAGGAGCAACGGGTCTTATAGAAAAGAATCTACAATTGTATTTATTCTTTTTACCATGAACAGCTACCTCCTAATACTTGTATTAAAAATATGCATCTTTTATCTCTCTCCTTCAGTCATAATATACAGTAATAGTAATCACATGAGGATTTCTTTTCTTTTGCTTCATTTGTCAAAATTCTATTACTATGATTACTTAGTTACACTGCTATGTTTATTTTCTCTGCGGTGGTGGTGCTGCGGTAGCATTGTTGCCTCACAGTAAGATGTTGTCCTGTTCGATTCTCAGCTAGAGCATTTTCTGTGTGTAGACATGCGTGAATGGGCGTACCTTCATTGAAGGTTGTGCGTCAGGGCTGGCAACTCAACACGTAAAAATCTGCTGCCAATCATTAGCGGACCGGAGTTCCGCTGTGGCGACCCCTAACCAGGAAAAGCCAAAAGACACAACAACAACTGTTAATATTTTCTATTTCTTTAAATAGTTAATCATATTGTAATGTTTATGGCGCTTTCCTCCCCAGGCCTCTGCTGAAAAAGGACTATTCCAGCTCAGCCGAACAATCCTGGTCAACAAATGTAAAATAAAATAAATAAATTTAGATATGTTACCAATACATGTAGCCCCATACGAATTGCAGAAGGAGTCATTACTGAGCACATTGCTAGTGCTACGAAGAGCACTTCTATCTGGCATCAAATAATAAAACAATACTAATTTCATGAGCTTTAATTGTACTTTGACTCTGGAATGGGGTCCATTACTGTCACTGTATTAGAAACACAAAAGACTTGGAGAAATTAAAAAAAGATTGAGGCCACTGATGTATAGATCCTACCAATATTCCTGTTTTCTAAGACATGCACATTGGATACTTTTTACAGACAGGAAAGTCTCCTGTCCACAGTTTTGTTTACACAAAGATATGATGGTGGTAAGAAAAACTAGCGGGGATCTGACCTTCCCTTTCTAACAGTGTTCTTGTGTAATAGTTGTCCCCAACTATTAGCCCTTAGGAATCTCCTGCTGTCTGCAATGACAATATACAGCAGTTGGGACCCTAGGTGGCTATAAGCATGGAAGCTACAAGAAGATTCTTTTTATAATAAAGACCTATTCAAGTTAAAATCAAATTGCCCATTTAATTCCAGATGTGTTAGCAAAGGAGGATTGCTATACTAGAACAACTAAATATGCAGGAAACAGACAATAAATAGAGAAACTGCACACAAGGTAATAGAGTACAAACATATTGAGAGTACTATTTCATATAAATAATGCATATCCCTTGTATTAGACTGCAAAGATGAGTCAAAGTACCACAGACAACACTAAACGTTAAAGTAAATAACACATCAAGGAGGCACTGTACCTAATAAAGCTGTGATACATTTGTGTGAATCAATTAAATAAAAAAATAAACACATTGGCAAATCAAGTAAAACGCTTCTTTGGCATGTACCTGTCCAAATACTTGACAGAACTTTAACTCCCACAAGGTTTTCTCACCAAAACAATCAAGAGCTTAAATCATACGAACTGCAATGATCATCTTAAAACTTTGTCCCTATTCTCAATATCATACAGTCTGCTGAGGGGGTGACCTCTGCCTCACATACAGAGCTTCAAAAGAAACATTCCTTTCAGATGTACTTCTAATCTGCAAGCCCAGTGGTGGCATAAACACACGTGAGATCCTACTTTATTCTGCAGTATAAGTAAAACTAGAACATGTTGGAAGGATAGATATGTATCACAGAGAATTCTACTTCTTTGGAATAATCTTTCTCTCCACTTAAAACAAAGTACTTCTCTTACGCAATACAGTAATTTACTGATAACATTTCTCCAGCTATCATAAACTCCTTCTTTCTATGTGAACTCAAAACTTTCTTTATCTTAGAAACCATGACAGTAATGTACTGCTAAAATTTCTCCACCTCAGTCTGTATATAGTATGTTCCAACTTTATTACTTATTTGTCATGTATAATCACAAAACATATATATATATATATATATATATATATATATATATATATATATATATATATATATATATATTAGCAATTCTCAAGTATCATGTATACAGTGTGTGCAAACTCTATTGTTTCTTTGGTACTTACGTATTACTGCAACCAGATTTTCGTGGTTCCAAATTTCGCATACTTTTATAGAAAGGAGGCCATGAAACACTGCAATGTGGTATTTACTGTGTTTACTGCTGTGGATTAAGTTTGCATTACCTTCAGGAAAAGAAACATTTCCGAAAACCCTCTTCCAGTTTTTGCATGCATTACACATGCACACTTACATTATCATGTCTGCTACCGTTCTGATGAATGGATTCCTTGCACTGAATGGAAGGCTTCCTTCAGAGAAGGCAAAACATCCCTAATTTTGCCTCATGCTTTTGCCCTACCCCTCGTAAAATGTTAGAGTTTCTGGTGAAGGGGTGAGGATTACAGACATGTCAATAATACCCGACAAGTTTCATACTTTGTGTATGAAAAAATACACTTTGATGTTAAGCATGGTGTTTTATTAACTTTTAAAGTGAATTAGAGTAATATCAAAGAAAGGTTCCTGGTTACTCCCAATTACTTTTTGGATTTGCCCCTGATTCTTCAGCAAATAAAGTAAGATCCATGTAAGTATGAAAATCTTAAGCCTGGCATTATGGACAAACAGTAAACATCAGCGATTCGCAAGAAAATGAAACATTTTACGAAAGGCAGGGCAGACGTTTCGGCAACATGCAGTTACAGGAGAAATGAGGCGCGTCATCCACAAGTAAAAATTTCACCCGTACTCCTCTTCTGGGCTCATACCCGCTGAGACAGACTAACGCTTAATTCTCAACAGATCCCTTTTTAGGTTAAGCAACCTGTTTCCACACACACCGACAGAATAATGTCAGTGCGGAAATCTGGTTGCGATAATACGTAAGTACCATTTCTTTTACTGTAGCCACAATTTATAGTTCTCTGATATTGTTCTAATCTTCTCTTTATTCATGTATATAGAGTGTCCTAACCATAGTGCTTATTTTTTTATTGTATCCAAAAATTGTACCCCAGTATATTGTCTTAGTCTTTGTAAATAATGTCAATTGGTAATTTGCTTAATATATTCTCTGGAGCTTTTCTCCCCGGGCATCTGCTGAAAATGGGCATATACGCGATCACACTTTCCTGGTAAACAAATGTCAAATAAATACATAAATAATCTGGATGAATGGATGGGATGCTGCAAAGTCATCCACAGAGTAGCACCCTTGTCCCTTATAGAAAGGGATAACATATAAATGTTCTGCCTGTTCTGGGTTACTTGCCTATAAACTACAAGGGCAAAAAGCTTCATGGAAATACATGGCTAGGCTTCGAAAGATCCAAACCTTGTAAGTACTTATGAATCTATAACCTCTAGAATAAAACCAAACTGATTCTGATCATATTTGTACCAGGTTACCTTAGTGCATCCTACAGGAAAACGCAGCTCAGTGTGTTGCATTACAATTTTCATCAGTGTGCTTTTCACTTACCTGGTGAGAAGGTACAGAAGGATGGTAAATAGTGCAAAGCCAGCAGAAATTCCACAGCCGACATAGGAGATATACGTTAGTGGCATGGATGCAGTAGTGCTCTGAATCTTTAGGAACACAAATATTAAAGTGAATATACTATTTTATGTCTTACTTTTACTATGAAACAATGTAATCTTTTGTCATATTATGGTACACATTATTTATAATTTTACAGAGCATAATGTTGGCAGGCTAGTTAGATATTGTACTGAATATTATATTCATATCTTTCCTTTATTTCACTCTGAGTTTTGATTTTGAATCACAATTTTTTCTTATTGCACCCATAACTCTTATCATTCTCTGTTAACATTAAGACTGCTTATCAAATTTTCATATTCTTGTGTCCCATCACTGAAATTTCTACCATACTTCTCTTTGTCCCACTTATTAGATAGCATAACAGACATCTGAAGATGAAACACAATGTATTTTACAGTAAAAGTGATGTGCTCAACCCACAGCTATGCTATTAGCAGTAAAAGAACCATGGACTTGAGGGTTATCTCAGTCATCACTGATGGGATCGTTCACTGTGTGGAAAGAGCTCAAAAGGAGGTGGTGATGGAGTTGTGGGGGTCTCGAGGTGCTTGGGAAAGCTGACTGCCTCATAGGTTTGCTGCGTTATTCCAGAAATGAAATCTGCTAGCTTCTTAAGTAAACATTTATTCAATGTCGATCTTAGTGTAAAGAAGACTGAAGATGTTTACTAGCTGGTGATGGAAGGAAATGCAAAATGTATCTGAAAGCGAACAATTTTGTAGTGGAGTGAACAATGGGTCATAACAGGGTAGCCATGCTGTTTCATAACCATCAAGTAGAGACTCGAGAAAGTTGTGATTACATTTTTTAGATGTGACTAACAGTTTGACCTTAATAAGAACTGAACTGTGATATTTAATGGGATTATCTACAGCGTAAATAAAGCAATTGGAAATCATTGGAATAGAGGATGCAGAGATTTTTCATGATTAGCAAATGGGCACTGAACTTGTCAAATGCCACATCATGGAAATACAGGAAAACATAACAAAGGTGGCCAAAAAATTGAGCAGGCAGAAGAACAACTGACTGTAATGGAGGACAAGACAAGGAGGTAAAGTTTGAAATTTTGGCTTTCTAAAAGATGAAAGTGGATCTGACCTGATGAATTATATGCAACTTAGTGTGGCCCCAGTTCCACTGGGATGAAAGACTTAAAGCCTTGACTCTGGCTCAAGTAACCCAACAAAGATTAGCAGCTCAGTTGTTTGATGGAGCTGGCATGGGAGGAGAGGAAGGGGATACTCTGTGGCCAACCAATCCCACATTCCCTCAGAGGAAAGGTAGCACTGCAAGAGGTGGTCCTAAGCTGGGTAAGTGTGCCACTTCAGGTGTAGCTTGTACTCACATCAAGGGAGGGCATTGTAACCCTGTGGTGATATGGGTCATCTGCCTGCCAAAGAGAGGACAGAGATTGCAAAATACTCACTGTGGATTGTAATGGGGAAGCAATTGTTAATAATGGAGTCAGACAGTAAGCATGAGAAGGGTAGATCTATAGATCATAGGTGTTTACCAGGTTAATGACCACAAGGACCTTTTTAAACCTAGGCTTCTGTAGGCTGGATTCAAACCCTTAATCACTGATTGGATTTTTGGTATGTTATGAAAAAGGTCAAGTTTTCTGGCAATTGTTTCAAACTGACAGAAGATTATCAGTGGCTGATTGACCAGAGTATGTCAAGCATGTTTACTTTGAGGCTATCTTAGCTGAACCATAGACTGACATTTCTCACTTCACTAAGTGTTTTGGTCGGTTTGGTGGTGATTTTTGAGAGTGAAATGCAGTGGTAATAAAGATAAAAGAAATGCATTCAAGATTAGTGAAGTCACAAGTCAGGAAATATTGCAAAGAGGTGATTAAATTGCATGAAATGGCTACTACTAGTGTACTAGAGGGTGAGTGGGAACAGAATCTGTTTTGGTGGAAAACAGATGATTATGTGTACAATTTCTGGAACAAGGTAGATGGACAGGCATGAAACTTCCACTTGCATACTTGGACAGTACAACTCTTGCAATACTAAATTCATATTAGAATGTTCACCCAATATACCATTGAAATTAGTAAATTTTGTCATATGTGTCTGGTAAATGATTTCTTTTTACTTTATGTATATATGGATTCCTTTAAATCCTTGAATTAATATAACATCGACTCACATACCAGCAAGATGATTTCAGTGAAAATTTAAATGAATGAATTACCAGAATGGCATATTTTACCTGTGGGAAACTAAGCACTTGACAAACTTTGCCCTTTTCGCCAGTGTAGTGCAAGCTAGCAGTTGGTATATTTAGTTAGGGGGGTGCGGGAGGCAAAGTCCTACGGTATAGTCCTATGGTCTACGGTGGGTTTAATTTGCTTGTGTTTTTGTTTTAGTTATTGGCGGCCAAGTGGTTAGTTTCCCAGAGGTGAAATATGGCATTCCAGTTCATTTATTTATTCAAATTTTCACTGAAGTCATCTCACTGTTATGCGAGTTAACATTATATTAATTTGGTGTTATGCTATAGATCTATGAGACCTGTGATAACATGTAGTAAAGTATCAAACACAAACGCCAAAGTAGATAAGCAAGTGAAACAGGAAACCAATAGGTAAAAAAACTTTATGTAAAACAGCAAAGCTTTCGGATACAATCCTTTATCAATACTAACACATACAAAATATACCATTGCTTTATATAGGTCCAAACAAGTCATATGACTAGCACCCAATGTAGTCACATGATGAAAATTAAAGCAACATGAAACCAATAAGACATTTTAAAAAACAAATATTTTAAAACATATATCACAATCTAGATCTACTACGCTTGACCAGTATTGGTTTTAAACTAATCATACTATTTAAACCAGGTACAGAATCACTGTTCAGTCTCAGGATCCAGTTATATTCTTTGGTCTCCAGGTAATTATTCAAGTCCCCACCCCTAAGGGTAGGTTTAACAGAATCAATTACCCTAAACTTAAAGGAATGATGATGCCCACAATCAACTATATGCTTATACAAAGCATTCCTTTCATAGCACCTTCTGATCTCAGACTTGTGCTCGACGATCCTTTCCTTCAACTTGCATGTGGTTTTACCGACGTAGAACAACAATACCAAATATACCACGTTTCCTGTTTTACTTGATAACATGTAGTAAACACATCACAAATTCGACACCTTTTCGATGTCAAACAAAGAATTAACAGAGTTCAGATAAGTGCTCAAAAATTCTGCTTACAGAAACTTAATATAGCATATCACTTAATAAACATATAGCATCAGTTTTACAGTCATAACACAGGAATTCAGACTTTTTTTTGCAAAACAGTTATGTTTTGTATTATAAAATATAACCATCTGTGTTTTTTTCTGAAATACTGGGAAATTATTCTGGTCATGAATCATAATAACTGCCTTTTACAGTTGACAGATATCTGGATTCCACCGGCTGATGAAATCATACTTTTGTGTAAGTGATGATGTCAATTTAATCGTTAAATATAAGGTTAACTTCATAATATTTTAGGATATAATTATTCATTAGCTATAGAATCTTACTAAGCCCTTTTCTATGATTCAGTTGTAAAAGCCTTTTCCGCTAGATGGGGATTAAAGGATATAATTATTCATTAGCTATATTATATTACTAAATGCTTTTAATGGCTTAGCTGTAAAAGCAATTTCTACCCGACGTCTTTATGCTTTAGTGCTTTGGTGATTGGAATATACATGTCCAGCTGTCAGTCATTTTATTTTTGTAACTTTGTCGACTGTGTGGGTAGGCAGATGTTAGATCCACTGAAGCTAACTGACTTAGTTCAAGAGAGATGTGTTTCACTTCAGTTAACAGAAAGCCCAAATGATTATAACTCTCAAGCAGATAATCCGTTGTCACATCTGCTATTTTCCAATTATTTATGCTCACCCCCTTCCTGCTTAAAAGGAAGGTCTATTCCACAGTATACTCCATGTATTATAGTCCAATGAAGAGCAGTATGCCAGAAGTGCTTAATTTCCCATATGTCATTCATCACTAATAATAATTTATAATATATCACAATACGATGCCCTTGATAACAACAGTCTACCTCCTCACTACTCTTCCACATATCCTGTACTCCCTTGAAAGCTCCAACAGATTGCTTCTTCCATCATACATTTTGATGGTTTGATCTGTGAGTTGATATCTCTTTCCATGGAGGAACTCCACAGACAAGGAAATAGTTTGTCCCTTCAATCTGCTGCCTCTGTCCCTTCTTCCCCACATCCGTGCTTCCTGTTTAGGATGGACATTTCCCACCTCCATCACACAATCTTGTACACCAATATCATTCCCACTTTCCTCTTCTGGCTCTAGTGAGAAGAGGTCTATCTTCACTAATCTCCAGCCATACCCTTTCCCATCCATTTCACTCACCCTTATGTTGATTTCTTCTGGACTCCTTTCCAGCTGTTTGCTGTCCCTTTCCTTATGTTGTCTCCAGATCTGTACACAGTATTCAATGTGAGGGCTGAACAGGGCCTGGCAATGTGGAAGCATTATCTCTTTGTGTTTGTAAAATAAATATGTAAAATCACCAAATTCGAAAAAAGCAGATCTCGGGTCCACAGCTCGAACAGGAAAAAATGTTATTGAAATTAGAATCTTCTAACTGCAGTCACTCTCCTGTTTCAAAAAGAAACTCAGTTGTCCGTAAATAACTCAGGTTTATTATAAAACACAGAACACTCCATAGACATAGGTTTTAGTGGTTAAGCGCTTTCATCTGACTCTCTCAGATTTCATCAGAACCACCATTAACACTTGGCACACCCCTTTTATACTTAGTTTGGCGCCAAAAAACAACAGTTAATTAACAATATGTCTTAAAAACATTTTATAAAACAAATATTTAAATTTAAATAAGTTTGCATCAACTCCTAACCAATGCATCTGAAAACTGGGACATATGCCCTAATTACCAGTACATACAAACATTTGTGTGTCATAATGAAACCAATTCATATTCATATAATATATATCCTACCCTATTTATTAATTATTAAAAAGGACATATAATAGTACTGTAATCCTAGTGATTGTGTAAATAATTATATGATAATAATAATAATAATAATGTTGATAATGATAATACTAAAAATATCATTCCCGGTCCAAAACTAAAAAAGGTTTGATACTAATAAAATCGTTTAGACCGGGAGGGGATGTGGCATCACAAATGATTTGCCACTCACTCTCCTTGTAGGATAAAAAAGTTTTCCAGTTGCCCCCATACACTGTCAATTCCACCTGATCAATAATTGTAAACTTGAATGTGTGGTCCTCTCCTTTGTCTAATACATGCCTACTCAGTGCATTTTTAGTGTCCTTTTTCTTTATTTTGTATAGATGTTCATATATCCTTGCTTTGAGTTTCCTCTCCGTTTTGCCTACATAGTAGGCAGAACAGATGGTACACACAGCAAGGTACACCACCCTTTGACTGTTACAATTGCCCTTGATACTCTTCAATCTGGTTTTTAAAAAGTTGTCTAATCTAATAATTTTATTCTCATTAATGTTTTTACAGTAATTGCAACATCCACACTTTTTTGTCCCACTCCAAATCTTATTGTTGTTTTTGTTACTTAATTGTAACTCTAATAATTTTTTCAAGTTTGGTGCAGTTTTAAATACACAAGTCAATTGACCCCCTATATGTGTTTTAATATTATCTGTAGAGATTAACAATTCCCAATATCTTTTGAGAATGTCTTTCACTATGTTTGAATATGGGTTAAATCTTATTACACAGACTGTCAAGTTAAATCCTGAACAGATCTTTTTGTTCTTGGGCTCAAAGTGGACACCTAGTAAAGGCTTGTATTTGATGTTCCAATTCTTTTTAACAAAGAGCGTTACTTCTTCCACCATTCTACTCGGGTAGTTTCTTTCTAAAAACATCCTAGCAATACCCTCAATTTCTTTCTCCATGATATCTTTTGTAGATGACATCCTTGCTGCCCTGATGCACTGTCCCTTTAGAACGTTCTTAAAAATGTGCTTAGGGTGACAGCTGTCAAATTCAATGTAATCATTTGAAAATTCAAACATAGTGAAAGACATTCTCAAAAGATATTGGGAATTGTTAATCTCTACAGATAATATTAAAACACATATAGGGGGTCAATTGACTTGTGTATTTAAAACTGCACCAAACTTGAAAAAATTATTAGAGTTACAATTAAGTAACAAAAACAACAATAAGATTTGGAGTGGGACAAAAAAGTGTGGATGTTGCAATTACTGTAAAAACATTAATGAGAATAAAATTATTAGATTAGACAACTTTTTAAAAACCAGATTGAAGAGTATCAAGGGCAATTGTAACAGTCAAAGGGTGGTGTACCTTGCTGTGTGTACCATCTGTTCTGCCTACTATGTAGGCAAAACGGAGAGGAAACTCAAAGCAAGGATATATGAACATCTATACAAAATAAAGAAAAAGGACACTAAAAATGCACTGAGTAGGCATGTATTAGACAAAGGAGAGGACCACACATTCAAGTTTACAATTATTGATCAGGTGGAATTGACAGTGTATGGGGGCAACTGGAAAACTTTTTTATCCTACAAGGAGAGTGAGTGGCAAATCATTTGTGATGCCACATCCCCTCCCGGTCTAAACGATTTTATTAGTATCAAACCTTTTTTAGTTTTGGACCGGGAATGATATTTTTAGTATTATCATTATCAACATTATTATTATTATTATTATCATATAATTATTTACACAATCACTAGGATTACAGTACTATTATATGTCCTTTTTAATAATTAATAAATAGGGTAGGATATATATTATATGAATATGAATTGGTTTCATTATGACACACAAATGTTTGTATGTACTGGTAATTAGGGCATATGTCCCAGTTTTCAGATGCATTGGTTAGGAATTGATGCAAACTTATTTAAAATTAAATATTTGTTTTATAAAATGTTTTTAAGAAATATTGTTAATTAACTGTTGTTTTTTGGCGCCAAACTAAGTATAAAAGGGGTGTGCCAAGTGTTAATGGTGGTTCTGATGAAATCTGAGAGAGTCAGATGAAAGCGCTTAACCACTAAAACCTATGTCTATGGAGTGTTCTGTGTTTTATAATAAACCTGAGTTATTTACGGACAACGGAGTTTCTTTTTGAAACAGGAGAGTGACTGCAGTTGGAAGATTCTAATTTCAATAACATTTTTTCCTGTTCGAGCTGTGGACCCGAGATCTGCTTTCTTTGTGTTTGTAGGCTGGTCCACTGAGGAGACATCCCAACAATCTGCTGGCTACTGTCACTGCTATCTGACCCTTGTAGTCCAGACCAGCTATGAGCAATAGCCCATAGCCTTGTTTCTGCTGTTTTGATGTAATATTCATGCTGGTGTTTTTATACCCCACTGCATAACTACTGTGACCTAAGATTAGTGGTTTGCATTTGTCTGCACTACACCTCATCTGCCACATTTCAGCATACTTGATCAACCTTTCCAAATCTTTGCGTAGACTCCTCCTCCTCCATGGGTAGTACTGTCCTCTATTCCATCTGATAAATCTGAAATAAACACACTGTAGGGTACTGCTCTCAGGACTGAACCACATGACACTCTGCTTTTCATCAGTTTACTGCTGATAGTGTACCTATCAATACAACCCTGTTTTCCCCATTCAGCCATGCAGAAGTCCAGTTATTTCATGCTGATCATGTTCCCATCCATTCTAGTTTTCTTATTAGCTAAGTGTGGGACTGAATCAAAAGTCTTGCTAAAATCAGGTCATTTACTAGAACTGCCCTGTAAAGTAAGTTCTTTTATGAAATAATCATAAAACTAGAGCATGTTTAACTGTGACAGCTTCTTCTGGTTATGAACAGAAGTATGTTGTCTTGGAAATGCCTTTCTTCCATTTAAAGCAACCAGCCTTTCCATCAAGAATTATTCCATGACTTCTCATGTTACTGCTGGTAGGCTAACATGCAGACCCCTGAATTTTATACTGGTCTGCCTTTTATATAAGGCACCACAATTGCAGTTTCCCAGGCCTCAATAAAATTTGGCAGTGGCCTGTGGTCTACTAAAAACTTCAGTCATTGAGTCTGCCAACAAACTGACTGGCTTAATGAGGATGCTGAGAGGCTGCCCATCTGGTTTCCATTCTTTAGGAGCCACGGTGGTGCAGTGGTAGCATTGTCACCTAACAGCAAGAGATTTTCCTGTTCGATTCTTGGCTGGAGTGCCTTCTGTGTGGAGTCTGCATGTCCTGCCCACGGTCGAGTGGTGTTCAAAAGACATGCGAGAATGGGTGGACTTTTGTTGAAGGTTGAGCATTGGGCTGGCACCTCGGCACCATAAAAATCTACTGCCAATCATTAGCAGACCGGAGTTCTTCTGTGGTGAACCCTAACCGGGAAAAGCCGAAAGAAGTTCCTTCTCAACTACTTCCCTTTTTGTCCTGCTGACTATCCATTGTCCTACTCTCCTTTGTTCACCTTCCAGCAAGACCCTCTTCTTGCTTTCCTTGTGAAATAATTAAACAAAATTTTCATTCAATATGTTTGCATTTTCATATTATTCTGTAATATTTCTGCCTTTGTTGCCCAGCCTAGCCAGTTATGCCCATCCCTTTATTCAGATATAGTTTCAAAGAAGCCTTTATTCCACCTCTTGATTCTTTCTGCCAGCTTCTTTTCAGCATGCACTTTGGATGCTTTCCTGGCTTCCTACTTACCTCCTTGTAATATGTGCCCCCCTCTATCTCCCAACTCTTCCCTTCTGCCTCTTATATTACTTTATTCACTAATACCATCTTCATGTGTATCCAGATTGGACACCTTCTCACTCTGCCTCTTCCTCAAACCTTTGTCCAAAGCACATCAGCACTATGTCACTGACCCCCTCCCATAGCTTTGTTTACTTTCTTATTCTTATTCTTTAAGGGAAACACTGAGAACCCTGATTTATCTAATTTAAGACGCAGAAGTACTTTCAACCCCCCCATACATCCTCAACTCAGAAATTTTGAGCTCAAGGTAGAAAAAGAAATTAGAACTCTGGTTGCGGGCAAATATATACACTCTAATTTAACTCCAGCAGAAATGGCTACACTAAAAGACATTACTAACAACCACAGTCTGAGAGTGATGAAACCAGACAAAGGTGGGGGGGTAGTAGTAATGGATTCCATTGTATACGAAGGTAAAATGATGAACCTTCTCAATGATACAGATAAATATTCAAGGGTTTCTATTAATGAAATCAATATAGCCCATAGAAAAATTCAAACAACTTTATATGGTATGATAATGGATGGATCCATTGACAGTGATACATACAAGTACCTCTATGTGGAGAAACCCAAGATACCCTGTATCTTTGGTATACCTAAGGTACACAAAGACAGTGTAGATCCACCTTTAAGGCCCATTGTATCGGCCGAAGGTTCTATGACTGCGCCCTTAGCCAAATTTGTAGACCAAAAGGTTAAAATTGTTCTAGAAGGTACGAATCACATCCTTAAGGACTCATGGGATTTTCTAAGGAAACTGCAACTTTCAATTTATTCCAATGGTTTGTCGTTTGGTACAATGGATGTCATAGACCTGTTTGGATGTATTCCACACGATGAGGGTTTAAACTGGTTTGAAGAAATGTTAGTAGATAGTCACAAGTTAAAACAAGATGACTTCAGGAATATACTCACCCTGATGGAAATAGTACTCAAGAACAATTTCCTATTTTTTCAGGGTGAGTATTTCAAACAGGAAAAAGGTGTGGCCATGGGGGCACATTGTGCCCCGAGCTATGCCAACATTATTATGGCCTACTGGGAACAAAAATTTCTTCTCCATTCTTCCTTCAGCCTTCAAGTGCCTTGTATACTAGATTCCTGGACGACCTTTGTTTTCTCTGGTCGGGAGACTACGACAGCTTTTACCAGTTTTTCAATTATGCCAATACCACTACAAGTTTTTTGAAATTCACACAACACTTCGATCAAGACAATCTGAAATACTTAGATGACTGTATAGGCAAGCTGGAAGGTGCTTTTACATCGAGGGTGTATAGAAAGGATACATTTTGCAACTCTTACTTGCATTACACCAGTTGTCATCCTCCTCATCAAAAGAAAGGTATAGTGAAGGGACAGCTTGTGCGTCTCAGTAGGATGACCTCGGATGACCATACCTTTTTGGAGGAGGTTAACTATCTTAGAGGTTTGTTTAAAAGTAGAGGCTACCCGCTGGAGTTATTTAACCACATTTTTGAGGAAGTCAAACTCAAAAGGGAAAACGCCTTTGCACCCATATTAGGTAAAGCGGTTACACTGCCACCAGAAACAACAGAAAACCAGACTTTTCACAACTATGGGGCTGGTTTAATCACTACCTTTGATGGACAGTCAGCATGCATTAGAAAGTTGTTGACGAGAGAATGGGAAAACTTTTCCGCAGTATCTGACCTAGAGTACATCTTTGATAAAGAACTAACTTTTACTTACAGAAAAGGCAAAACCAACAAGAATATGCTAGAACATGGTTCCAAGGATAGGAATATCAAACCTAAGAAAGGGGTATTCAAATGTGGTAGATGCAGTTATTGCACGTATTTAACCTGTGGGGACAGTTTTTACTTGAAAGCTAGGGATACAAAGCTCTTTTTGAACACCTTTGTGAATTGCGATACCAAAGGAATAATTTACATTGCCACCTGCAAAACATGTGAGGCATTTTATATAGGGAAAAGCGAAAGAAAACTCGAACAGAGAATTTATGAGCACGTTTATGACATCAGAGTACATAATGAAAAAAATGCACTGTGCAAGCACGCTTTGAAATGTGGAACTACTGGATACCATTTTTTTGTTTTAGAGGTAGTACCCACAAACCCTAGGGGTGGTATGTGGGAGACCCTTATTGAGTATCGTGAACTGTTTTGGCAAGTGGTCTTAGATGCAAGTAGAAACAACGGGCTCAATGACATGGTTTCCCTAGCCCCTGTTTTAAAACTTAGAGCTGCTAAGCTTTAAACATCATTTTTCCAATATTCTATGACCATATTTTACCAAAGTAAGAATAACAAAGTAATATGATCTATTCCCAGCTTGGTACACAGTTTAAAGTGTTACAACAAAAAAAAAAAATTTTTTAAGTCTAATTATCCATGAATACCACCAGATGGCGCTTGTATTATTAAATGAATCACATTTAATGTACAGAATTTTAAATTACAATTTCTACAGATTTTATTATTTTTTAACAACACATTTAATTAAAATATTCATATATTTTTAACATTTTAAAAGGTTGTAATGTTATATTGATTTATTCAACCAGCAACTGTTCATGACTATGGTCAATCTTTATAATATTGTACTTAAACAAGTTTCATCAAGCAATTAACATGACTGCTGACATTGATTGGTTGCTTTGAATTTGTAATGTGTAGGGAGAGTATAAAGCACAACTGTTTTTATAGTATGTGTATGTTAACAAAGTTGAAGACGAAAACGTGTTGTTGTTTGCGTTATAAAATAAACCTTTCACCTAAAGCTAATTGTCAGCTCTTCTCTTGGACTTGTATTTATTTGGGCTCGGTGGCTGTGGTGCTTTGTTTTTTATTACTTTCTTATTCTGCTTCCAGATGACTAATGAAACTTGAAACAAATCCTTATCTCCTCCCATAAAATCCCACGCCATTGTTTCTGTTTGTGTTCTCACCTCCCCCCACCGCCAGTCTCACATACAGTTACACTTCTTTAACCTCACATTTGATGCCTTCTGTCAGATCAGCAAGAAATCTTGGTAAGTTAATAGTCTGGGATTGCGGAGGATTCCAAAATGGTGGTCGCCTAGTATATACCCTCTGCGCAGAGCTCCCTATCTCAGCTACAAAAGTTTTGGAAATTACATCTATTAATTATTAATTTCTATGATCTAAAGAAGATGGGTAAACAATACATAATTTATCAATTCTGATTCTGTGCTTCAAACACCTCTAGCAGAGCAAAGAGCATCCTATTTATCTTTTTTTTTGGAACAGAGGTACCAGCCACGTGTATCCAAAGGGGCCTGAGGCATTCACTGCATATCCAAGCTGCATTTCGTGTTTTGACTATGGCAAATCTACCAGAAGCGATGGAAATGCAAACCACTAAAGCTAAATCATCTACAATTTTTTCTCCAGAAAAGGAAGTCGTATCCAAAAGACAGAAAACCAACAAACCAGTACTGGAGCCTAGTAAAACAAGCATTAAAAATAAAAACGAACCCAACTTTCATTTAGATGAACTGAAACTAGTGCTCCAACCTATTCAGTTGGCCATACAAGATTTTTCTGACCAGCTTGCTAAGCTGGGGAACACCATAAACCATATAGTAGACAGAATGGACATATTAGAGCACAAAACTCAAGCGAACAAAACTTCATTACAGTCCTTGTCTGATGAACTACGCGCCAAGAATGCAACATTAACTGAACTTCAAGATAAATTAACTGACCTCGAAGCAAGAAGCCGACGCAATAATATCATAATTAGAGGACTCCCTGAGTCCTATGATAATCAGGTCCTATTATCAATATCTAAACAAATCTTTGAACTACTCGTGAGTTCAGAAGGCTATTCTGCCGATATAATTGTGGAAAGAGTGCATCGTGCCATGCATAAGCGGCAAGACCCCTCTGCTCCTCGCCAAGTCTATACTAGACTATTAAATTTTCAAGACACTCAAAAAATCTTATTAGCAGCTAAAAAACAAAAATCTTTCACTTGGAAAAACCACAAGCTTACATTTTCACAAGACATGCCTCTAACAATCAAGATAAACAGACAAAAGTTGGCTCCGTTTTGCGCTGATCTCATCAAGAGGAACATTAAATTTCAAATGCGCTATCCAAGTATCTTATCCTTCACACACAAAGACAATAAATTCACTGCTAGCACCATAAAGGAGACTAAAGAGGCATTTATTAAAGCCTTCAATAAAGTCCCAGCTCTATAGTGTAATGTATATTAAAATCCATATCTGTAATAGTTTTTTTCATTGGGTTAACTCTCCAGACAGCAGAGTGATATCCTCGATTACTCTTTAGAGTACATTTATCTATTTCAGAGTGATTTATTGTATGTTATCTCTACTTTGGTTTTTTGGGATGAGATGCGGAACATCTGAGTAGCTAGGAACGATAATTACAATTACAATTGCCTTCAGCTTTCTAGGGATCCATTTCGTTTCTGCAATTTCCGGTGGTTCCCTCTTGGAAATCAGTCTATTGTTTTTTCTGCCAAAAGTGCGCCTTCTGGTCTGTCAGCATAGCTCAATACCTGATCTTGATTTATCTGATTTTGATTTATCCACATATAGCAAGCCTATCTGGGCTTTCAAATTCAAAAGCTGAGCAAATATCTTCCTCATTGTGGTCGTTTGAGTCCTGCGTTAGGCAGATGAATATGTTATATCTATATCACATGCGCTCTAAACGTCTACCAGAATTTCATGTCGAAGTTAACAACTTCATGAATTTCAATAAGTTAAAGGGCATAAACTTGCAGCCTTACCAATATGCTCTAAATATTTTCCTCGATCAGCATACCCTTGGATTTATGATCTTTCCGGGCTATAACATATAACTCGATCATCCTGAGTTATAGATCGTATTAGGGAAATTAGCTGTGCTGACCTATGCAGTTACTGTCTCTGGTTTATTTTCCTGGTATTTTTATGGCAAATATGGAGATTGTCTCATACGGAACAACATACGTACTTTATTATTGAGACCATATATAGTTTTCTATCTATGGGACTTTAGATCTTTTAAATTTTGTTTTGCTTAGGTCACATAAGACGCTTAAAACTGTGTTTTATTCCTATTTGCATGAAGCAGATTTAACTTGTTGTACACTTACTTCACTGATAATTGTTAGCAAAGCATAACAAGTTATTCTATGTAGTCTGCTCACTTTATAGGTTATTTACTCACAATTACAGTATGTATTATAGGTTCATAGGTTCTCTTTTCTATACCTTCCCTTTGTTTCTTTACACCCACTGCAACTGTAGGTTTTCTCTGGTAAACAAATAAATGATACTTTTCACTCATTTACTAGCTTTACTTTTATCTTGTTTTCAAAATAGCAACTGCTCCATCACATACGATGTTCTATTTCTATTTAATGTTTAATATTGGATGTTATATTATATAGTATTTAATATAGAAATATTCTATTTCTGTTAGATGTGACAACATAGACATTATTTTTATTGTAGATATTGACCACTTATTCCTTAAATTATATTCTATGTCAAAGATTATCCTTTCCCTTAGTATCAACTTATCCATACTTTTCAGTCTCTCACTTTTAAATTTTCCTTTTTCTTTTTTTTTTTTTTCTCTTTTTTTTGTTTTTTCCACTATGAAGAATGGTGGCTCTCAGATGCATGGTGTTAGATTTCTAGTTTGATCTATTTTTGGAAAATGTTTGATATGTATATATGTACAGCGGTATTATTTGTTTCATGGTTGCTTTATAGACTAACATGTGTGTCAGGTTCTTATGGTGAACCTCAAATGTTTGTTATTGACCTACATTACTGTTACTTTTATTTTTATTGTAGTACTTCTTCATTCAAGGGGAGGGGGTGGTTAGGCACCGGGATACTTTTGAAGAAGTATTATGCTACCATTGTTGTCTTTACTTTGTATTCATTAAGTGCAAGATTGATGTGGATCCTCACTACTACTATTTACTTACTTTCACTCAATATCCTCTTCTCTCAATGCACCCTGAAATCACCCCAGAGAAAAAGAATTAGCCATTCCTTAACTTATATACTTGGAGTAGGTAGCTAACATGGTTTGGCTCATTGATTCATGGAATATAAGAGGTTTACAGAATAAATCTAAAAAATCTCTTTTACTTCACTTATTGTTTAAGTCGCAGGCTAATAGTTGTTTCTTACAAGAAACACGTAAGGAAGAATGGTCGAAAGAAACTAAGAGAAAATGGATAAGATCTATAATAGCTGCAGGTGATAGTTCTAACTCAAAGGGTGCTGCTATTATAATTAAAAGAGACTTCCAGGGTATAATCACAGATTTTAACTCTAACAAAAATGGTAGATGGTGTTACTTCACTTCTCAACTTCCTAACTCGGGCAAACCAGCTCTTTTCCTCAACATATATGACCCGTGTTCGCAGCAACGAGTCTTTATTTTAGAGATATATAATATTATCTCCACATTTCATGACCACCTACTTGTTCTAGGGGGAGACTGGAATGCAGTTATAGATCCTAATATAGATCGTAGTAAATCCCCCTCATATAACCTTCAAGCATCTCAAGCTTTAGAGGATCTTATATCCGACTTTAATCTTATCGATCCTATTTCATTTAGTGAATTTTTGACCAAGGAAAAAATTTACACATATTATTCAAAATGTTATAAGACCTGGTCGCGTTTAGACTTCTTCCTAATTTCTGATTTCCTTTCTTCTTTCAAATTAAATTACACTAGTGAACCCAGATTTCTCTCTGATCATGCAAGAATTTCCCTCAAGATTTCTTACACATCAAAGTTACACTCAACACCCCTATATGCCAACTGGTCTCTGAATAACAACTTGCCTAGAAACAAAGACATAATTCAAGAAGTTAAAGATATGTTGGTGGATTTTGGTTCTAATCTTGATCTCTCACAAATTCCCCTGGATATCCAATGGGCGGCATGCAAGGCCAATATGAGAGGCATGTTAATTAGCAAGGCCTCCTATTATAAAAAAACGTTATAAAACTAAGGAATCTAACCTGATCTTGAAGCTTTCGGATCTAGAAAAAAAACGTAACTCATGCCCATGCCCTGACTTAGATAAAGAAATGAGTAATACTCAAAAAGAATTAACAAAACTTCATCAACAAAATCTCTCCTTGTTTGAACAGAAACTCATTGCAACATATTCAGAATGGGCACAGATCCTTTCTAAAACTCTGGCTAGAATAATAAAAAACAACCAAAATACCCCTAAGATACCTATGTTACAATACCAAGACAAAATCTATAAATCTGACTCAGAAATATTACAACTATTCTTTTCCTTGTTCTCAGATATTTACTGCAGGAAAGCAGATCCATCTAATAAATCGCACATGGAGAATTTCCTGAATAGCATAAAGTTCCCATCTCCAAATGAATCTCAGAGATCCAAACTCTCTGCCCCACTGACCCTTAAAGTAGTCCAAGATGTTATCTCTAACCTTAAACCAGGGAAATCCCCTGGACCTGATGGATTTACCCCTGATTTCTTTAAAGTTTTCAATATAATAATTTCACCTCTTCTTTTAAAGGTATTCAACTTCATTATAAAACATGGAATTTCAGATTTGCATTGGAACACCTCGAAAACTATACTGATTCTGAAAAACAAGCAAGACAAAACGGACCCTCACAATTATCGACCCATCTCTTTAATAAATGTTGACATAAAAATTTTATCTACTATTCTGGCTAACAGACGTAAAAATATTTTGCCCTCTATAATCTCCTCTGACCAGGCCAGTTTTATGTTTCAAAGACACACATGGGATAATACACTTACCCTTGATTTCTTAATTCACTTTACAAAAAAAGATAAAAATCCGCTATATGCATTAACCCTTGATGCTTCTAAAGCATTTGACAGAGTTAACTGGAACTTTCTGTTTCTAACTTTATCACATTTTAATATTCCCAGATGTTTCTCTGATATGATTAAAACTCTTTATAAAAGCTCATCTACCTATCTTTACATAAATAAAATCACATCAAATTCAATTAGGATCACAAACGGTGCAAGGCAAGGCTGCCCTCTATCCCCCTTCCTTTTCAATATATTTATTGAACCGTTCTTCCTTTATCTGGCTCAAAATTCTTTCCATTCGATCCCTAAAGTCCTGAATATCAAGATAATGTTTTCGGCTTTTGCAGATGACCTCAATCTATATTTTCAATATCACAACACAGACCTAGGTAAAATAACTAGTACTATTAACAATTTCTCGAAGGCTTCAGGTTACCAGATCAAGCATAAGAAATCCCAAATTTTCCCTATTAATCCAGGAGGCCATAAATCTCATTATTTCCCGGATTCTCCCTTTCAGACATCTTTCAATATTCAATATCTTGGTATATTTGATCATAACCAAGCCTCTATGAACCAAAATAATCTAACCAGAACATGGTCTAAAATCCTACAAGATCTTCGCAGATGGGAACAATTGAACCTTCCTCTTTTATCCAAGGTTGCGGTAGTAAAGATGAATATCCTACCTAGACTGCTTTACCAATTTAGAGCCTCAAATCTCATGATTTTCAATACTCTTTTCTCTAAGATTAATAAAGAACTAGCCAAATTCATCTGGTTCCCTAAATCAGTTAGAATTTCATACGTGAAGTTAGCCTACCCAAAAAGTAGGGGTGGTTTGGGTCTTCCTAATTTCCAGTTGTACTACATGATCATTTGTGCAAATAGAGTTTTGTCCATCTCTAATCTAGAGCAGAGAGACTTTAATTCTTCTCCTTCTTGGATGAAATTATGGTTCCAGAATGTGTCAGCTATAAAAATTAATCCCAAAGCTCTTCCATTTCTTTCTCCAGAAGCTCTCAACAACTCCAAATTATTCAATGCTTTAAAACATAAAATTAAGATTCTCCAAACTTTGTTAAAATCTATCAACCTTGATAATGCCTTCTCTTTACTTCAACCCCTCCATTTAAATCCTAACATTAAGATCAATAACCTGATGATTAATCTTTCAGACCTTCCTCTCATTAAAGAGGTGATAGTATGGGACATACTTCAGTATAAGGATATAACACTTCCTGAACTTCGCTTAATTCTCAAGGTTAATAATAAATACACGATTATCCTCCGTCAAATAAGAGAACTAATAGCATCAAAATTTGCTCATATTCAGATTAATAGCCATGATATCACTAAACTTTATGATATCTTATACGCCTTTTCGAGTTCAGAGAAAATGCTCTCCAAATCATATAATCTTCTAAATTCCATAATTCATAATTCGATGCCTATTCTCCAGTTACTGGGACAAGCATGGTTCCCCTTTTTCGGAGAAACAAAGTTATCTGCTATAAAAGCCACCTTAGAACTTTCCCATTTAAAAAACTCATTTACACACAATTAATGGTGAATAACAATGCGTATTTTACTCCTTCTGTGCTTAATAAATTTGACCCCAAGAACACTCCTTCATGTAGCTGTTGCTCCTTCCCAAATGCCGATCTTTTACATATTCTTTGGTTCTGTAAATACTCACATAAACTTTGGACTTCTTTAAAAGTCCGTCTTGAGAAAATGGGTTATCACAAATCCACCCTTTCTTGGGAATTAATGATCCTTCATATACCCACCTTAAAACTCTCTAGATTGGAAATGCATGTTCTAGTCATTATTTGCTCTCTTATTAAATTATATATCACTAAAAACTGGTTAGATCACACTAAACTATGCTGGAACAACTTCAAGGAGATGGCCCTCACTTATATCTCAGCACAGAAACTTATCTTTAAAGAACCTAAGAAAAAAATCTTCCTTGATAAAGTATGGAAAGGTTTATTTGACTTAGTTTTATGCATTTAATTGGATTCATAATCTCTGTGGTGGTTGTTGATATAGGTCTTACTCCAAAATTATGTGAGTGATCCACTGTTATCCATTTAATTCCTAATATCCCACCTTTAATTCTTTCTCTAGTGGGTAGCACTATAGCTTAATTGAGTTTAGTTTAGTTTTAAGTTAGTTTAGTTTTTGTATATATTGTACATACTTAGATCTGTTTTAGAGTTCTTGTTTGTACTAGTCATACCAGTATTCTCGTGTCTTTATATATTGTTCATTCATTCTTTTATGTGAAATAAATAAAGAGTTATTTGAAAAAAGAAATAATAGTCTGGGATTGCACAAGGAGGCAAAAAACACAAGCACAGAGAGATGCTTCTGCTTTAAGCTTTTACTCCAGACTTAACATCCATCCCTGGGCAAATGATTCATACCTCAAACATACTTATAGAATCTGTAACAGAAGCTGCCATTAAAACTAGGAATCAGTCAGAGGAGGTTAGAAAAAATTGGGAACAGAGACTGGATAAGCAATTCACAAAGAAACAATGGGAGGATATATGTAGGTCTTCCAAATATGTAACAAAATCTGGAAGATTTAGGATTTTTGCTTGGAAATGTTTACATAGGTACTTTCATACCCCAAGCAGACTCCAGAGAATTTTTCCTGGGTCTATATCACAAGATCGAATGCTTAGGTGATCGAACACCTAAACATTGAACTAATAATATCGAAAGCAAAAAACAGCTTAATGACCGACTTAACACAGGGAAAGATTTCCCTTGGCCTTTTGTCGGATTTTGCCATTTTGTCTACTGTAGAGTGATCTCAGAGTTGGTATATTTAGTTGGGGGGCACAGCCCCCCATGTCGGGGGTGTGCGGGGCAAAGCCCTACATTTAGTTTGGGTGAAAAGTTATTTTTATTTTTCCATGGCCGACTGATGTGTTTTCCTGCGCCATTCAACGTTTTTGGGCTCGATATTATAAGTTTGATGTTTAGGTGTTCGATCACCAAAAAATTCAAGATTCAGTCTTGCAACATAGATGCTTTTTCCTCAGGTAGACAGCAAATGTTGGAGGTGTGATGGAGAAGAAAGAGATACTTGGGAACATATTTTCTGGGACTGCAGTGGATTGGCAGACTTTAAGGATTCCCTGCGGGATGCACTGTTGGAGATGTTGGTTGGGCAGATTGGTGTGACAAGGGAGATGATTTTTCTGAGCTGTAATATAGAATCGGAATTGCCTAGACATGGTAAAGCCTTGCTATCTCTAATTATGGTGGCTTCCAAAAAAAGCAATTACTAGAAAAATGAAATCAAAATCTAAACTCACTATATCAGAAGCAGTGAATATAATAACAGAGATAAAACAAATGGAATTTAGATCTTTAGAAAAGGGTAGGAGAAAACTACATAGGAAAAATGGGAATTATGGGAACAATACATACAGGGGAGGAATGAGGTTTAAAAGAAGGCAGGCCTTAAATGAGCTATGTAATGTTTGACTGAAAATGATTGGGTAGATTATAAGTGATGTATAATGCTTGCAACTGGGAGTGTGTCAGTATACTTTGTGATTTAAAATGCTTGCAACTAGGATTGTGTTGTTGTGGTTTGTTTTCATTTATATAAATGTATGATGGCTTATGTCGTAAGAGATTGAATACTTTATGTAATTTTGTTTAGGTTTTATGATATATAGCAGTATATGTGAAATATAATGTATGTTAATGTTAATTTGTTAATACAAGTTGATTACTTTTGTATAAATGTAAATATGCCTATGTGATAATTCAATATAGATATTAAAAAAAGCATATGTCTTATATGGTACTTACATACTTATTATGTGACATTGCCTTCTGCTAAAAACAAGAATGCTGTTTATATTAGTAATAAGTATTAATTATACACTGTACTGTATAATGTATGAGTCTTGTACATAAAATAAAATTACTGTTGCAGGGAACCCCATTATGAACAATGTGCACTCACTCTTAAGATATGAATGTTTTTTGATTAAGCTACCAAAAGACATATAATTACTACAGTCAACAGGAAAGCTTGGACATGGCCTACTTTTTACTGTCATCGCACAGGCCAGCATCTTTAACATCCATGGAATGAGATACAGCTATATGTATACTTTGAGTTGACCTCAGGATAGGTTTCAGTAGCTCAGGTTCCTGTTTCCAGAGCAGAATTCAATATAAACTCTCATAAGTTATGACTATGACCACAATGTTTTGGGAACCATTTCTGGCAGCTCTACATGCCTATGGACATTGAGGAAGGGTTATGCCTGAATACTTTGCACATTGAAATTCTTTTATTCTTGGTGTTTTTTGATGTTTCTTGAGCCTGAGTCTTTTATTTTGTTGATAAAACATGCTCACTCTCTCCATCCTTCTGCCATAATATTTTTTGTTTAACTGCCATTTCGAGAGTAGTTCCAGGTGTGGTGGTTTGATTTCTGGTATTAATAAGGAAAATGATGTGGGAAACTCAATCCTTAACCTTCCTTCATTAACAGAAGTGCTGTTGAAAGTCCCACAACCCACTAAGGGGTATTTCTGCATAACCAAGCCTCTATGAACCAAAATAATCTAACCAGAACATGGTCTAAAATCCTACAAGATCTTCGCAGATGGGAACAATTGAACCTTCCTCTTTTATCCAAGGTTGCGGTAGTAAAGATGAATATCCTACCTAGACTGCTTTACCAATTTAGAGCCTCAAATCTCATGATTTTCAATACTCTTTTCTCTAAGATTAATAAAGAACTAGCCAAATTCATCTGGTTCCCTAAATCAGTTAGAATTTCATACGTGAAGTTAGCCTACCCAAAAAGTAGGGGTGGTTTGGGTCTTCCTAATTTCCAGTTGTACTACATGATCATTTGTGCAAATAGAGTTTTGTCCATCTCTAATCTAGAGCAGAGAGACTTTAATTCTTCTCCTTCTTGGATGAAATTATGGTTCCAGAATGTGTCAGCTATAAAAATTAATCCCAAAGCTCTTCCATTTCTTTCTCCAGAAGCTCTCAACAACTCCAAATTATTCAATGCTTTAAAACATAAAATTAAGATTCTCCAAACTTTGTTAAAATCTATCAACCTTGATAATGCCTTCTCTTTACTTCAACCCCTCCATTTAAATCCTAACATTAAGATCAATAACCTGATGATTAATCTTTCAGACCTTCCTCTCATTAAAGAGGTGATAGTATGGGACATACTTCAGTATAAGGATATAACACTTCCTGAACTTCGCTTAATTCTCAAGGTTAATAATAAATACACGATTATCCTCCGTCAAATAAGAGAACTAATAGCATCAAAATTTGCTCATATTCAGATTAATAGCCATGATATCACTAAACTTTATGATATGTTATACGCCTTTTCGAGTTCAGAGAAAATGCTCTCCAAATCATATAATCTTCTAAATTCCATAATTCATAATTCGGGATGCCTATTCTCCAGTTACTGGGACAAGCATGGTTCCCCTTTTTCGGAGAAACAAAAGTTATCTGCTATAAAAGCCACCTTAGAACTTTCCCCATTTAAAAAACTCATTTACACACAATTAATGGTGAATAACAATGCGTATTTTACTCCTTCTGTGCTTAATAAATTTGACCCCAAGAACACTCCTTCATGTAGCTGTTGCTCCTTCCCAAATGCCGATCTTTTACATATTCTTTGGTTCTGTAAATACTCACATAAACTTTGGACTTCTTTAAAAGTCCGTCTTGAGAAAATGGGTTATCACAAATCCACCCTTTCTTGGGAATTAATGATCCTTCATATACCCACCTTAAAACTCTCTAGATTGGAAATGCATGTTCTAGTCATTATTTGCTCTCTTATTAAATTATATATCACTAAAAACTGGTTAGATCACACTAAACTATGCTGGAACAACTTCAAGGAGATGGCCCTCACTTATATCTCAGCACAGAAACTTATCTTTAAAGAACCTAAGAAAAAAATCTTCCTTGATAAAGTATGGAAAGGTTTATTTGACTTAGTTTTATGCATTTAATTGGATTCATAATCTCTGTGGTGGTTGTTGATATAGGTCTTACTCCAAAATTATGTGAGTGATCCACTGTTATCCATTTAATTCCTAATATCCCACCTTTAATTCTTTCTCTAGTGGGTAGCACTATAGCTTAATTGAGTTTAGTTTAGTTTTAAGTTAGTTTAGTTTTTGTATATATTGTACATACTTAGATCTGTTTTAGAGTTCTTGTTTGTACTAGTCATACCAGTATTCTCGTGTCTTTATATATTGTTCATTCATTCTTTTATGTGAAATAAATAAAGAGTTATTTGAAAAGAAATAATAGTCTGGGATTGCACAAGGAGGCAAAAAACACAAGCACAGAGAGATGCTTCTGCTTTAAGCTTTTACTCCAGACTTAACATCCATCCCTGGGCAAATGATTCATACCTCAAACATACTTATAGAATCTGTAACAGAAGCTGCCATTAAAACTAGGAATCAGTCAGAGGAGGTTAGAAAAAATTGGGAACAGAGACTGGATAAGCAATTCACAAAGAAACAATGGGAGGATATATGTAGGTCTTCCAAATATGTAACAAAATCTGGAAGATTTAGGATTTTTGCTTGGAAATGTTTACATAGGTACTTTCATACCCCAAGCAGACTCCAGAGAATTTTTCCTGGGTCTATATTACAAGATCGAATGCTTAGGTGATCGAACACCTAAACATTGAACTAATAATATCGAAAGCAAAAAACAGCGAATGACCGACTTAACACAGGGAAAGATTTCCCTTGGCCTTTTGTCGGATTTTGCCATTTTGTCTACTGTAGAGTGATCTCAGAGTTGGTATATTTAGTTGGGGGGCACAGCCCCCCATGTCGGGGGTGTGCGGGGCAAAGCCCTACATTTAGTTTGGGTGAAAAGTTATTTTTATTTTTCCATGGCCGACTGATGTGTTTTCCTGCGCCATTCAACGTTTTTGGGCTCGATATTATAAGTTTGATGTTTAGGTGTTCGATCACCAAAAAATTCAAGATTCAGTCTTGCAACATAGATGCTTTTTCCTCAGGTAGACAGCAAATGTTGGAGGTGTGATGGAGAAGAAAGAGATACTTGGGAACATATTTTCTGGGACTGCAGTGGATTGGCAGACTTTAAGGATTCCCTGCGGGATGCACTGTTGGAGATGTTGGTTGGGCAGATTGGTGTGACAAGGGAGATGATTTTTCTGAGCTGTAATATAGAATCGGAATTGCCTAGACATGGTAAAGCCTTGCTATCTCTAATTATGGTGGCTTCCAAAAAAAGCAATTACTAGAAAAATGAAATCAAAATCTAAACTCACTATATCAGAAGCAGTGAATATAATAACAGAGATAAAACAAATGGAATTTAGATCTTTAGAAAAGGGTAGGAGAAAACTACATAGGAAAAATGGGAATTATGGGAACAATACATACAGGGGAGGAATGAGGTTTAAAAGAAGGCAGGCCTTAAATGAGCTATGTAATGTTTGACTGAAAATGATTGGGTAGATTATAAGTGATGTATAATGCTTGCAACTGGGAGTGTGTCAGTATACTTTGTGATTTAAAATGCTTGCAACTAGGATTGTGTTGTTGTGGTTTGTTTTCATTTATATAAATGTATGATGGCTTATGTCGTAAGAGATTGAATACTTTATGTAATTTTGTTTAGGTTTTATGATATATAGCAGTATATGTGAAATATAATGTATGTTAATGTTAATTTGTTAATACAAGTTGATTACTTTTGTATAAATGTAAATATGCCTATGTGATAATTCAATATAGATATTAAAAAAAGCATATGTCTTATATGGTACTTACATACTTATTATGTGACATTGCCTTCTGCTAAAAACAAGAATGCTGTTTATATTAGTAATAAGTATTAATTATACACTGTACTGTATAATGTATGAGTCTTGTACATAAAATAAAATTACTGTTGCAGGGAACCCCATTATGAACAATGTGCACTCACTCTTAAGATATGAATGTTTTTTGATTAAGCTACCAAAAGACATATAATTACTACAGTCAACAGGAAAGCTTGGACATGGCCTACTTTTTACTGTCATCGCACAGGCCAGCATCTTTAACATCCATGGAATGAGATACAGCTATATGTATACTTTGAGTTGACCTCAGGATAGGTTTCAGTAGCTCAGGTTCCTGTTTCCAGAGCAGAATTCAATATAAACTCTCATAAGTTATGACTATGACCACAATGTTTTGGGAACCATTTCTGGCAGCTCTACATGCCTATGGACACTGAGGAAGGGTTATGCCTGAATACTTTGCACATTGAAATTCTTTTATTCTTGGTGTTTTTTGATGTTTCTTGAGCCTGAGTCTTTTATTTTGTTGATAAAACATGCTCACTCTCTCCATCCTTCTGCCATAATATTTTTTTGTTTAACTGCCATTTCGAGAGTAGTTCCAGGTGTGGTGGTTTGATTTCTGGTATTAATAAGGAAAATGATGTGGGAAACTCAATCCTTAACCTTCCTTCATTAACAGAAGTGCTGTTGAAAGTCCCACAACCCACTAAGGGGTATTTCTGCACTCTGACAGCTAAAACAAAATCGAAAGGAGAACCAGAAACTGATGCGCCTCACTTTAATAAAGAGATATAGCGCTTTCATCTAGGTAGTGGACTTCATCAGAATAACATGAAGTCTGGAACACCCAGCTTTATAACATTTAACAACCACATGACCAGAACAATTAGTGAGTCTATCAAGAAATGTAAAGAAACATTTTTCATTCAATAACAATTTCACAACAAACACGTATTTAAAAGCATAAAGCACATAACTAAAAAGCAAAATGGTAAAAACCCATTTTTTTAAAAATCAGCCCCTTGATTAAAGCAGTTTCAAGCTAAATATTAGCAGTGGAGCAAAACTTATATAACAGACATTGCTTTTAATTTCAGCACACTACTAATAGAGACCATGTCACCTAGCCCTGGGAAAACAATAGCATTATATTTCAGCTGCTACCTGAGTTCCTTGTATTCAAGGAATTCATCAGATGGTACACCCCTGGGTCCTAAATCGGCACGGTCAATGGCAATGTACTTGAAAGAATGAGAGGGATGGTTTTTAATATGTTTGTACAGGGCATTATTTTTATCCCTTCTGTGAATGTCATATTGGTGTTGATAAATTCTACTTCTCAATGCCCTTTCAGTTTTTCCAGTATAAAAACATTCACACATTTTCACTTGGTGACATATATAATCCTTTTGCTGTCACAATAATACTTGTGGTTAAGTTTATTTACACCAAAGTCTTCAAGGAAAAGGCAAGATGCATCCAAAACATATCTGCATTGTAAAGAGTGGTCACACTTTACCATGACAACATTACACTTGGCCACATGGGGTTGCTCAAGGAGGATTTTGAAACAAATGTCCTTTTTATACACTATTACTGTTTTTTCCCTCCACCTTACTAAAATACTCCTGGTCAGTCCCAATAAGACTCAGATTTTTGCATATAATTGTTCAAACATTGTCAAAGTGCAGGTTATATAGTAACACCAATGTTTTTTGAAAATGGCCCTGTCTGTCATTTGCAATCGAGTCACAGAGTTACATGTGGGCTGCTATTTATAGTAACTAACAAAGATAAAAAAATGCCCCTGATGTCTTTTTATCTCCACCTCTGTAAAAATGTTGTTCAGAAACAAATCGGGATACCCTTTTTTTCCCAATATCCCTCATAATTTATCACATTCCACCTGGAAATCAGTATCGCTGGTTACCATATTGGCCAACCTCACACATTGCCCCTTCACCAATGACTTTTTTGGTGAAGAGGGTGCCAGCTATTAAAATGTAATGGAGTTGGAATGGGTGGGTTTTCCTGTACAATGCAGACTCAAATTTCTTCAACATTCTGTCCTCAAGAAAAGAAACATCCAAATAGTTTACCCTGTCAAGTTGTACATCCATGTTAAACTTCAAACAGTGAGTTGTAGAATTCAAAAACTGAAAAAAAAAAAAAAGCTGTTCTAACCTACTCTGGAATGATGCATCCCCAAGATTCATAAAAGCATCAGTGACCACACCCCTTGTGTCCTATTGTCAATGCAAAAGTGTCTAAGACATTTCTATTGGCTAGGTTCATTGAGCATCAAACCAAGGTGGTCCTTGACAACCATCCATACCTTTACAAGGAATATGGGATTTTCCTTCTAAAATGTCTAATGATTTGTACACGGATGACTTGATCTTTGTTACAATTGACATTGAAGATCTTTTTCTCAGTTATTCCCCATAAGGAAGGCTTTGAATGGTTCTATGACTTTTTTTTGTAATAATTCTGAGTTTGACCATACCAAAATACTTACCCTTAGAATGCTCGTGGGGGCTATATTGGAAAATAACTTTATTATATTTGAAAACCAGTTATTTAGACAAAAGAGTGGTGTAGCAATGAGGCAGAATGTGCCCTGTATTTGCTAATATATAATGTTAACCCACTGGGAAAACAACCTGGTATTTACCTCTGAATTTATTGGATGTTGGTCCTTATACTTTCATTTTTTGGACGACATCATCATTTTTTGTACTAACTTCAGAGCTAGGTTAGAACATTTTTTTCAGTTTTTTTAATTCTACAGCCCACTTTTTGAAGTTTATCATGGATGTTTACCAGTTTGTCAGGGCTGATTTTCCTTTAAAAAAGAAATGAAAAACAAACATGGCTCCTGTGGCTAAGGACCCACAAAAGGAATGGCAAGACTGCACTTAGGGTCTTTACAAAGCCCTTAAGGCTATGAAGCCCCCTCAGGGGTTGTCTGTTCCTTCCTCTGTTCCCTGGTCTTCTACATCCTCTAAACACCCTCAGGATTCTGATTCATCTGAAAAGGATGTGGAGTTGGATTCTAGGAAGAATAGTTGGCCTAGTCTTAGATCCATTCCCCTCCTGTCCTTGGGTCTGAGGAAGAGGTTTCCCTTTCCTTTGATTCCTGAGTAAATATTGGACACCACTGCTTGTATGAGGGAATATTTTAAGTGTGACTTTTCTGAACTTTCTGATATCCAGAAGATGTACTATGACATCTTGTTGATTGACAAACCCTGGCCTTCTGCAATCCCTCCAGTGTTGGATTCCCTCTTGGACACTTTTTCCTCTGCTTCTGACCCTCCTGCTCCAACCTGACAAGTTCTATAAAGTGGCTGAGATTCAAAAGTGTTTGTATAAAAGCCCTTCTTCTGACCCTGCAGTGATTTCTCTGGCTACTGACAAGCCTTATAAATTACTATTTTCTAAAAATTCACCTTCTAACAAAGGCAGTAAGGTTATGAAAAGGTATGGGGAAAAAGTTTATATATCTACCACATGTGCATTCAGGACCATAAAGTACCAGACCAGTATGACAAGGTATGTGCTGGCTCTCCTTTCTAAATTGGGGGTGTTCTTTCTGATGCTTAATTCAGAAGCTGTGTTTTCTGTTATTTCCCATTAGAGGTCTGCTTTTCAGGTACTTGTCACTCCATCAAATGCAGTTATGATGCGGCTAATGCCTCTTCTAGGATAGCTGCACCAGGGTCTGTTATGAGGAGGTATTTCTGGTTGAGGTGACAGTCCACCCCAGACAACATTAAGGCTAAGTTACTGGATTCTCCCTTAGACAATCAGAATCTGTTTGGCTCTGCATCTGCCAAGCTCGTCAAGACCTTGTAGGATGAGGGAGAGGTCATACAGGACCTTAAACAGATCTTCCTTTTTCCTGTTCCTAAATTTCAGAGGAATTACCCATCTAAATTTTCCTTTGTATGTAAGCTGCAAAGACAGCCTCCCAGAGGTAAAACATCTTTCAAGACTGGTTTTCCTGATGAGCCTTCTCAGGATAAAAAGAGCAAAAAGCCTTCTTTTCCTGACAAATCTGCCTCTGTCTGACATTCAAACACATCTCCGCCTCAGCCAGATTCGTCTTTCCTTCAGACTGACTCTGTCTTTCCCAATTTGGCAACAAATCGCCACAGATTCTTGGGTACTTTCCATCACATAAAAGTTATTTTATAGAATGGAATCCCTTGTACCTTTTTTGGTTATTCCCCAACCTACTCTTTGCCACCTTCCTCACTTTTTCAATTTTTCATGATCTTTTGGTACAAGGAATCATTCAACCTGTTCCACCCTTTCATTGGGACAAAGTTTCCAGGAAGGGAGGGTTCTAGGAATCCCATTCTGGATTTCTTCTTTTTCAACACATTTCTAAAAATTCCCTCATTCAAAATGTCTCTCCAGTCTATTTCCTGAATTGTTCCACAGACCATCCTGGTGTCTCTAGATCTGAAGGATACTTAACTTCACATTCCTATTTTTCCTCTCTTCAGGAAATGTTTATGGTTCTCTGTTTCTTCCTCACTTTATCAGTTCTCTGCTTTGCCTTTTGGCTTTTCTACAGCTCTGAGAATTTTTATCAAAAAGTCTGGCCCTAGTGGTAGCCTTCAGCAGACTCCAGGGAGTTCAAATCTTCCATTATTTTATACTATTCTTCTACTCCACAGTGTGGGGTTTCTCTTTAAATCTCAAAAAAGTCTGTTGTAACCCCTTCTCAGGATCACGTTTTTCTGGGTTGCAGGATTTAGACTTTGCCAATGCTATATTTCCTCCCTCCTACCTAGAACCTTTCCTTCACAGTTTATTTCCAGTCTCTGCTTCCTTTATAGTTGTGCTTGCAGGAGAATTTGTTTGAGCTCTAGGGTTCATGGCATCCACCATTCCTATTGTCCCCTTTGCCAGTTTCCATATGAGGAAGTTTAAGTGGTATCTTAAAACTGTTTGCCTTTCACACTGCCATCTTCTGGACAGTCTCATCCCTGTTTTGCCTTGCTTAAAACTTGAGTTTCTCTGGTGGATTCATCAGATTTCTCCGAATCCCAGCTAATGCCAGTATACAGATGCTTCAGATCAGGGTTGGAGAGCCTCTCCCAACAGCATCATGGTTCAGGGAGTTTGATCTTACAAGCAATTGGTGAACCATAACAATATCGATATCAAACAGATGAGAGCTCTGATTTTGGCTGTTAATGCTCTGTACCCTTAATGCTCTGTACCCCTTTGGGTCTCACGTCCTTTGAGGATTTTCAGAGACAATACCATGGTTATGTGGTACATAAGCAAGCAAGGCAGCACAAAGTAATACCTTCTTTGCAGATTGACTCTTCAGGCTTGGTATTTTGAGATTCAGTCTCCATTGCTTCAGAGCACAAATAGTGGCAGACAAACTGAGCAAGACCAGGACAGATCCTCACTAATGGATGCTTCACAAGGAGGTATTCCTGGACATTGTACATTGGTTGGGTACTCCTCAAGTCAATCTTTTTGCCTCCCCTCTGAACAGGCAACCCCCCATATTCTGTTCCAGAGAGCCAAGTCCTCTGGCTTGGAAAGTGGATGCCATGCCTTTTCCCTGTTTTCCCTGGAAGGAGATGTCTCTGTATGCCTAAACCCATCTTCATCTGTTACCAAGGGTCCTGTACAAAATCATGTAGGGCAGGTCCAAAATGTTGTTAATGACTCTCTATTGGCCTTGACAGCATTAATTCCCACTTCTATTTTTCTGTCCAGGGTCAATCATCACAAGTTACCTCACTGGATGGATCTCTTTACACAGGACAAAGAATCTCTCGTTGACTGTCATTTGCTCACCCTTCATTCAACTCTTTTGGTGATGTGGTTTGATTCCTTTAGACACCAATTTTCTGTGGGCATACTTTGGGTTTTGCAGGTGGCCAGGAAACCCACTTCTAGAAAATCATTTGCTGCTAAGTTGAAGAGATTTTCTATTTGGTGTTATGAACTGAAACTGCTTTCTATGGGTATTCCTAGTGTTTGTTCATATTTGTGTGAGCTGCTCAGTTCTAGTCTGGCATACTCATCTGTTAAAGCTCATTTGTCAACCATTTCTACTTGCCTGCCCTTGGAGCTGCCCCTTTCTTCTAGGCTTGAAGTCCAAGAATTTCTGAAAGGCATCCTTCATATTAGGTGCCAAGAAAGCCTGTTCCTCCTCCTTGGGACCTTAATTTTGTTCTTGAAAAGTTGGCTCTGCCACAACTTGAGCCTACAGCTTCTTCATCCTCTCTGCAGCTATGTTCTTGGAAAACTCTTATTTTAGTGGCTCTTAATTTAACTAAGAGGGTTCCTGAACTTCAGGTACTCATAGTAGTTTCCATTTTTGTATTTTTTCAAAGACAGAGTTTCTCTTTGTGCTAATCCTCCTTTTATGCCCAAGGTAGTTAATAATTTGTCTTTACATTGAACCATTCATCTTCCTTCATTTTTCTGTTCCTCACAGACTGATAGTGAGGGGATTCTTCATATCTTGGCTGTGCACAGACTGCACAGATATTATCTGGATAAGACTAAAGATCCCCTGCTGTCTTTTGTTACTATTGCTATATCCTGCTCCCCTTCCACACTTTATTTGCTAACCCGCCTGTACTAGATGCTCCTCCCTTGCTAGTATGCTTACTTGGGGAAAGCCCCACCCTAGTATCCCTGTTTTTTCACCTGTCCTTTACCCCCTCCTTCTTACCTCATATCCTGACCCTCATAGCATAAAGGTGGATTGTCACCATCTTTATTAGGCTTACTCCCCTCCTGTCTGCTGTGTTCCCCTGGCCCAGTGGGTCTGCCTCTTTTAATGTAAGTATTCTATATGATTGTACAGATGATCGTTTCTTTGCTAGACAACTACTGCAGTGTTTTTATGTACTGTACTAGTTAACTAAGCTTGCATTTGTACAATTGTTTTTCATGAGCTGTAAATGTTGTTTTTTTTTCTGTTTGTTGTTTGCTCAGTGCAAAAGAGTATTGCTTTATGTAGCTTAACTCCTACTAAGAACGCTTCCAATCTGGCTATCCCTGTCCTAGTGTTTCTTTTCGCTTTTTTCAGTATTACTGCCAATATTTGCCAGATTAATTAGTCACTCTATTAGTCGCTCTATTGGCAACTATACACTTACTATTTTGTAGAGCTTAGCGACTGTACTATTCACTGTTTTTGAAATTCCCTCAAAGGTGATTTGAGCGACCACTGGTTTATTGGATACGCATTGTTAAAACAAGAATTATGTATACAAAAGTATATATACCTTGATGTTTTCATCAGGACAAACTTAACTTACACGGTTTTGAATCCTCGGTTAAACTGTTAGTTTCCCGGGCAGCATATTCAGTTCTTTGATATACATACCTCATACTGCTCCCCTCCACGTGGCTGTATGTACGCAACATACTTTATCTCAAGCACACTGTGCTATCAGGAGCCCTATCTAGCCTCTAGTCAGCTGTGCATTTATGCCTGAGAATATTTTGCTATAACGAGCCACTCTTGGAAACGTTGTTGTAAGTGTAGACTGGTACAACATACTGTACTAGGTCTATTTTGAAACCTGATATACTTTCTGGAAGTCCCATTAAAAATGCAGTATACTGCAGCCACATTCTTCACACGTTTTCCTTAGCTACTTTTACCCTTTAATTAAGAGGCAGCAGCGTAACGCAACCCTGCTTATAAGAAGCTGTGTCCTCTTCCCCAATTCCACCTGGCTTTAGAAACAGCTCTCTAGCTGAAAGGTTGACAGTATCCCCCTATTTAGAGTAGCCCCAGATAACTAATTACCCTATACTTATTACACCCAATTGGCCTACCGCTGTCTGTTTTTACTGGTGAGTGTCTGCAATTTGTGTATTGGAAGAACTCCCTGTTTCAGGCTAGTTTAAATCTTATCACAAGTACATAGACAGAAGTAAAGATTTTCATTTGTTGTAGTAAACTGCTTAACCTAGCTAGCTCAACACCACTAGGACCATGTTAACTATCTTATATTCTACTCACGATCCATAAATGATGTTGCTGTTTTGATACCGTTTTATTACTGGCTGACTAATATTTACTAGTGTTTGCTATAAGAAGCTGTCAAATTATTTCAAGGTTACTTTTTGATACTGTTTATTCCTTCCAGTCTGGTTTATACTAGTGTCTACCAAAAGAAAGTGCTCTAATCTATCCTAAATGATTTGAACCTAATGCTGATTATAGATATCAAACTAGCATTTAGCTGTTACAGAGCACAAATTCTATCTGTAATCTGTAGCTTGCTACGTAGGAATGCATGTGTAAGGTGTGTTCATTATTGTTTATCTGCTTCTCTACCTCAGTCATGTTTAATGTTATAATCTATTCACTGTCCATTTTTTAATCTGCTACTTTCTTCTTATCTCCCTAACCCACCTAGCTTTTTAACTCCTATCCTGCTATAAGTTCTGTGTATTCTACCTGTCTATCCTGCAAGGACCTCCCACCACAAAGTCAACTATCAAATCTACAACCTAAAGGAAGCTGTTGTCCTTTTCTCAAAATCCCATCCATCCAATACATCAGTGAAAGTATGTCTGACCACTATCTAAGCTGTGAAGTTGTATTGTAACAAAAACCTAGAGATTTTTTACAGTTTAGAATTTGTATTAAATATCCACATGTACCAGGTACCCAGCAGTCTTTACCCCCCCCCTACTCTTCATAGTATTAGCCTCTCCTGACCTGTATTGACCAGCTCTGTCCTCTGTCTTCTGCCTCTTCCTAAATACTTTCAATTGTACTTTCGCATTTGGCCACTGGTTGGCTCCCTTCCATAGGCTCCTTTTTAGGCTTCGAAATATTCCTTACCTCTATCTTCTTAACCACTCTGTAATACTGTATGGTCTTGCTAGTTACCTGTACTTGCCATAGTCCTTTTCTCCTTTCCTCAATCTCCTCCTACAGACTTTTAGTCCTTGTTGTTGTACACATATTCAAGCACTCCTCTCTTACCTAGCACTGTTAAGAAGTTAGCTGTATTCAGCTATTTCATTGATTGTTTCTGTCACTATTCCTCACTTGCTCCAACCCGCTCCATTCGCCCTGTGGGCTCATTCCGCTCCCCTACCCTACCCCTAAATCTCACCCACCCCCAGTGCACTTAACCTTATACTTCCCAAGCCAGACCTCCATCCTCTATTATCCAATAGCTCTCACTACCTCTTAAACTTACCTATCCAATCACCTGCTACCTCCATCTACCTCATACTTTTTCCCTTTAACAACTCCACCCTTTTACATCCTCTATTTTCTATCTTATATCTCCCAGCTTTTATCTCACCTTTGTCCCAACCATGCCTATTGTAGGCAGGCCTTGCCTCTTTTATAGTCTTCTCATTCTTACTATTCTTACTCCCCTATTCTTATCCCACTACCTCAAATACTATGAACATCTTAGCCTTACAAGATTTCATTCCACCTTAAAACAAACAACTTAATTTAATCCTCTAGCCTTACAAACCAACTTTGACATAACATCCTCATCTTTCTACCTTCATCCACAATTTCATAGAATAACCCATATTAAGTATTCTCACACTAGAAAACAAATCCCTATCTTCTTTAAACTCTTGAAACACCTTTATAGCCCTCTACACCCCCTATTACTACACGAAGATATTCATCCCAATCCTGGCCCAAACAATACTATCTCTAATCCTCATTCTGACCAACCCATTATGTCTCATATCATCACTAGTGCCAATAACTCCCTCCTCACAGGCCACCTTAATATACATAGCTTAAGTAATAAAATAACCCTACTTCATGCCCTGCTACATGTTCACTCTTTTGATATCCTATGTCTTACAGAAACATGGCTCAAACCAGTAACTAAGGACAATGATATAATCCCACCAGGTTATAACATCCTGAGATCTGACCATCTAAATAAAAACGGTGGTGGGGTAGCAATACTATATAAATCTCAATTACAGGTTACACCACTAAATATTCAACCTCCCTCTTCCAGTAACACTGAAATCCTAATCTCTAACCTACAGCTAAATACTAACAAATCATTACATATAATTTGCTCCTACATCCCGCCAGGAAACAACATTAATGCTCTTGAAAATGTCCTCAACTGGCTCTCCACATCCCTCCCACAAGAAACTATACTCCTTGGAGATTTTAACATTGACTGGAACTGTTGTAGCTCAGCACAACCAACCACTCACATAAACCTGTATGGCTTCAATAAAACCATTACCTCCCCCACCAGAATCCACAAACCAAGCAACAAGCAAGCCATCTTAGACTGGATACTAGTTAACAGTAACCCCCTCTCCTATAAAACAGGCATACTGCCTGATATCAGTGACCATTTTCTTACCTTTATTACCAGACAAAAAAACACTATACCTAACCAAACAATCTACAGAACTATCCGTAATAAAAAAAACTCAACTCAGCAAGCTTCCAAGCCGAACTTAAAGCCTGTAATTGTTAAATACCTACCGCTTGACAAAGCTGTCTCTTATTTTAACAATAAATTTATACAAATCCTAGAACACCATGCCCCTCTAGGACTGTCAGAACTAAGAACAAACCTGCACCTTAGCTCACTAAGGAGACAAGGCAAAAAAAACTTCAAAGAAATAGAATCTGATCTAAATGGAGAAATACTAAAAACCCATCTGATCATGAAATCTTTAGACAGCTGAGAAATGCCACAAAAAAAATCAATACTCCAAGACAAAAAGAACTACTATCATAAACTCCAGCAAGCCAAACAGAAAAGCCTACAAAAATTCTGGTCAGGTATAAACAGCCTACTCCACACAGGGCACCCAAAACTCCTACTCCAGCTACCTTGACTCAGAAATCTCCCAGCCAAATTGCTAACTCCTTTAATAGATTATTTGTGGACACAGTCCATTCACTAGCAAGTACTTTATCTCTAGCCAGCATCTCAAATACTTTCTCTTTAACCAACATACATCCTATCCTACAACTACAACCTGTTCCTATCTCTCTCATCCATTCCCTCCTTCAGAAACTAAAACCACGTACCCCCTCTGCTGACCTCCTTCCAGCTGAATTTCTGCAAATTGCACCTAGAGTACTTGCCTACCCTATCCCCATCTTAATTAACAGAACTATTACGGAAGGCTACATACCAATCCTTTGGAAGGTTTCACATATTATCCCTCTACATAAGAGAGGTAACTCAATTGAACTCACTAATTCTGTCCTATAGCTCTACTTTCTCCTTTGGCAAAAATCATGGAGAAATACATTCACCAGCAAGTTCTTGATCATCTCCTTCAAAATAATCTTTTAGCTGACTGCCAGCACGGCTTTAGGCCTTTTCATAGTACTACAACTGCACTCCTATCCTTTTCTGACTCTATTAATAAAAATTGAAACAACAACTTGCTCTCCTCTGCTCTCTTTCTAGACCTCTCCAAAGCCTTTGACATTGTAAATCATCATTTAATGTTAGATACACTTACTTCACTTTCAATTCACACTCAGGCAGTCAAATGGTTTAAATCCTATCTAGAAAATAGACAACAAGCAGTCCTCTGGGACAACAACCTATCTACTCTACTCCCTATCTCCCTTGGAGTCCAACAAGGCTCTATTCTGGGGCCCCTCCTCTTTTCTATTTTTATTAATGACCTGAAAAAATCCCTACCCCAAACCAACTGTATTCAATATGCCGATGACTCATCATTAATCTGCACTGCAGCATCTACTGCTGAACTCTAGTCTAACACCCAAAAACTGTTTACCTTAGTTGAAAACTGGTTCTCCAAATGCTGTCTCCTCCTTAACCCAAAAAAACCCAAACTTTTATTATTCACACCTACCCAGAAGTCTCCCTCCATAGACTTCACAGTTATATCAAACAACGGCACTGTAATAGCACCTGACACAACTATCAAACTATTAGGTGTAACAATTGACCATAATCTCAACTTTGACACTCACATTAACCTTACCATCAAATCAGTAAATGGAAAACTTGGTTCCCTCTATAGGCTAAAACCCTTCCTTACACCTGCAGCCAGGACTACTACTGCCCAAACGCACCTACTTTCCACCCTTCTCTACGCCTCCCCAATTTATACTAATCTATCCAAATACAATCTAAATAAGTTGGCCACATCTTACAATAACATTGCTAGATTCGCCACCGGATCCCCTTTCCATACTCACCACTGTCAAAACCTAAAACAACTTGGATGGCTGGAACTCCAAAACCAGCTGCTTTTTCAACAATTAACTATCTCCCACAAAATCTTGTGGCATCCTACAAATATTCCCATTCTCTCTAACCTGATCAACCTATATAAAAATCTGAGTGCCCTACGCTCAGCAAATAAGCTACTAGTTGCAACCCTTAAATCCAACAACAAATCTGGCAATTGTCTATTTACTAACTCTATTGGAAATTATTGGAATAAGCTTCCTAGTAAACTAACGTCCCTCACATCTACTCCACCTTTCAAAAAGCAATTAAAAACCTTCCTTAACCTCACAATGGCTATGCTTATGTATTAATCCCATCTGAATCTCGTTTTTTACCCTTTCCGATAAGGAAGCAAGCTTCAACGCGCGAACGTCTTGGCAGTTGGGAGACCAGGAAACGAAAGTTTTCGGGAGAAAACGCGTCGTATCAGAGAAGGAGACAAAAACATTAGAACCATTGTTCTTTAACATGTCAAGGTATGTACTTTCTAAAAATGATCAAGACTTGTTAAACAAAGGACTATCATTCGTCCCTTCACAGGGCAGTGTTTTATCAGACATACTTATTGATTTACGCCTGTTTGGGCGAGCAGTTGCTTTAAAGCTATATTTTTAAACAGACGCTTCAAGACATAAGACTGAAAATGTATCTGGTTTGCATTTCCACAAAAGGAAAAGTTCTTATACACCTCCATTGCCAGCACATGTTGAATCTTTTATAAAAATGTGCGAACAAGACTTATATCAATATTTCTTTAGCGGTGAAAGAAAATGCTTGTATTTTAACATGTCTAGAGATATTAGACTGTCGAACGAAAGAAATCCAAAGCCAGGAAACAGTCCACCAAAATAAGGCCCCAAACGAAATACCACAACTAAATAAACGAAAGAAATCCAAAGCCAGGAAACAGTCCACCAAAATAATAGACTGTCTTTAAATAAGCTGATTAATGATTCTTCTATTGTATTGAGACCAGTAGACAAGGGCGGTGGTATTGCTCTGTTTGATTCTGAGAATTATCAAACCCTGATGTTAGACATGTTAAATGATGATGCGACTTATTTAAGGATAGATCAAAGAAAGCTCTCAGGAATCATTAATGCTATCAAAGATGACTTATATGATCTACTTATGTGTTGTCAGTTATCATCTAGTCTTTATGAGTTTTTACTTAATGATAGCCCAGTTGTTCCAATCATCAAGGGTTTACCAAAACTTCATAAAGGTACCTTTCCCCCTCCTTTGCGTCCAATTGTGTCTAGTGAAAAGTGGGTCACAGAAAATATCTCTATATATTTAGAAGACACACTTAGACCTTTAGTTAATGAGGTCCCGAGTATCCTTAAAGACACTTATCAGCTATTATCAGCTTTAGATACATTAGAGACACCTCTTATAAAAGGTAAACATTTATTAGTGTCCATGGACATTCAAAGTCTTTTTACTTCTATCCCTAATGATCAAGGGATACAAGCAATAAGAGAAGTACTCCAAGTCTTTCCTTCTGTAGACAGGAATCAGGAAATTTTAATATGTCATCTATTAGATTTAGTTTTAAATAATAATGTATTCTCATTTGAAGGCAACCTATACTTACAAGTATCTGGGGTAGCCATGGGCACCCCTTGTGTGAATACGTACGCAAACCTAGTCTTATATCACTGAGAAAGGGAATATGTTTTTACAAGTATTTATTTTAGTAAAGTTTTAGTCTATAAACGTTTTGTAGATGACATTTTAATTGTTTGGGATGGTTCTACAGAAGAATTCTATTTATTTAAAAATTATCTTGAAAGCACGACAAATTTTCTCAAATTTACAGCAGTAACTTCTTTTGACTTGGTATGTTTTTTAGATGTCTCTCTAGATATTAGAGATGGTACACTGACTTCAACATTGTATAGAAAATTATGTTGGAGAAACACAATTTTATGTTATGATAGCATGCACCCACGTCATGTTTTCAGTGGGATAGTTAAAAGTCAGTTTATTAGACTCTCTAAGATTTGTAAAGACAACATGGATCTATTAATAGAGGCTGACAAAATGGAAAAAATATTTTTAGATAGAGGCTATGATCAAGAGTTAGTAAAGAATATCAGAAGGCAAGTTTTAGATAGAGCATAAACACCTAGAACTGCAACTAGATACAAACACTCATTTTTTCCTCCTCATGCAAATGAAAATAAAAAAGCACAGATCTGAGGGTGAGTTTTGTGACTACTTACACCAATGATAGTGTAAATATTAAGAAAATTATTGCCAATAACTGGAAAGTTTTATTAATAGATGACCGTACTTTGAATTTAGTAGGTAAGAACCCTCACTTTATCTATAGAAACAACAAGAATTTAAAAAGACTTTTATGTGATAAGGCAAATAATGGAAGACTTGATATAGTACATTTAAGGAATAATTTTGGTACGTTTCCTTGTAACCATTGCAATTATTGTAAGTATCTAACTAAAAAACAAGAATTCATACATCCAGATCATTCCTATACATTTGTACCTAGATTCCAGGCTACCTGTGATACCACAGGCATAATATATTTGGCCACCTGTGAACAATGTTCAGTGTTCTACGTAGGCCTGACAAAGATGAAGTTGAAAAATCGCATTTATAACCATCAATATGACATCAAAAATAAAAATGAGCTTAATGCTCTAGCAAAGCATACCCAACTTTTCCCTGGTCATACCTTTGTGTTTAGAGTATTTCAAATAGTAGAACCAAACATTAGAGGTGGTGATTATATGAATTTATTAGAGTTGAAGGAACTGAAATGGATCCTTAGGTTAAAAGGTCACTATCCCCCTGGACTCAATGCTTATGTCTCATTAAGATCTTTTTTGAATACACGCAGATGAATAGTTGTATATTTATTTATCCATATTTACTTATTTATCTATACATATATTTCTATTTATTTAATCATTCATCTAATTGTTATATATATTTACACATATTTATAACATGGAACCTGATTTTAAACTGATTTTAGCATGGATTTACAGTATTACATTTTTCTTGCAGACAAAGCCCTATAATTAGAAAATGTTTTATAAATTCTATACATATACATTACTTTGTTTCTATAAATAGCAATAGAGTTTAAAAGTAAATAAGAAGATTTTTCATAGAATAGTTTGAATATTATGCATAAATATTTAAATTTTTTATCCAGGGACTTTAACTTATGAATTCTGTAGAATTTTGCACTGTTTAGTTTGTATATTAACGTGCATTAAGATTTCACAGGCATATTTTATATGAGTTTTCATATGCCTTAATTTGAAGCAGTGAGATTTCTTACATACTTTTTATTAATGCTTTTATTTAAATTTTAAATTATAAATTTTTTTATAGATAGAAAAAGTTCTGCACTACCTATTGTGTTGCTCAGATGAAGCTTTTAGCATGCATAGTCATGTTGCTTGAAGCGTTTCCCTTTTAAGGGTTGATTGTTTTATTGTTAAATTAATTGAATAATTTGAATGTATCTTCACTATATATTCTCTGAAAGTTCATTCACTGTATACATGGTCTGAAGAAGCGTATCAGGAGATACGCGAAAGCACTTACCTTTGTTAAAATAAAGTCTTTCTTCTTTTACTGATAACAGTCGTGGTGAGTTTAAGTTTTGCCTACCAGCCCATCTGAATCTCACTTGTCTCTATTAACTTTTTTCTAATTTTATTAAGTTTCTGTGTTAAACTTCTGTGCTTAAACTGTTTGAATATAGTCCTGTATTGATCTTTGTAAATAGTTAGCTCTTTGTTCTTTGCCTACTATGTTTAATTTTTTTCTCATGTGATTTAAACATAGGCCTATCTATAAGGGTGTTTTTTTTTTTTTTGCTTAATAACCATTTTGTATAACCACTTTTGATACTATCCTCTGATGGCTTATATTCTTATGTACATTATTTACTATATAGCTAATGTGGAGCTTATGTACATTATTTGCTATATGACTAATGTGGAGCTTTTCTCCCTGGGACTCTACTGAAAATTAACATATATCCAGTTAGACTAGCCCGGTCAACAAATGTAAAATAAAATAAAATAAATATAAGGAAATTTGTGCAACTTTTTGATCTGATGTAATTTCCATTCTCCCTCAACATATGAGTTAGGATCTGACCCTTGGATCTTACTCAGACATCACCTCATAGATTTTAGGATCTGACTCTCGAGCTCCTCCCTTACCCATAATGCCCCTGACTACTGCAATACCTCAGATCTCTTTTGCCACTCTTCAGGTTCAGACGAGATTGCAAACTCTCGCGCTAGGGGTGTTAGTGGCTGCGAATTAAAACTTATTTTATTCTTTCTCCATATTTATTTGTAACTTTTTGAATTATTACTAATATCACCCTTGCCCTCTATACCAGTTATTTTGTTATTCTTTATCTACCATAGCATAGCTGGTAGTTTTTTCCATTCTGTCCTTTCTCAGATCTGTCATTGCTGGTATTTCTGTTTTTCTTCTTTCTTTATGTATAAAAACAAACAAACAAAAAAAAAATATATATATATATCTATATATATATATATCTATATATATATATATATATATATATATATATATATATATATTATAGAGAGTGCTGTTTCTAATTATGATGGCTGCCAAAAAACAATTACTAGAAATTGATTCCTGACTCTTTCTGGTTGGAGGGTGAGTGACTGTGCTTAACGTACCTGATTGGTCTGGTTGCTATTTGAGGCATCTACCAGAAAAAGACTAGAAGCCTACAGACCCTTGCATCATCTGGGACAAGACTGTGGGTCACCAAACTGGCTGTGGTCTGCTTCGCTTCTTGGGTTGGTGCTAACATTTTGTTTCTGGTGACAGAAGAAGCAAAGGAGCATTGTATCCCAACAGAGTGAAGCTGTGGTTAGACCAGCATTAGTAGTAGCCAGGCAGTAGCCGTTCATCCGACTCCCCTATTTTCATCATTCTTGACAAGCTAATTCTTTGTTTTCAGTAAGTACTGCTTGATTTCTTTCTAACTTCAGAATATCTGCCTAAATACTTCATCCTTAAATTTTCAGGGTCTACGTATGTTTCCCCTCAAGTGTTTGGCAGTGCTCTGTACATACTCAGATACCTTGAGTGACATTTTTCCTGTAAAAGCACAATTGAAATTTCTCCGATATCTAGTTGCACACAGGACAACTAGTTTGCAGTGACAAGCACTGTCCACATAGTTACAAACTGAATACTCCTGACAGTGATTGATATTCTCACTCCTACTGTCTAATAAAAAAAGGGATCTGTTGCCATGGATATGAAATTTCCTACTGTCTCTGTTACCAGCTTGGTGGATATGGGCATCCTGAGGAAATGTAAAAATTGCCTCATGTTTACTGATAACCAGTTAATTCTCAAACAAACTGATACTGTATGTGAGAGATGTATTTACACAATGTCACTGGAGGCAAAGCTCTCACATAAAAGTACTCCTAATGTCACTAAGGTTGTCAGTAGTACACATGCTTCACCCATCACACACAGTTCAAAGCAGACATATAGACCCACATATACTGAGGCACTCACATGTAACCTTCCTAAACCACAAAGACCTCCTAGACAAAGTTCACATAAGAAATACCCTCAGCAGCCTCAAACACACTCTTTCAAAACAACACCCACATCAACACATAGAGCTACATCTCATGGACCCTCTACTTCTAAGCCCATAAGGCAAGTCACAACACAATCCAACATTCTAGTCATTGGAGACTCCATTGTGAGACACACTGATGTTCCTCTCCATTAGGCTGAGTAAGAAGAAAGTTAAGGTTAGTTACTTGTCAGGGGCTAGGATCTGTCACATTACGCCTGCACTCAGGTCATTGGATCACAATTACCAATATGACTCAGTCATAGTTCATGTGGGAGTAAATGTCCTGAGATGTACCTCCCTAGACTATATGAAGAGAAACATCATCGAGCTTTCGGAATATGTGTCTCAAGCTGGTACGAGCCTAGCATTGAGCATCATTTTACCTTCTCCAAGGACGATGCCACAATATGAACAAAAGATGATTGACTTTAATAATTGGCTTAGTTTCTGCTGCCATTCTAAGGGAGTGCAATATTTCTCAGCATGGAAGGAGATGGTCAATAGACTACGCTGCTTTGCCAGGGATGGTCTGCATCTGTCCCCCTCTAAGCTTTCGAATATTAGCTAAAACATTGTCTTCCCCATAGTGCCATTTTTAGGCAATGCCATACTGAAAGTACTTCCAATATAGCAAATCAAAACCAAGAAAATCTAAAGGTATTATTGCAGTCTAAACAAAAAAACTCCACTCCCTGGAAGCTGTTTTTACCCTAGAGAATGCTGATGTCTGTGTGGTCTCAGAGACATGGTTTAAAGCCACAGACAGCACACCAACAGTGTAGGGTTATAATGCCATCTACACATTTAGACCAGCTACTTCAGAGGAAGTGACTAAAGGTGGAGGTGTCTCTATTTGCATCAAAAATAAATATACTTCAAGGCTGGTTAAATAGGACAATGCACCTGAGCTGCTCCATGTTCAAATCACCATAGGTAAAATCCAATACCACTTTCTTGCAAGCTATAGGTCCCCCTCTATGAACTAGGAAACCCATACCATGTATTTAAACTTATTAGAAACACTAACCGTCCAACCCAAAACCAATACCAAATTCATTGGTGACTTTAATTACTCCACTATTAACTGGGAATCCCATACGACATCAAACATACATCCAGAGAGATTTCTGGATTTTGTAAACACAAACTCCCTGGATCAGATAGTCAGTACACGAACCAGGGGCGCAACCATACTGGATCTGGTCCTCACTAATATGGGAGAGTGCTGCACACTCCCAACTGTAATGCCTTCCCTGCTAAGGTCAGACCACAAAATGGTCTCCTTTGAAGTAAAAATAAAACCCAGATCCCCAGCTAAACCTGGAATATTCAGAAACTATTCTAAAACCATCTGCTATTAAGTGAGAACCTGGCAAAATGTCAAGCCCCTATAAACCGTGAGAACACTTATGTCTATGCAGAACTGCTCACAGGAACCCTGTACAAGCATGTTAATAGCTGCATAGAGGCAGCTGTACCCACCAGGAAGAAGTACAGAACTAACTCAAAAAACAAGCCACCCTGGTGGAATCACAAAATCAATTGGATGTATAACAGGAGGAAGAAAATCATGGCAAAAATTAGGAGGTGCAGCACCCATCAGGGTAAAAGCACTCCCATTAAACTAAACAAACAACGCAGAGGACAAATAAAGTCCACCAAAGCCAAATGTGAGGTAAGATTGGTCTCCCAGGCCAAGGACAGCCACAAAGCATTCTTTAGTTATGTCTGCAACCTCAAAGGCAATACACAATTGTGTGCAGAGCTCATTGTAAAAAGTGCCACCTGTACTGAGCCAGAAGATATAGCAAACCTCCTGGCTGATTAATTCAGCTCCAACTTTACCCCTGTCTCTCCCTCAACCTTCCCTCAGGAAATATCATCAAATATAACTCCCCTTACTATCACTAGGGAACAGGTCCTTAATGCTCTCTCTAAAACCAAGAACACTGCATCATTGGGCCCAGACAATATCCCCGGATGCCTTCTAGATAGCATGAAACATGACCTATCAGGGCTTCTGGAATTACTGTTTAACTGTAGCCTCCAAACAGGCTTCATGTCTCATGAATGGAGAAAGGCAACAGTCATCCGTCTGCACAAAGGTGGGCCATCTACAGATCCTGAAAACTACAGACCCATAAGTCTCACTAATCTTATATGTAAATCCATGGAAATAATGATCATAGAGATGATCAATAGAGATATAGTAAACCTCCAGACACTGGACCCAATCCAGTTTAGTTTTGTAAAGGGCAGATATCTACTCAACCTGGTGGACTTCTTCAAGAAGATCACCAAAGCAATGGATATGGGCAAAGTCATTCAAACTGCCTACCTTGACCCGGCCAAAGCATTTAACACACTACCCCACTCAGACATCGTTGACAAACTCAAGAGGTTAGGTACAAACCCGTATGTCACCCAGTGGATAGCCAATTGGCTCAAAGATAGTACCCAGGAAGTCAGAATTGGGGAGTCCACCTCTACAAAGAGGTCAGTCACAAGTGAAATCCCTCAGGGATCAGTCCTTGGACTGCTTCTTTTTGGCATTTACTTCTCTGACGTCAAGGCCAATGTCAGTGGTCTGTGGCTGGCTAAATTTGCAGATGATTGCAAATTAGGAGCTGTCATTGAATCTCACACTGACACAAATGTTCTCCAAGAGGAGCTGAGACAGACAAACAACTGGTGTCAGAGTCATGGACTAAAACTAAATGCCAAGAAATGCATAATAGTATCCTTTGGGAAGTCATCCATCCCTGGTAACTATCATATTGACAACACACCCTTTAGAGTTGACCCAGTAGTCAGGGACTTAGGGACACACATAGATAGTAATCTAGCCATTGATTGTCACATGTCTACAGTGGTGAGGAAATCAGTCTATGTTTCTCAGCTTATAAACAAAGGTCACCTCTCAACCTCTCAGAGCAAAAAATCTGGACAAAGCCTAAAATGATGGGGGGGGGGGGGACACAAATAGGGACAGATTTTAAATATTGCTCTTACAAACTTAGAACATTGATAGAATAATATGTTTTGCATTCACCTGAATTTTCTGAAGGATTTGGAGTCTTAAACTCAAATGTTTGTCATTATTTAATGACTTCAATCCTTAGCTATTTGCCAGAAAAGTACAGATTTTAGGAGGAACATATGAAAAATATGAGGTAAAAATCTGGACATTCTGAAAAAATCTGTACAGTTGAGAGGTAGTATGGCATCTACGTCCAAGGAAGTCATTATTTATTTATTTATTTTTATTTATTTTACATTTGTTAACCGGGCTAGTCTAACTGGATATATTTCCATTTTCCGTAGAGGCCCGGGGAGAAAAGCTCCGGCAGTTATACAACTTACAAAATCATCCACAGGGATTAAAATAAAAATAAAAATAACAATTACAAGTAAATAATGTTTAGAATTAAAAAGTATATTCCACTGTATTTGGCATTCATCAGACCTATCATTGAGTACAATGTCCCCTTTGGTATGTACCTAACCAGGCATATCCAACAATTGGAACGTCCACAGAGATTCCTCACTAAAAGAATACAGGGCTTAAGTAATATGTCCTATGCAGACTGCCTCAAGGCCCTATCCCTGTATTCTGTCTCCTACAGGCTTTTGAGGGAAGATCTATGCCTGGCATACAGGGCATTGTCAGACCCCACTCTGATGGACCTCCTGCATATCCACAAAACAAACAGTGCCAGAATTACCCATTCTAAAGACTTAAACCTTGGCTGTGGTATAAATATGACCTGCTGGAGGGAAAGGTATGTATCCCAGAGACTACCCCATCTATGGAACAGGGTCCCCATTCATGTGAAGCAGAGTTCCTCCCTAAGCCAATTCAAGTGCAACTTGGACAGTTGAATGGGAAACCGAAAATTCATCCCTGGTTTGGCACCTATGTCTCTGATGCAGACAGTTAACCTGTAAATGGTTCATCTCCCAGTCTCAGGCTTACACTTATCAAGGGTATCAGATCAAGTCAGAGATTTGGGATAAACACCTATGAACCTATGAACTTATGAGATTGTTTCATTTAGTGCATATTAGTTTTTGTGTGAAGTTAGTCCTTAGACCTAGCTAACTGTGTTATTTACTAAATTGTTCCAGTATGGCCAATGAGCTGACGGGATTTAAAAAGTGCACTTCATGTGGGCATAAGATTCTCAACTTTGATGCCCACGGGAAGTGTGTTTATTGTTTGGGGGCAGCACATCTGGATACTTCTTGTCCTATATGTGTGGCTTTTAATGTTACAGCTCTTAGTGACAGGTGTAATAAGTTGATTTTGAAAGGCCTCCTTCCAGTCTCAATGTCTTTTGCTACTATTTCTCCATCAGGGGCTCAAACCCCCATTCAAAAGTGTAAGGAGCCCAGGGAGCTTCATAAATGCTCTCCTGCCTGATCCCCTCACTCAGCACCTCCTTTGGATCCACCTAAAAAGTGGCTAAGTTCTCAGAACTGACACCACAGTCATTCTCATTTCCTCAGATTCAAGATCAAAGTTTCCCTGCCAAGCTGATATCATGAAGGTTATGGTCTTCATTTTTACAAGAGACACCAAATAAAAAAATTATCTAGACCACCTTTCACCTCATCATCCATTAGGTCATCCTGACGTCTCTCTGAAGTGGAGGTGGATTGGATGATGATAAAGTTCCTCAGAACACAGATTCAGATGGGGGGTTTTGCTGGCTCCATCTCCCATTGGATCTGAGAGGCTAAAGCATACTTCTCAACCTGAAATTAACAAAAATCTGGACAAGGCCCATGAGAAATAGGTACAAATCTGTATGCTGATTAACATAAAATATGCGTACATGATTATATAACCCAACCCACTCCGGTGGAATTGTGGGATACCAAGCTTCAAATGCAAACTGAAGAACATACAACAAAACTATGGCACCAGAGTCCCCCTGCAGCCATTCCAATGTCCCATTACCTGGCTAGTTTGCCCCATTTATCATAAACACTAACGTGCATACTGCTTTACTTCTACAATGATTACTTGGATTTTATTTTTACATTTTATAGCACAATGCACAAACACTAATAGAAATCTGCTAAACAAAGCAATACTGTCTCACAATGAAAATAGACTTAGCATTAAAACTTCTTTGCCCTTGAAACTCTCATTCATTGAAACAGCATTGAAACCCACACCGCATCCAAAGAAAATGCATCTGGCCAGTGATGGATAAAGATTACCTTTGGGCCATTTTCAGACATAGGCCCTTTACACACAAAACAAAAAACATACATGTGTTCTTTGATACACCTTCCTGACATTATTAAATTATATTCCTTATATAATACAGCACATTTTTTAGATTTAGAGCGCATTTTAAATTTGTTGTTTGAGCATTTTTCCAGTAGGCAATGAAAAAAATGAATAAACTAATAATGACAAAACTGCTCAATTCAGGACATTTCCATCATAAAAGGCTACTTACAGACACACACACACACACACACACACACACACACACACACACACACACACACACACACACACACACACACACACACACAAACAGTTATATAAAAATAGAATGACACTAGTGTAAGCCATGGGCATCTTGCACAGCTTCTTGAACTTAATTTTCAATTTCAGTTTTTTGCTTGACTTACTCTGATTTGTGTTATCAGACCAACTCAATAGCTGTAAATTCACAACAAAATAAACTAGGCAAACTGCATGTTTTAAGACTTCCAATTTTTAGTCCAAGTACTGACAGACCCTCTCCTACATTCATGCTGAAGCATCAAAACTATAATTGAAATCCAGGTGCTGTTAACTGGCCACTCTTGCTTTGCCACTGTCTGCAGTGGAAAAATATGTGTTTTATCTTGAATGCTGGAAAATGTACTGTATTTGTTTAAAAATATTTTTCTTATAATGCAGCACAGAACATAATAATTCTGATTTTCTGTTCCTAAATTTGGGTTAATGATATTTGTTGCTCTTTCCACTGAGGCACAAATGTCCTTGGGAATGACAGTTTTTCACTTCTGTAAATTCTGCTGTATCTGTAGCTGCACCCTTGACTTGTTACATACATCCCCTTTAAAAGTACAACAACACAGTACAATATCAACAATGCATCTACATACTGTAGGAGTAGAACCCACAGCCTTATGCATAAAAAGCAAGTATTTAACCTGTTATGCTATTAACAATGCAAGCAAACTCAACATAAACAACACTAAACTCCTCTTCCCCTGAAGATCTCATCTCCTTGTAAAATCCACTCAACACTCAACTGTATCTCTCAACTTTGCAGCACAAGAAATCTGGAAAAAGCCAAAATTTATTGGGGGGGGGGGCAATAGCCCAAAAAAACAGAGAGACATTTTAAACATTGCTTATATAATTTTTGTAAAATTGCTACAATAAAATGCTGCCTTACCACCATGCATTTTGCTGCCAAGTCTTGAACCCAGGACCCTATGCACTACAGTCAGAACAACATATTAATATGCCAAATCAGCAGTTTCCTGAAATATTTGAAGACTGAAAATTAAATGGCTATCATTTAGTGAATTCAGTTCTCACTTCTCACTATAGATCTCAATGTCTTAGCACAAAAAAACATGGACAAAGCCAATAATGGAGGAACACAGCCCCAAAAATAGGGACACATTTCAAATATTGATTTTATAAAGTTAGAAAATTACTAGAATAAAAGGTTTTGTGTTACCATTTATTTTCTGAAGAATATGAAGTCTGAAATTCAAATGCCTGTCATTATTTAGTGAATTCAATACTTCACTGATTTGCCAGAAAAATCCAGGAAACCACAGATTTTATGACGACCAGAACAAAAATATGAGGCATAAATCTGGAAAGTTTTATGAAGTGGTGGTAGGTAGGGACTTTAGGCTCTTGTTACCTGTACCCAAAGTACAGGGTTTGAGCCTGAGTACCTCTAGCCACCAGGTATAATCACTTGGGGCATTTCTCACACACACACACACACACACACACACACACACACACACACACACACACACACACACACACACAGCATAATAAATACCTCTTTCTGAAGCCAGCCATCAAAAGTAAATCCACGGCGTCTTCTGCTTGTTCCTGCAGCCTCTGTTCACACACTCTGCTTACTGTTCATGGAGCCAGCACCATTCCTGCTTCTGCCATTCGACACTCTGCAGCATCCACCTCCAAATCCAAAAAGCTGCCACATAATAAATACCTCATGGCTTGCTGCTTGTGGAACCAGCACCATTCCTGCTTCTTGCAGCTACATGTTCCCCTTCCAGTTTGCTGGAGCAGCCAGAAATACATGCATGTGAGCTATTGCTCAATTCTGACAGGCTAGCTGGCCATTTCACTGAGCTGATGTCATCACGCATGTGATGATGTCAGCTCAAAATGCCAAATTAAATTTTTTAAAATAAAAAAAACTTGGGAAATCAAAAATAAAGGGGTGCCACTCAGGAATCATGGCACCCCATTATTTGGACCACAAAACTCGGTAAAAAATGAGTAATTCAGTATGGTTAGGAGGTATTGGCTAAAGCCTTCTTTTCAACCTGTTATCAATCCTCCTCTGATCTAGCCTTCCAATTTGGACCCATCGGATCCAAAGTTACTTGTTTCTTCCACTTTGACAAAGTCCCTGATCTGATTGGATCCCGTACCCTCTTGGGACCAGATTGTTCTTGAAGCCAAAGCATCTGCTCTGGATCCAAAAGCAGACCTCAACTCTGAAGCTTTTGCAGTTGTTGCTTCCCCTCAGTGCTTCAGTGCTTGACAGCTTGGCTCTGACTCCTTTGGAGCAAAGAGTCAGGGAGGGCCTGGAATTGTCTGCCTCGAGAGCCTTGGCGCCTAACATTTTTTCCTTGGTGTCTCCTGGTCTTTCTGCCTTCGAAGTGGTGGAGAGAGTGTTCTCTTATCTGAAAGTAGCCTCTACTCTTACACCATTGGATCCAGCCCTTGCTCCCCCTATTGATACTGTGCTGAGTATGCTCATCTTACCCTTCAGGGACAGCAAGCCTGAATGAGTCCTTTTGATGGATCTTCCTTGTTTGGACCCAGTGTGGAAGAGACTCCTTCCCACAGTGAACAGGATGGAAAGAACTTGTCTACCATCGGACTCTGCTTTTCTACCCCGCAGAGATCTTTCTCTAGTAATCAATGTGGTGTGAAGAAGATGTAGTTCCAGAAGTCTCAAGGTATTTTTCAGGAATCACATGGAGATTTATTTCCTCCAGATTGGGGGGGGGGGGCTAGCTACAATGGTATATGCCACCCACATGGTACAGAGGTCCACAGAATCAAGGATCTCGAGATTCTTTCCCTGACAGGTCCTTTCATTGCTCCTGAAAGGTTACCCATCTGTCCCTCTCTCGAGGCAGTTGGGGAGTGCTTATCCTTGCACCTAGATGCCTGGATAACCATAAAAAAAAGATTCTTGGGTCCACAGGATCATATTCAGAGGATAATTGTTTCTCTTTTCCCAACCTTGCCGAAAGAAAATAAAATGTCTCCTCGATGTTCCACCCAAAGGGAGCTTGCAGCTATAGAAATTCAAAAGCTGCTAAACAAAAGAGCCATCCAAGAGGTCTCCTAGACCAAAGAAGATCCAGAATTTACTCAAGGTTCTTTTTATTGCCAAAGAAAACAGGGGACCTGTGATCAATATTTAATCTCAATTATCTAAGTCAGTTTGTAAAGAATTCCAAATTCTGGATATTCACAGTACAGTCCATTCTGCCTGTCCTGCAGAAAAAAGATTGGATGTGCTCAGTCAATATTCAACATGCATACTATCACATCAAAATGAACAGGCACTTTCAGCTGGGAGCCAGTCATCATTGGTTCAGAGCCTTGCCTTTTGGTCTCACCACACCACCCAGGGTGTGTACCAAATGCAAGGCAGCTCAGCTCAGATTGCTTGGATTCAGAGTGTTTTCTTGGTAAGATGACTGGAAACTCAACACACTGACCAGGCATCTGCTCATAAAAGCCAGAGACTATTTTCTCCAGCTATCTCATTTGCTGAGAATCACTGTCAATATGGACAAATCACAACTTCAATCAGTCCAAGTCTTGGAGTTTACAGGGATTCAGTTAGATACTGTCAGTTCTTTAGCTCTTCTGCTTCTAAACAGAGTTCTTACACTGAAGATGCATGTCAGACAAATTTTTCTCTTCTTTCTCCTCAAGCAAAACTGGTCCTCAGAGCTCTAGGATTGATGGCTGCTGCATTTCCTTTAATTCCCTCTGCCTGCCTCCGCATGAGATTTCTACAATGGACCGTAGCAGTGCAATGGTCCTTTCATCAACATCCTTTAAGACATCCAATAAAACTGTTCCAGGCTTGCAGAAAGTCTCTTCTTTGGTGAATTCAATCCGAGGAGATAAACCAAGGGCGTCCATTTATCCTTCCTCCCCTGAACCCCACGTTGACTATGGATGCTTCCCATTTAGGGTGGGGAAGGTATTACTTGGGATGGACTGACACAACAGACCAAGTTGTATATCAATGTCCTAGAGATGAGAGTGGTGCTTCTAGCATTGCAAGCCTTTTAGTGCTTTATTCCTCTAGGACTGTTGCAGTTCAAATGGACAACATATCAGTTGTGTGGTACATCAACAAATAGTGGGGGACCAAATTCTAACCACTTTGTTGAGAAGCAATGAGTGTATGGCAATGGGCAATCCCATCCAACTACTTGCTTTTAGTGACACACATACTGGGGAAATCCAGCATTCTAGCAGACAAACTCAGCAGGACCTTCCTCATGCTTCCAACTGGTCTCTCAATCAGTAAGCGGCAAACATGATTTTCCACAGATAGGGTCAACCTTGCTGCAACCTGTTTGCATCTCACCTCAACAACAAATGCAGCAGCTTCTTTGCCCTTATCCCACCTGAGGGACAGTCACAGAGAGATGATGTAGTCCATGTTTGGCTCTCCAGTCTCCTTTATGCTTTTCCCTCCCTACTTCTTATCCCCAAGTTTCTACAGAAAACACTTTGGTTGAAGAGCACAGTAATCCTCATAGCTCCTTTTTGGCCTCAACAGGAATGTTTTTCCTTCCTTTGGTCTCACCTAGTATATCCTCCTTGGATGCTGAACCCCAATCCAGACCTCCTATCTCACTTGTCAGGGCAGATTCACCCCAACATTGCAGGCCTCAGATTGACACGGTTTCTTCAATTCCAATGATGGCTAAACATTCCAAGCTTTCCTTCCCAGTTCAAAAATATTAATCTCATCTCATAAACCTTCAACTAGAAAGGTTTAAAATACTAAATGGAAAAGGTTTTCCTTCCAGGCTCAAAAGAAAAAGGTGGATCCTTTTACTGCACCACTTCCTACTATTCTTGATTTCCTTACCTCTATTTTGTAAAGAGGGGGCAACTTTTTTCTACTATTAAAGTTCAGTTAGGAGCCATCTCCAACTATCACATCAAAGAGAATGTTTTTTCTTTAGTGTCATCTAAATTATGTAAGGCTGTCCTAAAGGGTACCTTTTTACTCAGATCTCCTGTAAAGGACCCTATTCCAACTTGGTACTTCACTATGGTTTTGCAATCTTCAATACACTCTTCTTTTGAATCATCAGCATACCTCTCAACTGTTCAGATTTTTGCCTCATATTTTTGGTGTGTTTCTCATACAATTTTTAGTTTTCAGGCAAATCATTGAGGACCGAAGTCACTTCTTCTTCTTCTTTCATTTTTTCCTGGTTAGGGGTCACCACAGCAGATCACCTGTCCGCTCATGATTGGCAGTGGAGTTTTTACAGTGTCGAGTTTCCAGCCCGATGCCCAACCTTCCACAAAAGGCACACACACGCACACACTCACACCTAGGACCAATTTAGAGTGTCCAATCCACCTATAGCATGCCTTTGGGATGTGGGATGAAATCGGAGCACCTGGAGGAAACCCACGCGACCACAGGGTGGACATGCAGACTCCTCACAGAAGGCACCCCAGCCGAGAATCGAACCGGAGAACCTCTTGCTGTGAGGTGGCAAATGCTAACTGCTGCACCATCGTGGCCACCCTGAGGACTGAAGTCACTAAATAATAATAAATAATGGCAGACATTTGAATTTCGGACTTCATATCCTTCAGAAAATACATGATAATGTAACACCTGTTATTCTAACAACATTTTAAGTTTATAGGAGAAATATTTAAAATCTGTCACTATTTTTCAGCCTTTGTCCCCCTATTTTTTCTGGCTTTGTCCATATTTCTTTCACTGAGAGGTTGAGAGGTATGACCATGAACAAAAGTAGATCTCAAGTTTCTTTCCTGCAGACTGTCTTTCTGGTGGTTATAATGTCTGCAAGATGAGTATCTGAACTCCAAGCTCTATCTTCCAAACTACCATATTTGCTTTTCCAAAGACAGAGTTACTTTACCAAAAGTTCCCTCTGAGAGCAACCTCAATCAAATGATTAATTTGCCAGTGTTTTTCCACAATTTTGAAAGCAAAGGAGAGTACACCCTTCATCTGTTGGATGTACATTGACAGCTTCAGATTTACCTTCACAGACAAAAGAATTTAGGAAAACTGATCAGTTATTTGTTTCTTTCGCTAAAAACAGAATGGGAAAACTGGTTTCAAATGTTACTCAGGCTAAATGGATAACAGATTGTATTTCCTTTTTTATTACATGAAAGGCATAACTTAACCAATGCATCCAAAGGCTCATTCCACCAAGTCACTGTTTACCTCGGTTGCTTTTTGGGCTAGGGCTTCCATTGATGATATTTGTGCAGCATGGTCTAATACCTGTACTTTTATTGCTCATCACAACTTGGACATATTTCCAGAAACAGAGCTGCCTTGGTTCTGCAGTCCTCCTGAACATCCTTACCTGAGGGCCACACAAGGCTACAGTAGCTGAGACTCTGCCTCATACATTCAGGAATGAATGAAAATGACATCAGATAAGGAAGTTATGTACTCACCATAATGTTCCATCTGTGCTGTTCATTTTCATTCTTCCTCAACTTCCCTCCCCACTTCCCCCTGTCCATGTTTTTGGGATGAACCTAAAAGAATTCTTGATAGGAAGCATAGTTCCTGTTTGAGTTCCTGATCCTTTAGCTATTACCTTTCTGTCATAGCTTTGTTAAGGTATTTCTGATGATATTGCTCATAAAGCAGCAAACTCAATGTGATGTATTGCAGTAGTCAGGGCCATTTTGATTAAGGAGGAGCTTGAGAGTCAGAACCTAGAATCTATATGAAGATGGCCGAGTCAGATCTGAGGGTCAGATCCAAACCCATATGTTGAGGAAGAATGAAAATGAACAACACTGATGGAATGTTATATGAGTACATAACTTTTTTTTTCCTTCCATCCCAAGAAATTGGGTTTAGCTGTTTCTAAGCAAACTATCTCCTCTGGGATTTCTAAGGCCATTTGTTTTTGCTATTTCTTTCATGGTAAGCAGCTTTCTTCTTCTGTTCATGCGCATTCTAATTGTGGCTGTCTCAGGTGCTTTACTTCAAGGATTTGGTTACTAGAACCATTTTAGAAGTTGCTACTTGGTCTTCTCTACATACCTTTACTAAATACTACAAGTTGGCTATGATTTCTAGGACCAGAGCTGGTTTTGCTAGGGCCGATCTGCATATTTTTATAGGTTCATAGGTTCATAGGTTCATACTAGGCTATCTGCCCTAGGGCATTTAAAAGCCTAGCCAGAGTGTGTGTGGCTTTCACCACCCCTTAGGATGAGAATACTATACCCATTAGTTTGCTGTGCCTCTGTCCAGCAGTGATACAGAGATGATTCCTGGGGTAAACCTACGATCTCCCATCCACTCATCAAGATTTCTCTTGAACAGAGTCAGTGAGGGGCTCTGCCTCACATGGACTGGGATTCTGTTCCATAGTGTAGGGAGTCTCTGGTTGATGAATCTGTCCCTCCAGCACGTCCTATTTATATCCGTGTTGAGGTTTAAGTCTCTTGCTCTCGTGGCTCTGGTGGATTTGGATTTTTTGAGGTGGAGCATGTCCATTAACTCCGGGTTGGACATGGCCTTGTATGTCAGGCACAGATCACCTCTGAGCAGACGGTATGCGACTGAATAGAGCTGGAGTTTCTTCAGTCGGGCATCGTATGACATATGTTTGAGCCCGTTTATCCTTTTGGTGTTGTTTCCCCCTACCATCCTTTCCAGTAGCTTTTGTACTCTGTCCCTTTAGTAAGGAATACTGCAACAGTGATCAGGAAGGACATACTACGGTTGTGTAAAATCTCATCATAACAGTAGATACCCTACTTCTCACTGTTTTAGTATTCCGTTCTTCCCTTCCCCCCTGTTTTGCTCTCCTTCTTACCGTCTGGCCAGGAAGGGGGGGTTGTTCTTCCCTTTCTGGATGCACATGTAATTGCTTATCCTTTTAGGTTGACTTGATTCTCCTGGCTCAGTCTAGTTCTGAGGATTAGGTGCTCATTTGTCACTTATGTACCTTACTCCATAGATGTAGGACACGTGTCTGATTTACCGTGCCTGGAGGGAGCTAAGGCTTTGTTATGCTGACTTGACATTTGGCTATGCTTGGCAGGTTATCCCTTTAGCAAGGATTATTGCAAAAGTGAGAAGTAGGGCATCTAATGTTTTGGTAAGATCTTACAGAACTGTACGTTTTGCTTGGTTGAGCTTTAAACCATGCCATTTCAGCCTGTCCAGCAGTTTTATGAGCCATCTGCTATGTTCCTGCCTCATAGCACCCACCTGACTAAAATGCCATTAAGTGATATTTCTGTCATCTCACTCAAAACTAAGCTCATCTAGTGCTGATGCAATTTCAAAAGACTTCTTGTAGAAATGTGTAACTACCCAAATATATGTTTAATGTACGAAGTTTGGGTATCATTTCATCCAGTTTAACTAGCCACAATCCTTGGTTTGTATCAAACATCAAAAAGAATCTGGCATTAGGTTCAGCAGCATCCATTTCTTCAATAGGCTACAAAGGATAATGTTCTTTCTTGAACTATTTATTAAGGTCGTGCGGGTCAATACCTTTTTGGGCTTTGTCATGTTTAACAATCATCACTCTGTAATTGACATCTCTAGGCTCTATTTGCCTATTATTTCTCTGATTAAATATTATTTCTACCTGCCCTGCACTGTTTAATTCCTGCTTAATTTTAGCTTTAAGTGCATTAGGAACTCTACATGGAGCATAAAATCAAGACTAGCTTCACAGGATTATTTTACGTGATACACTGACTCTGAGCTTTTCAAGCATTCAGTCAGATCAGTATAGAATAGCTTCACAAAATGTCACCTCCATTCTTGGCCATTGATTCTTATTCAGTATTTTATGTCTTTGTACTTGTGATAAAGTACTGCCTACCAATACATTTTCCTACAATAATTAAATACAATGTGCTATCAGAATTCTGTATGCATATTTCTTCAGATGTTGTTCCTTATACACAGCTTTAGAATGTAGTTGCACTGCATTTGACTTGGTAATGTTCAAACATCTGTAACAAACATTTCTGTGAATATTCTGACTTCCTTATCACACATCATTGCATCCAGCTTCTGTACATCTCCAGTAGCCATATTCTGTACATTATAGCTACATTATGAGTTTTGTCATGCATACTTTCAAAAGTCTCCTCGTTTCATCTTCACAGTATGAGTTATCTTTAATTTGCCTATAGTAATACAAGAATCTGTGCCCAATAAATTTCCTTGCTTCAGTTTTAGAAAGCAGCAACTTGAAACAGTAGCCTGTGGACATGTATCTATCTATCTGTCTATCTATCTATCTATCTATCTATCTATCTATCTATCTATCTATCTATCTAATCTATCTACAGCTATCTCTCTATCTATTTATACACACACACACACACACACACAGTGTGTGTGTGTGTGTGTGTGTGTGTGTGTGTGTGTGTGTAAGTATATATCCAGCAGACATCTCCTAGTGTTTTTTACCTGTGTCCAGAATAAGATAGTAGCATATGTACAAAATTGCTGTGCTTGCAGTTTAAACACAATATTTTATTGCATTCTGCCCAAGTGTCCAGTATGAACATAACAGCTTCGCCATTAGGCCATAGTGGCTGTTTAGCACAAATTAAACTTTATGTTTCACTTACAGATTTAATACCATTCACACTGTTAGTCTAGACATTCCAGAATGTATTACCTTTGTGTTATGTATGATACGTCCTGCTATTTCAACAATATGCCCACTCCTTAGGGAGCCAGAGCAGTATGAAGAATAATATCTCACACCGTACTTAGGGACAGGGGGTTATCATATCCATTCCATCTATTTCCAAACAAAAGTAACACCTTTTCCTTTATAGTCACTGACTGTATAGTCTAAACTCATCCTTTCTGGTTTGGCACCGGAATGCATAAACTGTGAAATATGTTTTGCAATGTCAAGAAGGATACAAAATGATGGTCAGCTGATCAAGAGAGTTTCAGCAACAATGAAAATTTAATTGTCACTCTATTAACAGGAAGTTCCAGCAGCTGGTGTTTGTCATACCTGTAAACCAACCATGTCCTTCATGACATAGAGTTCTGTAGCAAAATGAGCACTCACATACTTGACACTCCAGTAGACTAATTCACAGCTCAGATGGTGTAGTGGTACATTGCTCTGACTATGGTGTACAGGGTCATGGGTTTAAAACTTTGCAAGGCTGATTATTTACAGCTCAGATGGTGTAGAGGTATATTGTTGTGCACAGGGTCCTGGGTTCCAGACTTGGAAGTGATAACCTTACATCTCAGATGGTGTAGTGGTAAATTGCTCTGACTAATGGCTCGCATTGAAGCAATCATATAGCAGACTCCTTAGACAATGACACTGTAAGGACGAATACTATTTTGTATCAATTTTTAAGCACAGCATGTAACACATGATGATAGCTTTCTACATGCATTTGAGATCTGAGCATTTGACCTGCTCTGCTTCTTAAAAGAAGTTTTTTTGGCCAAGGCCTTGCATGGGCTGTTGTATAAACTGACTAGAGGAAAGTTGAAATATGTTTGGTCATATATGACAAAAAGTGATGAAAAAATTCAGTACAAACCAGCAGCACAGCAAAAAATGTCAGGTGTGTACATTCACAGATGGTTTTGCTGATCTCTTCATACGTTTTGCAGCCATCACTATTCCATCCTTTCTGCTTTCCTGTGAGAAGAAGAGTTAATCATATTAGAAACTAAAAATAAGGAGAAATACAAAGACTTTGAGCCATATCTGTAAGTATGCATAGCACAACAGGAAAATGCATATCAAAATGTAAGCAAAATGGAACACAAGGACACTGAACCAGTCCACATACCCATTAGCTCAAAGTAACAGAATAATGTGATGCAATTGTCACAAGTATCTTAGTTGCTGATTTGCTGAGGATCCCATAATCCCTTATACTTGTTTTTGAATACTGCTACTAATTCTGACCTGCTGCACCATCTGCATTGTTAAACTATTGAATGTATGCAATATCTTTAAACAATTTTCTAAGCACACTTTTCTATCATCTTTCCATTTCCATTTGTCATTTTGTTATTAAGCATCATAGAAACAAACTTTAATGGCTGATGACAGCTTAGAGCACCATTTCCATGCCCACTAGAAAAACCATAGAGCACAGTATGCACTGGTTGCATGGAGTGGGGGGGAGCTAGAGCCCTGACTGTGACTCGGGTGACATGAGTTCAATTAATCTCTCGGGTGCTTGATGGCAGAAGCAGGCGAAGATGGGTGTGCCCATTCCAGAGACGGAGTTCGCATGCCAAGACACACATGCATTTTGACTGGATATCCTTGGTGGAGACCAGGGAAACCTCCATCAGGTGCTGTATGTGGTGGGAGGTTGTGGGCATCCTGCTGATATTAGCCCCTTACAGAAATGAAAACTGCGATGCCCATTAGACAGCCTGCCCAAGGATATCAGTTGTCAGGTGTAAGGTGTAGAGCTTAGTGACAGGAAACAAGTCTCGATGGCTGCCTTAATAATGGCCCCTCCTGGCTTACCTTCACCCAGGGATTAGGAAGAAATAGTTTGATTGACTGAAGATGTGAAGATCAGCAGACAGCAGGTGCAAAAACATGCCAAAAAAGGTAAAATCCTTAAGAAGTCATGTTTTAGATAACTCTTCTAATCTTGCCAGCTCCCTTATTATCCTATCTGTTACTGCCTTATTGTATCAATGCCAATGCAGATATGTGATCATCTGCAAAATATCAGACATTCTCTTTCAAGCCTTCTGCAGTGTTATTGATAGGAATTCCAAATGTCCAGCACCTATACTGAACCCTGTGGTTCCACACTCCTGACTATCCTTTTATTTGATAGGACTCATTCACTACAATGCTAAGTATCCTTTTGTCTTGTAAATGTTTTACTCATGCTACCTTCCCTCCAAAAAATGTTTATAATTTGTTCAATAACGTTTGCTGTGATAATGTCTCATATGCACTATAATACTCAAAATAGACAAAATTCCAAATTGGAAGGACTGAATACTGTAGGCTATAAGTTTGGTGTACTGCATAAAGAATTCTACAGAATATCAGGCAAGAAAAAAACATGTTGCTAGTTTTATACATATATGTATAGTTTATACATATATATATATATATATATATATATATATATATATATATATATATATATAGAGTCTACTTTAGAACAGCGAACAATCAGATGATTGAATGCTGTTAGAGCGAACACTAAATGTCAAACCTGCAAAATAGCGAATGGCTGGAACAGCAAATTTTTTCCAGGGAAAGAAGTCGCTGGGCCAGCCATCCAGGTTGTGCCATTTCCTCCACTGTAGTGTGATCTTAGATTTGGTATATTTAAGTAGGGGGGTGTGGGGGCACAGCCCCTCACATGGAGGGGTGTGGGAGGCGAAGCCCCCCACTTCATTTAGTGTTTAGTGTTTTTTTTTTTTTTTGGGAATAGCAATTATTTTTCCCTGGAAAAAAATCACTGTTCTGGTTGTTCGCTGTTTTGGATTTTCGACATTTAGGGGTCAATATAACAAGATTCGATCATCTGATCATTATATATATATATATATATATATATATATATATATATATATATATATATGGGTCTACTTCTTCTTATGGAATTTACAGTTTACCAAATGTTAGTTTGCCGACACCAGTTGTACAAAAGTACACTCTTCCAAAACTGCACTATTGCGAATCTCCTTAAGCAAAATGGTTACCCCATACCCTGCATGATGTGCAATTACACTCAAATAAACACATGTTCTAGTATTTTTGCAGGAGGCCAAGCTCCCCTACATACCACACCCCATGCAACTTATATATACCAACTTTGAGATCGCATTACAGTGACAACAGGGGTGGATTTCCTGACTGTTACTGTAGTGCGATCTCCATTTAAATTCCACATTATGACTATTTCTAACCTACCTACATATCCAACATGCAACAGAACTGCTACACTGCATGGCAATGTACACAAACACAGACTAATTGCACATCCCATATGATAACTGTTTCGCTTAAGTGTGATTCATAATAATGCAGTTTCAGAAGAGTGTACTTCGGTACAACTGGTGTCTGCAAACTAATGTTCAGTAAATTGTAAATTCAATAAGAAGTAGACCCATATAGATAGATAGATAGATAGATAGATAGATAGATAGATAGATAGATAGATAGATAGATACTTGCTTACTGGGGTTGTGCATTGATATCAGTGGACCACTTAAAAGCACCACAAAGTAAAGAAGGGGTAAAGATATATACTGTATGGAGTAGTACAAAGATATATATCTATACAAACCCTAAACATGACACACACAGAGGTGAGCTACAGTACATAAACAGGAGATGCAAGAGCAAGTAATGTATATGTTGTCATGTAAATAATTTCACTTCGGATCATCTTTCAGTCAGTTCTTCAAGTTAGCTTAATTAGAAGTACTTTTGTCATCTTTCAGTCAGTTCTTCAAATTTGCTTAAGGAGAAGCATGGAAAAGAAGGGAGAAGATAGTTAAGGTGGATTAGAGTGAATGAATATTTCGCAGTGTTGCCACGGTGGCTCTTTGCTGTAGAAGGAGTGCATTGTGAGAGGAAAGTAATGAGATCTAAGTGATCTGATCGTATAGGTGACATTAGCATTAAATACTAGGTACTTTATTTCAGTTTGAAATTTTGTCAGTTCTTTTAGGTAGGTAGTGAATCCCAATATTTGTAGGTAGATTAGAGAATGCATGATTAGTGCAATACAGTTTAGTTGCTGGTATGACCAGCTCGGGGTAGATTGTGATAGATTTTTCAGGTTGTATGACGAATTTTTAGGAATGAATTTGTTTGATACTGGAAGAATGAGTCTGGAGTCAGGGCTTTGTAGATAAGGAGGCCAGAAGGAAAATACTGTTTTGTTTGATAGGCAACCATCTGATTTTACAAAGAGTACTAGATTGTACAGGTGTTATTGATGTGGTGAATTGACACATGTTATTAGAGATTATTTGTAAAGTGGATGTGTTTTTCTGTCATGTTGCAATGATGGGTAATCATTACTCTTACTGACCAAGCAGAATTTATTTTTCTGTGGCTGCAGTTGCAGGAGCTGCCTGATAGATAGAAAGCCTTCGGGCCTATAAGACTAGAACTTATTTTTCCCCATGAAATTGAGAGTTTGGTCTAGAAATATTCCCAAGTCTTTTAATGAGGATGTTGTTTCTATCAGATGAGCAGTTTATTCGGAGTTGTATATCTATTAGATATCTTGAGGTAAGGTTATCTTAATGATTCCATTTTAAAATAGCTTTTCTCTATTTTCATTAAAATTATTGTATACATCAACAAATTACATACCACACTTTGGCTTTCTTTTTGACATTAATAGAAATCAAAATGAAGTTCGTGAACTATTTTCTCTACTGACAATCTGACTAAAATTGCACATTACATATTTTATAATCATAGAATTTATAGGCCCTCTTGATTGTTTGGCCACACAGGAAATATATTTGCGTTGTGTATGTGTTTGTGAGAAAATGTATAATTGCATAAGGTTTCTTTCTTCACAGGTAACCACTAACATTTTCCATTATGAAGTATTTTTCTTCTTAAATGTGTATAGTCAGATCTCAGAAATGTTTGCCTTTAATTAGTCCTACTTGCTATATGCATTTTAAATCTAAAATTGCTTTTTAGTTCCTAAAGCAGCACAGCAACATATATGTAAAGTTTCAAGTTAATGCTGCTCATTTTAACAAGTGTTACAAAGTATCTAATTCAAATACAACCAGCATTTCTTCTAATGGAGGTTGTTCCTAGTGTATATAGGGATTTTAATGATTGATTCACCCTCACATAAGTTAATCCGTATCTCTTGACAGACAGTCCTCAAATAAAAAGTGTAGGATGTGTAAATTTGCTTCCTAAATATATCCAGCACTCTTGATACTTTATCCAAGGGCTGGACAGCAGTGTATTTAAGAGGTGGAACCTTTTTAAGGGTGGACACAACCACAGAAAAATCAAATATGGTGGTCTTTGGCTAATAATTTTGGTCCTTGGGAAGGATGAAGGATCTTATAGGTTGGTAGGTTAATACTAGGCTAACTGCCCTTCAAGGCTATTTTAAGCCTAGCCAATGATGTCATTTGAGAATCAAACCCTGCACTTTCTGTCTATAAGGTAAACAACTTAACCATTATGCCAACCCCCAGTCCTGTGTTTTCTGGTCTTCTAAGGATAAGTTCCACTACATCAAGGTTTACCAAGCTGTTGTCAGGATTTTTAACCTTCTATTTATTCACAGAACCACCTAAGATGATAATACAGTGGTCCAGAAAGGCTCTTAGTGTCTTCTGTAGAAACGATATCACATTGTGGGGCATCTCAGTGTGTCTCGTTTTCAAAATATCACCAGACATGAGATTATCAAGGCAGAATGTATAATATCTGTATTGGGACACGAAAGGGCAGATAACATGATAACATGATTTCTCTTAAACTTATCCCCTACCAGGCCTTGGAGATGATAGGCCCATTGATTATAAGGAAATAGACCTAAGTCAGGTGCTTCAGGAAATTGGTCATCTTCTTTGTTCACTCCCCTCTATTAAGCTGATGTTTGACATTGCAAAGACATGTATTTGCAGACTACTTAGATAAATACAACAGTTATTAGGAATTTGAATTGGAAATTTTCAGAAATATCAGACAATGAGTTTTTGTGATGCTAAAGTAGTTCTTATTGACCATGTAGTCCCAGACCTGCTTGAGAAAGTGGCTGTGGAGAAACAAAAAGCCTCTTAGAACTCTAGGTGAGTTGAAGTTCTTATCAAACAAGTTAAATATGTATATTAAACATCAGAACATAGAGAATAGGATAATGTTGGAAAGAGCAAAGAGATGCCACATTACCAATGTAGCAAAAATGTCAAGAAATTGGAGATAAATTACTAGAAGTATATAGCCAAATCGCTTCTGCAGAACAGCAACTTCTGATTCTGGAGAACAGAACAAGACACCAACATTTACAAATAATGAGAGCCTCTCTAGGTGAAGAATGACTCGATTGTTTGGTTTGAATGTTGTAAAATATAAACTGGAAAAATCAAATGGGTTTTCAAAGAAGTTACCCGACATTCAAAAGGCGTGTCATTTGTATTTGACTGCTTTTGCTTGAGTTATAAGAAAGCCATGAGTGATTCTGCTGCATTTTGTGACTCGGTATAAACTGGAGCTGGCACTTTGGCTGATTTGATACCCTGGTACAAAGTGTTTTGTGGAAGGACAGCCTGTATATATTGACCATGTGTTTTTTCTGAGATTACTTTAGTGTAGCAGTTTTATTTAACTAAAGTTACAAGAAGATAGTGTTATACATGGAATGTAAAATGTATATAACTTTCCCAGTGGTACTGAAGGAGTTTCTTTCCAATGAGGTGTAGATGTTTACCAATTTCTACATGTCCTTCAGCAGTCTTTGAGGCAAGCCTCATGGACTGGATTTTGACCTGGAAGATTCTAGCAGCTAACAACAAAAGTTGCAGTGTGTGTAACAAAGGGTTGTGGAAGAATAAGAATCTCATAGTGAGGAGGAATCTGAGGAATAACTATTTTTATTTTTTTTTAACTTTATACCTGGGAATGTGCATTTAAAAGAAAAGTGGACACTACCAAAAAACTTGAAGGTTAAGAATACAGGAATTTTTTATATTAAAATATGTGGTGTGATTATAGTATGAATATTTGAGACTGTAAATTGGCATACCAAATATATAGTTACCTCACTTTTGTTTATATGCTTCTAAATGTTAAAACTATATGTTTGAATAAATACTGACCATCAGAAATATTGGTCAGAATGTCAGATAATAAAGGTATATATTATGTGGAAATGGTTTTCATCTTAGTAAAAAGTTTGTGTTTTAATATAATACCCTGTTAGTAGTTCCATTATTATTATGGAAACTTTCAAACTGATTAAAATTTGAATGTTGATTTTTTTTTTTTCATACTACTCAGGACAAAGCCAGTCAACCTAAAATGTGTACAAAGTGGTATGCTAACAATGAATATCTGGAAAGTTCAGCAAACTGACTTGTGTGTAATGACCAGATGAATGCTTGGCATTGCTGGCCAGTTGTACCAGTTTGAAGAAGTGCAAGTGGTTATGAGACGTATTCAGGGAAAGACATAGATTCACAGAAATTAAAAGGCCACTGAGTCACATGATCATTCTCTCCTTGCCAGTACCATGTCTCAGACCCCACTTCTTTTCACCAGGACAGCCATAGAAGTCAGTCTTGGAGTAAAATTTGTGGATACCCATCCAGTCATTGAGTTGATGTTTAAAGGAACACAGTGAGTCACACTGCTTAACATGCAGGGAAGTTTATTCCAATATAGACAGCTCATTATTCTTAAATAAACGGAGCTAACCGAAAATGCAAATAATCACTTCATCTGGTTGAGAGTCGTTATACTTAAAATAAATATAGGGTAGAATGCTGCATTATTTCTATTTGAAGATTATTTTTGGTGTTACTATGTGAGAATTTATAGAAGAATGTTGCAATGCGTATTGTACTTGATGGTCACATGCCCATAGCTGCAGGCTTACCACACATATAAGTGCATGGAGGCAAAATAGTTCCAAATGGTATGCTTTCACTTCTATGTGTGTATATGTGTATCTATCTGTGTATCTATCTATCTATCTATCTATCTATCTATCTATCTATCTATCTATCTATCTATCTATCTATCTATTTATCTATCTACCTATCTATATCTAATCTATCTGTGTGTGTGTGTGTGTGTGTGTGTGTGTGTGTGTGTGTGTGTGTGTGTGTGTGTGTGTGTGTGTGTGTGTGTGTACATACATAGCTTTATATATGAATGGTAAACATACAAAACATACACCATGACAACTTGACCATTCATTACATAGTACACGCAACACATTGATAGTCAGTATAGCGAAAAGGGAAATATATTTTTTTTCCCATGCACTATCTGTAGCCTATCCACATTCAGCTCAAATTTGTCTGAACAGTAATGGTGTTATGGGAATGGCTTTTATAAAGTTAAGATGCACATTAGGGTTAGGGTTAGTATGCTTAACTAAGCACTTTGCTATGGAGCATGGATCATTACTGATGATACAGCATAATATTACATTTGGGAATAAGTAACAGACTACAAGTAGAGTATACAGTAGTAATGGTAATGCTAGTATGCACATGGTACATAGTAATTTCAAACAACACAGTAAATAAGTATTTGAGAGACTTATGAGAATCAGTATTTTTGTATATGATATTTAAAATAAATATATTTTAATGGCTGTATCTGCACATCTGCTCATGTATTCATATATATATATATATATATATATATATATATATATATATATATATATATATATGGGTTCCTATTATAATTTCAAAATACTGAAATCCCGACTTTCAGTATTTCGAAATTATAATACCGAAGCCTTGAAAATCTGAAACACCAGAGACACGAAATTTAAAATACAGAAGTTCGAAGCTACTAGTGTTGCAGTGTGTGAATGTATAGGTGTAAGTGTAGGTAAGTACATATGAGTGTGTTGGTTAGGGGTTTTTGTGTATGTTAGTGTGTGTTTTGGCTGTGATGTGTGAGTGCAAGGGTCTGTGAAATGTGTGTGTGTGTGAGTTACCTTTCTGTGTGTGATTGCGCGATCTCAGAGTTAGTATATATAAGTAGGGGAAGGTGTTGTGGTGTGTGAATGCATAGGTGTAAGTGTAGGTAAGTATGTATGAGTGTGTTGGTTAGGGGCTTTAGTGTATGTTAGTGTGTGTTTTGGCTGTGATGTGTGAGTGCAAGGGGCTGTGAAATGTGTGTGCGTGTGAGTTACCCTTGTGTGTGTGAGTCTACGATCTTGAAGTTAGTATATATAAGTAGGGGGGTATGGGGGTCGCAGCCCCCCACATGGAGGGTGCAGGGGAGCTTGCCCCACTGCTTGTCTGTAGTGTTGGATTGTTTGTTTGATTGTGGGGGGAGATTGTGATTATGTGTATGTGTGTGGTGTATTTGCACTGTAGATTCGAGATTTTAAATTTCGCGGTTATGGGGTTTTAATATTTAAAGTTTTCGTCTATAGAATTTTGAAATACTGTAAATATCTGTATATATCTATATCTATATATATATATATATATATATATATATATATATATATATATATATATATGTATATATATATATATATATATATATATGTATATATATATATATATATATATATATATATATATATACATATACATATAATTGTTTTTGTTCAATAAAAAATGAATACTAGGTTCAGCCATATTGGTTGACAGAGTTGTCCCTGAAGCTTCAGGAGGGACAGACATGAGCATTATTTCAATTTTATATATTTATTTATTTTATTATTTTTCATTTCAATTTTAAACCATTGCAAGTTTATTTCTTGTCTTACTAATGGTATTAATAATGGAAGCTTTATAATTATTGCACACACACATTAACAATAGAAGTACAAATGATGCTTGTCCTGAGGGTGGTATTTTATGACCACTTATACTTTTCAAATATTTTATATCCTTTTTAAAGTTAAACACTACAGAATCAAACAATATGACAGAATTCATAATCAGTCTGTGCCGACAGCATGATTGTGATGACAATAGAAGCTGCATTTAAGCAGGACAACATGAGGTAGTGTTGATAATTGGGGACATGAATGCTCATATTGGGACAGACAGACAGAAAAGGAATATGAGGACTGCCTGGGTCCACATGGTTGGGGCAACAGGAATAAAGGAAAAACCATCCCAGACTTCTGTATGACAAATGGCTTGGGGGAGAGTCACATACAAAAGTGGCCATTGTGCATCTGAGATTCATAGGTTCATAGCTTCATAGGTTCATACTAGGCTATCTGCCCTAGGGCATTTATAAGCCTAGCCAGAGTGTGTTTGACTTTCGCCACCCATTTTAAATTAATTTTGCTATGCCCTTTTTTGAGGTTAGTATACTGTGCCTCTGTCTAACAGTGACACAGAAGTGATACCCAGGGTAAACCTACGATCCCCCATCCACTCATCAAGATTCCTCTTGAAGAGAGTCAATGAGGGACTCTGCCTAACCTGGACTGGGATTTTATTCCAGAGTGAAGGGAGCCTCTGGGTTATGAATCTGTCCCTCCAGCATGTCCTATTTATTTCAGTGCTGAAGTTCAAGTCTCTCGAGTGTGTAGCTCGATGGGATTTGGATTTTCTGAGGTGCAGCATGTCCATTAATTCCAGGTTGGACATGGCTTTATACGTCAGGCACAGATCACCTCTGAGCAGGCGGTATGCCACTGAGTAGAGATGGAGTTTCTTTAACCGGGCAGCATATGGCATCTCTTTGAGCCCTTTGATCCTCTTGGTGAGGTACTTTTGGGGTCTTTCCAGTTGCTGCAGGTGTCTGGTAAGGTACATCCCAAAAGGGGCATTGTACTCAATTATGGGCCTGATGAGGGATGAGTAAAGAGGCACGATGACCTCCCCTGATCTAGATGTGAATCCCTTCATGATTAGGTGGGCTATATAAAATGTTTTTCTAACCACTTTGGCCATGTGGTTATCAAATGAGAGATTGCTATCAACTTGGGTCCCCAGGTCCCTAATTACTTCTTCCGTACTTAATGGTTATCACTTATGTGGTAATTTGTGGGCCCTTTGATTTTGCCAAAGGGGATGACTATACACTTTTTGGTGTTTAGCTTGAGGCCATGGCTCTGGCACCAGTTGTCTGTTTCTATGAGGCCCTTTTGGAGGATGCTTGTGTCGGCTGGAGAGTCGATTATGGCACCCAGTTTGCAGTCATCTGCGAACTTGGTCAGCCACAGTCCTTCCGTGTTGGCCTGTACCTCTGAGAAATATATACCGAACAAGAGAGGTCCCAGGACTAAGCCTTGTGGGACGCCACTTGTAACTGGTTTGGAGTCTGACATGGCTCCAGCAATTCTAACCATGTGGATTCTGTCCTTGAGCCAGTTTGCAACCCATCTAGTGACATAGGGGTTTATATTTAAGTTGGTGAGCTTATCTATAATGCCCGAGTGGGGTATTGTAATGAAGGCTTTTGCAAGGTCCTAGTAGGCTGTGTGGACCACCTTCCCCTCATCAATGGCCTTGGTGACTCTTTCAAAGAAATCGACCAGGTTTAAGAGGCAGGATCTGCCCTTAACAAAGCCGAACTGGGTAGGATCCAGTGTCTGTAGGTCCCCAATATCTTTATTTATAAGGTCCATGATAATCCTTTCCATAGCTTTGCAGACCAAGCTAGTCAGGCTTATGGGGCGATAGTTTCCAGGATCCGTTGAGGCAACACCTTTGTGGAGAGGGACCACTGTTGCTGTACGCCACTCTTTGGGTACATATCCTGTAGTAAGGCTGAGATTGAACAGTAGTTTTATGTTTGGGTTTAGCTCTTCTTGGAGTTCATGTAGGACACAGCCCGGGACACCGTCTGGTCCCATTGATGCTGTGTTTTTTGCTTTGGAGAGGGCGGCTCTTACCTGAGCATCTGAGATGTCAGGGGGGCACCACTCTGCTGGGATAGATATTTGCCCTTTTGGTGTGGAGGGGGGGGGGGATTTTGTGCTGAACCTGTCAGCTAGGATGTTGGCAATGTCTGTGGGTTCGGTGTATTTTTTGTCATTTTGGACTAATTCTGAGCATATCTGAGAATTCCCACCCAGGTTCCTAACATAACTAAAGAAAGCCTTGTGATTATCCTTAGTGTCCTGTGCAATTTTTCTCTCGAAGCTGGCCTTAGACGATTTTATGAGTGCCCATAGTTTTTGCTAATACTGATCAGAGATGCCTTCCCTTTTTGGGATTTTGCTCTATCATGTAGTAGCTTCCTCCTTCTATTGTATAGTTTGTTTATGGCTGGGGTCCACCAGACAGGATGTCTGCCTTTGGAGGATTGGGTCTTGGTTTTATTTGGGATTGCATGATCCATGCATTCCTGAAGGTGTTCATAGAATGTGTTTATAAAGGATTCTGCAGTCTGGGCTGTATTTTCCACAGGCCCGGGGACTTTGAAGGATTCCACCTCGGTTTTGAGGAGTGTGAAATTTGCTTTAGAGAAGTTTTTCACTGTGGTTTTCTGGGCAGGGGGTGGGGTCAGGATGTGAATATCCAGTGAGATTAGTTTATGGTCTGATCTTACCAGTGAGGGATACACTTCTGGTCTGGAGCATAGAGTCCCCATGTTGGTGATGATCAGGTCCAGTATGTTTCCCCTCTTGTGGGAGTGGAAACAAGTTGTTCCATAGCATTTGAGTTTATAAATTCTAGGAACCTTTGGGCTAGGGTGTTGGAGCTAGAGTAATGCTCCCAGTCTATGTTTGGGTAGTTGAAGTCGCCCAATATAATGGTGTTTGGAGAGATCTTCATATTTTCCAGTGTTCTCAGGAAGGCCGAGTGGAGTTCCTGGGTTTGGGAGGGTGGTCTGTAGCAGGCTATAAACTGGAAGGCAGTTTTACCCACTGTTAGTTGCACATGGATAGTCTCTGATGCTTCGTGCTGTGCCACCAACCTGGAGGTGTGGGTATCTTTGACGAATATTGATACTCCCCCTCCTTTTGTGGTTCGGTCCAAGTTTTGGGGCCGAAAAGCATGGTATGAGGTATAACCTGGTAGTGCTGGGGTGCTCTCAGGAGCCTTGAACCAGGTTTCTGTTACTGCACAGATATCAATGTTCTCCATGCTAAGGAGAGTTTCTAGTGCATGCATCTTGAGGTTTAGACTTCTGGCGTTGAGTAGCATTACTCTTAGTTTCTTATCCCTTGTGATACCTATGGAGGTGGGTTTGTCTTTTGAGCCTTGACTAAAAAAGGCTCTATGGGGGTAGCAAGAGCCTTTGCCAATATCCGAAAGCCCAGGGGTGATAGGTGCAAGCTGTCCCTAGCGAAGCATCGTGGCTTGTCGAGCATGTCATCCCAGGCTGACAGGCATTGGATCCCCTTTGAATGACACCAATACTTAAGCCAATTGTTGAAATTGATCATCTTGTCTTCATATTGTGGCATCATTCTTGGTTAGGGTAAGATGCTACTCAATGTCAAGGTCAAACCGGCCTGGGCTACATGCTCAGAGAGCTCCTCTATGTCTCTTTTCATGTAGTCCAGGGAGGTATGTCTCAGGTCATTCACACCAGCATGGACAATGACTGAGTCATATTTGTACTTGCCTTGGAGTGACCTGAGTGCTTGTGTTATGTGGCGGATCCTAGCGCCTGACAGGCAGCTCACCGTGACCTTCTCCTTGTTCAGCCTGGTGAGTGGGATGTCAGTGTGCCTGATGATAGAGTCACCTATTACAAGTGTATCAGGTATGTTGTTTAGCCTTAAGGGCTGTGACTGTTCGGCACACTGGCTTTGTGAGCTGTGTGTTGCACGTGTTTTGTTTTGGGGTAGCAGTTGCTTGGGTGTCTGCTTTGGAGGTCTCTGCTGCTTAGGCAGATTTTTATTTAGAGCCTTCGGGTATGTTTTTGTGTGTTTATGTGTTTGGTTTGCTGTCGTGGTAGGCCTATGTGAGACTGGAATTGTAGTGAGTGTGGTTTCCTTTTCCTCCTGACTGGTTACGCCAGTACTGAGTTGAGAGACCTTAGCCTCCAGTTTGGCTATATGGTTGCATCTCTCACATGTGTTGGAATTTGTTGGGAGGAGGAGAGGGTTGTCTGTGTACATGAGGCAGTTGTAACATTGCCTCAAGATTCCCAGATTCACCAGCTGGACCGGAGAGGAGATTGACAACTGACCTTTGGACTTGCTAGAATAGTATTGGGAATTCCTTTATAATTGAAAAAAAGGGCCAATGGGGAACAAGGTACTCAAGGGGAGTTTGTGAGCGTGTAGTGCTTTTAATTTTTTATCGCTGACCTATATAATTGCTTTAGTGAGCAAGTGCCAGGTAACTTAAATGCAATGTGCTACAGGTAACTTAAATGCAAAAATGACAAACAGTAACTTTCATTCAAGTGAAACAAGGAAATAAGTACAGTAAGCAATGCAGATATCACTAGAGATCCACAGAAGTGCTGAAAAGCCGAGTTTTAGGTGGAATTAGCGTTTCAGGGAAATAACAAGCAAACAAACAACAAGCATACAAACAAAGCTAGATTCAGCAGGCCTGGATCTAGTCTATGCTACAGCAAACAAGGTGTACCAATTTCAGTAAGAAATAGTTCAAATATGCAGGCACTATAAGCCTTTAACCAGAAATTCCCAGCTCAGAAGGGCAGAGTCCAGCCTCTCCTCCCACAAGAGTGCAGACCACGAACCTTCTTAATGTAAAATAACTGGCCTGAAGCCCAAGTGCTTAAACCATAACTAATACACTTTTAGAATAACAGACACTGAGCCCTCAATCAGCAGTTCCCAACTTAGAAGGATGTAAGCTAGCTGTCCTGCCACCACAGTGCAAACCACAAACATTCCTAATGTAAAACAACTGGTCTGAAGCCCAAGTGCTTAATCCAAAAGTCTTAGAATGATAGCTACACTTTAATCAAGTTACTACCAAGCAGTAATAAATACAATTGAATACTTTAAAGAATGTCTGGATTAGTGCTCAAGTTATACAAACAAAGCTAGATTCAGCAGGCCTGGATCTAGTCTATGCTACAGCAAACAAGGTGTAACAATTTCAGTAAGAAGCAGTTCAAATATGCAGGCACTATAAGCCTTTAACCAGAAATTCCCAGCTCAGAAGGGCAGAGTCCAGCCTCTCCTCCCACAAGAGTGCAGAGCACGAACCCTCTTAATGTAAAATAACTGGCCTGAAGCCCAAGTGCTTAAACCAGAATTAATACACTTTTAGAATAACAGACACTGAGCCCTTAATCAGCAGTTCCCAACTTAGAAGGATGTAAGCTACATGTCCAGCCATCACAGTGCAGGCCACAAACCTTCCTAATGTAAAACAACTGGTCTGAAGCCCAAGTGCTTAATCCAAAAGTCTTAGAATGATAGCTACACTTTAATCAAGTTACTACCAAGCAGTAATAAATACAATTGAATACTTTAAAGAATGCCTGGATTAGTGCTCAAGTTATACAAACAAAGCTAGATTCAGCAGGCCTGGATCTAGTCTATGCTACAGCAAACAAGGTGTACCAGTTTCAGTAAGAAGCAGTTCAAATATGCAGGCACTATAAGCCTTTAACCAGAAATTCCCAGCTCAGAAGGGCAGAGTCCAGCCTCTCCTCCCACAAGAGTGCAGACCACGAACCCTCTTAATGTAAAATAACTGGCCTGAAGCACAAGTGCTTTAACCAGAATTAATACACTTTTAGAATAACAGACACTGAGCCCTCAGTCAGCAGTTCCCAACTTAGAAGGATGTTAGCTACCTGTCCTGCCACTACAGTGCAGACCACAAACCTTCTTAATGTAAAACAACTGGTCTGAAGCCCAAGTGCTTAAATTAAAAGGCTTAGAATGAGTTACACCAAGCAGTAATAAATACAACTGAGTACTTTTAAGATGACGCAAAAGCAAAAAAAAGTAGGAAGAAACATAAATACGGTAAAAGCATATAATTTTTTTTTTTTGAGTGAGTGAGCAAGTGAGATGGGCCCAGCAGGAGTATCCAAGTGCAAATTTACAAGAGGGGTGGGCAGTTTCAAAGCCACCAAGATTAACACCAAGACAAAAACAGGGAGGGTGGGTGGGGACCTACTGAAAAAACAGTCAACTTCCAGCTAGATATTGCTCAATGCAATACAAACAGATTACTTTAAATCGTGTATTATTTGATAAAAGTGCAGGTAAAAATCTACTTAACTCCCTTCATGTAGGTCTCAGTTGGCCAAAGCTCACAGTTTAAACAAAAAACAATTCACTGTACCACTTGTATAAGACAGAAACTGAATAACAATGAGGTAAACTACCCCCACTTATCACTCGCTATGCAGATTTTTTAACAAGCCTTAACTAAAAATACCACTTGTATAAGACCTACTGAAAAAACAGTCAACTTCCAGCTAGATATTGCTCAATGCAACACAAACAAATTACTTTAAATTGTGTATTATTTGATAAAAGTGCAGGTAAAAATCTACTTAACTCCCCTCATGTAGGTCTCAGTTGGCCAAAGCTCACAGTTTAAACAGAAAACAATTCACTGTACCACTTGTATATAGACAGAAACCGAATAACAATGAGGTAAACTACCCCCACTTATCACTGGCTATGCAGGTTTTTTAACAAGCCTTAACTGAAAATACCACTTGTATAAGACCTACTGAAAAAACAGTCAACTTCCAGCTAGATATTGCTCAATGCAACACAAAAAAATTACTTTCAATCGTGTATTATTTGATAAAAGTGCAGGTAAAAATCTACTTAACTCCCCTCATGTAGGTCTCAGTTGGCCAAAGCTCACAGTTTAAACAGAAAACAATTCACTGTACCACTTGTATAAGACAGAAACTGAATAACAATCAGGTAAGCTACCCCCACTTATCACTGGCTATGCAAGTTTTTTAACAAGCCTTAACTGAAAATACCACTTGTATAAGACCTACTGAAAAAACAGTCAACTTCCAGCTAGATATTGCTCAATGCAACACAAACAAATTACTTTAAATTGTGTATTATTTGATAAAAGTGCAGGTAAAAATCTACTTAACTCCCCTCATGTAGGTCTCAGTTGGCCAAAGCTCACAGTTTAAACAGAAAACAATTCACTGTACCACTTGTATATAGACAGAAACCGAATAACGAGGTAAACTACCCCCACTTATCACTGGCTATGCAGGTTTTTTAACAAGCCTTAACTGAAAATACCACTTGTATAAGACCTACTGAAAAAACAGTCAACTTCCAGCTAGATATTGCTCAATGCAACACAAACAAATTACTTTAAATTGTGTATTATTTGATAAAAGTGCAGGTAAAAATCTACTTAACTCCCCTCATGTAGGTCTCAGTTGGCCAAAGCTCACAGTTTAAACAGAAAACAATTCACTGTACCACTTGTATAAGACAGAAACTGAATGACAATGAGGTAAACTACCCCCACTTATCACTGGCTATGCAGGTTTTTTAACAAGCCTTAACTGAAAATACCACTTGTATAAGACCTACTGAAAAAACAGTCAACTTCCAGCTAGATATTGCTCAATGCAACACAAACAAATTACTTTAAATCGTGTATTATTTGATAAAAGTGCAGGTAAAAATCTACTTAACTCCCCTCATGTAGGTCTCAGTTGGCCAAAGCTCACAGTTTAAACAGAAAACAATTCACTGTACCACTTGTATAAGACAGAAACCGGATAACAATGAGGTAAACTACCCCCACTTATCACTGGCTATGCAGGTTTTTTAACAAGCCTTAACTGAAAATACCACTTGTATAAGACCTACTGAAAAAACAGTCAACTTCCAGCTAGATATTGCTTAATGCAACACAAACAAATTACTTTAAATCGTGTATTATTTGATAAAAGTGCAGGCAAAAATCTACTTAACTCCCCTCATGTAGGTCTCAGTTGGCCAAAGCTCACAGTTTAAACAGAAAACAATTCACTGTACCACTTGTATAAGACAGAAACCAAATAACAATGAGGTAAACTACCCCCACTTATCACTGGCTATGCAGGTTTTTTAACAAGCCTTAACTGAAAATACCACTTGTACAAGACCTACTGAAAAAACAGTCAACTTCCAGCTAGATATTGCTCAATGCAACACAAACAAATTACTTTAAATTGTGTATTATTTGATAAAAGTGCAGGTAAAAATCTACTTAACTCCCCTCATGTAGGTCTCAGTTGGCCAAAGCTCACAGTTTAAACAGAAAACAATTCACTGTACCACTTGTATAAGACAGAAACCAAATAACAATGAGGTAAACTACCCCCACTTATCACTGGCTATGCAGGTTTTTTAACAAGCCTTAACTGAAAATACCACTTGTACAAGACCTACTGAAAAAACAGTCAACTTCCAGCTAGATATTGCTCAATGCAACACAAACAAATTACTTTAAATTGTGTATTATTTGATAAAAGTGCAGGTAAAAATCTACTTAACTCCCCTCATGTAGGTCTCAGTTGGCCAAAGCTCACAGTTTAAACAGAAAACAATTCACTGTACCACTTGTATAAGACAGAAACCGAATAACAATGAGGTAAACTACCCCCACTTATCACTGGCTATGCAGGTTTTTTAACAAGCCTTAACTGAAAATACCACTTGTATAAGACCTACTGAAAAAACAGTTAACTTCCAGCTAGATATTGCTCAATGCAACACAAACAAATTACTTTAAATTGTGTATTATTTGATAAAAGTGCAGATAAAAATCTTCTTAACTCCACTCATGTAGGTCTCAGTTGGCCAATGCTCACAGTTTAAACAGAAAACAATTCACTGTACCACTTGTATAAGACAGAAACCGAATAATAATGAGGTAAACTACCCCCACTTATCTAGTAAGGAAAAGGCTATGGGATAAAATCAGAGATTACAGATTATACAATGACTGTTCATTACTATTCGAAAGCAAGCAAGCTGATTGGCCAGACCAACCAATGTGCCCATTGTAAATCTACCAACAGAAAAAGGTCTGGTTACCCGGACTTCTTTCCATTCATATATTCCATAACTTTTATTTTTCTTTAACAAAATTTTTTTTTAAATCTGTAGTCCGGACTCCAGACATACCAGAGAGGCAACATGGAGGAAATACAAAGAAAATCAGGTACGTTATTTAAAACTTAAGACATGTACCTGATTTTCTTTGCATTTCCTCCATTCTGTCTCTCTCTCTCTCCAACCCCTAATGTAGCCCAAACTTTTTTTTTTAATAAAAAAAAAGAAAACAAAACTGGAGCAACAGAGACTTTCTTTTCTCCGTTGCTTTCTTTTTCAAAGCATTGATGTACTGGGTATGCATGGGAACACACATCAAAACAAGGCAGCAGGATACAACCAGCAGCAGAAGAACAGTACAGCGCCATTATACAAAGACATTATTTAAGAAACGTAAGGGTTTTTTCCTTAAATAATGTCATTGTATTATACCAATAACTGACTCTGTGGTTGTGGTATATTGAAATTTGCCCACAGTTGGCTTTATTTAATCACTCGGGCTTTGGCCTCATGATTAAACCACACCAACCATGGGTAAATCTTCAATATACCACATCACGTCATCCGTTATTGCTTAAGTAATCTGCACCGAAACACTTGGCCCACAGAATAAACCACTGATGGCCACAGTCAGCTGCAAGCAGTGGTCAGGGAACACTCTGTGCTCAAAGATTAGCTTGAAGACCTGGAAGTTAATTGGAGTGAAGGCAAAAGATTTCAAGGAAAAACTTTGACTTCTAGTACCTCAGGAAGAAGAACAATGGCAGCATCACGCAACATTAACTGTGAAGATGATAGAACAGACATGAAGCTGAGCCAGCTGTGGAACTAAGTTATATAAGAAATACAGGTGGAATGTAGAAGGCCAGGAAGTTATCAAAAAAGGGGAAGGAGAGTAGGAAAAAGTGAAAGCTGGAAAAGACGGTCCAGGCTAAGACGGAATACTGGATGGCTAGCAAAGAGGCTAAGAGAGGAGTCACAATAGCAAAGAACAAGGCATCAGAGGCACTCTACCAGCTTATTGAAAGTGACTCAGCAAATGATGCGAGAAACTCAATCAGGTTACAAGGAAAGGACAGAAGGAAGACAAAGAAGATAGTCATCAGGTACCATTCATAAGGGATGCAAGCAACAACCTGCTCACCACTTCCCAGGACATTAAAGGCTGTGATGGAGGTTGTACTCCCACAAAGGCTGTATTGCCCCAAACACATCCCGTAATGAATGAGAAAGAAGAGCCCACTATAGAAGAAATACTAACACCAAGAACATGGTCAGTGAAAGCAGCAGCTCAGCTAAAGTAACGGCAGATATGACCAAGCCGTTGGGTAAGGTGGGGGAGAAATGGATACTGAGAGTGCATATATCAGTATGGAGAGAGAAGTGCATACCAGATGACTGGGGAATAAGCATACTAGTGCCAGTCTACAAGAAAAAAGAGAACATTCACAACTGTGGGCAGTATGGAGGTTTCAAACTTTTGCCACACTGCATGAAAGTGCTGGAGAGTGTGATTTATAAACTAGTATACAGAGTGGCAGAAAGTAAGATGAGAGGAGATGAGTTCAGATTCAGACCAGGATACAGTACAATCAACCTGATTGCAGTGAGAAAGACAGTGGAGAAGAAGCTAGAGATGAGGATATAGTCCACCTAGTTATGTCTAGACTTGGAGAAAGTATGACAAGGCCCCAAGAAACCTGATTCAGACAATCCTGTGATGGTTTGAAGTCCTGAAAACATTGGTTGAATTGGTGGAGAAATAGGTCTGTCCTCATCAACAGCAAGATGAATTTGTGTCAGGGATTCAACAGCATGGCCTCTGAAATTCTCCCAGGCTACTAACACTTCACAAGAACACAAATCCGGAGTGCTTGGACTAACAGACTGGTTTCCATGAGACTGGGTGGCATCAGCGCTCAGCATTGAGTGTTCTACTGTTCATAGGGTGATGGACTATATTGAAAAACAGGTTAGGAAAGGACAGATTGACAAGGCTGCTGTATGCAGAGGCTGTGGCATTACAAGCAGACTCTGAACAGGGACTTCAGCAAATGATAAAGGAATGGAATGCAAAACTGAAGGCATATGGGATGAAACTGTGTATAGAAAAGACTGCTATCATTGCATCAAATGGAGGAAAGAGAAATAAGCTAAAAATTGATATACAAGGGCAAATAGTGGAACAGGTAAACAGCTCCAAGTATCTTAGGAGAAGGAAAGTCTGAAAGAGGAGGCCAAAGCTAGAATCACAGTGGCTGCAGATAACTGAGACAGTATGTGACAGAAGAATGCCAAAGAAGCAAAAAATGTCTATAAAACAGTGGTGCAACCAGTACTTCTGTTTAGTACAGAAACCGGGACAGTGAAGGAAGACAGATGAAGAAGCTAGAAGTGATGGAGATGAAAGACGGAAAGATTCACGCTATGAGACAGATGAAGAAATGATGACATTGGAGCAGAAGCCCAAGTAGCTCCAATTGCAGAAAAGGTCAAAGAGAACAGAGTACAGTGGTTCAGGCAACTGTGCAGGAAAGCAGAATATGATTCATTGCAGATGATTTAGGGGAGAGAGGAAGAAGGGAACAGGAAACAAGAATGTCAAACAAAGAGATGGACGGATTGTGTGAAAAAAGACCTGTAACAATCAGGCATGACTTTAAAAGAAGGAAGGAGAGCGGCACTGAATTAATAAAGGAAGCAGCGGTTGTCACAACACACTAACCCCATGCAGAAAATGGGAAAAGGGTATTGATGATGAGACCAAGTAATGGCAAACAAGAATAAACAGCGGAATATTCGAACACATTTTCAATAAGAAACAACCAAAAGGTTTTCGGTGTAACCAAAAATTCTAAAAGTAACAAAATGATGAGGCAGAGAAAATTCCCTAAGGGCTAGAGACTGAACATGGTTGAGCAAAATTAGACAAGAGAAAATGGTAGTTATTGGATCTGAAACATAGATTGGAAACTGCAGAGAGGGACTGCTCAGGTAAATGATGTCAAAAACAGCTAATACTTTAGAAAACATAACCTCAAATATAGCAGTTTTCAGTAACACAGCCTTGGGCCATTTCTCTGATGTGACCTGCTTTTATGTGTGAAAAAAGATCTGCAAAGTTAGATCTGCAAAGCATCGTGGGTAAATGAGGAAGTGTTAATAGCCTGCTAGAGTTTCAGAGGCTGTGCTGTTGAATGCCTGACACACACTCATCTTGCTGTTGATGAGAACAGACCTCTTTCTACCACATCAACACATTCCATAGTGTATCTGGCATTCACATATTTTCAGATTATATAATGCTACTATTGAGTTTACTGCATCTGAAGATGCACATTTTGAAGTACAGTTCATTTTATCAGATGCAGTACCAGATGGCTACAGAAGCGCATCTGAAGTCTGGTATCTGCCAGTATTATACACTGAAAAATCTATAACATGAAGGCAGAGATCAAACAGAGAGTGAGCTTTTCTAACGTCTCAGATGCTTAACCAATTTATAGCTTATATTTTTCTGTGTTTGGTTATCTTTATTTTTTCTTTTAGTCTCTTTATTTTATCATAATGTGTTTGGCCTGTTTAACATATACAGGGGAGGCTGATACCTTATAATGCTGTTTACACAAAATTGTAAATTGGTACAAACAATCAGTTCTCACTTTTATGTCTCCATTTATCTATATACTTATTTTATGCACAATATATCAGTTTTTGTTCCTTTGAGACTTGTATGTGTGTCTTCTCTCTCTGCTCTCTTTTCATTGTTTGATGGACAGGGGTGCATGGAATGCTTACAGGTGTTTGGGCTGCCTTGATGTTTTCTGCCTATGCCTTTTCTATTTAAGCCAATTCCCCATTTATTAATTAATTGCTACATTAGGCTATTTTTCTTGTCTTAACATCTCAGTCAGGATGAGATAGAATCTTCAAACTTTTTAGGAATGAGTGAGTCGGGGGGGGGGGGCATTGTCAAGATGGATGCTTGTTAGCAAGATAGAATTAGTTTAGCATTTACTTCAGGTAAGTTTATTACATTAAACAGCCTCCTCAAATGGTTCAAGGATGGGTTAAATTTGATCCCACAGATCTAGGAAGAGGTGCTAGTATTTACTGTGACATGACTGGTTATCTTTGTAACTGGGTGTTACTGTGCTACAATGTCTGGAAAATTGTGGCCTTCTCAGACTAGAGCACTAGAGTGACATTTCCATCTGTCAAATGGAACTGTGGGGCTGACATAACGCTGTGTCCTACTGTTTCTTCTTACTGTTATCCCCTTTTGTTATTTTTCCTGTTCCAGTAGTGTCATATAAGATGCCCATTTAAGATGCACACTGTGATTTTATTAGGCATTGTTTGCTGATTCTGAATGGATATGTGGTTCCTTGTACAATATCCTTATGGGAGCATTAAGCTGTGCCTCCATTCTGAGACTTTGCCAATTATGCCCATATGTTGAGAAGGTCCTGTACAAAATACAAATAAAAGCACCCAATCTCTCTTGGGTTGCTCATATTTGGAGGCAGCTAAGTAAAAGATAGCCTTTGGTTAGACTATCAGATTCCTGACTTGTTTGGTATTGCTGCCAATAGTCTTTTAACCAAGCTGTCAGTTTTACTATTTATCCTTCCAGGCTTGAGTCTGAGGATACCCTTACTAATCTGGTACTGTAATATGTACAGATACTCTGATCATATAGATTACACATCAGATACTCTGATCATATAACTTACACATCATGTTAGCATACATAGACAGTCTGTTCACATAGCTATGCATCATGGTAACACACACACACACACACACACACACACACACACACACACACACACACACACACACACACACACACACACACACACACACACACCAATTTGCTCTTCCTGTTCTAACTTACAGTTTTGGGGATATTCACTGGCCCCAAAAGGTTTTGGATCAGTTGGACAGGAAAACAAGAAAAAGGCTTCATGCTTATCAAATAATATATAAAAATCAATGTATACCAAGATTATATTCTGAAGTAAGTATGGGTCTCCTTGGAATAAATTACATGTATAGATCTCAGTCATAGGATTGCATTCATGTCTGCTGACTTCTTAGATGCAAACACGGTGAAAATTTTGAAACATGAAGAGGACAAGTCTAAGATGACTTCCCTGCTTAGTTATCAAAAGCATATCGGTGTCAAGTGGGAATGGAAATCAAATAAAATAGTAGACAAAAATCAGGCAGCAACTGAATGTGCCAAAAATTAAAGGAATACTATAAGGAGAAGGATCAGATGAGAAGGCAAGAGATGTGGAAAAGGCATAAATATAACTGCAAGTACAGAAAACTCCTGGAACACCCTCATGACAATTAGGATCTGATGGTGGAATATTTAAGAAGAGATACATTTAAACCAAAAGATGAAAGGTTAATGTTGGTGGCCAAGGATAGTGAACTACATACATGTTGGTTTACAAAGTCCATTGAGCATGCAGGGCAAACAGACAAATGCAGGTTCTGTAAAACAAAACTGGAAACAGTCCCATGTCTTGTTGCTGGGTGTGATACATTAATGGCAGTGGACCTGTATATTCAAGGCTTAATAAAGTGGCAAGACTGTTGCACTGGGGATTGTGCAAATATTACAATATTGAAATAGCTGAGAATCATTGGAAACATGAGCCACAAAGCATTGCAGGGAATGATGAAGTTTATATCACATGGGATCACCCATTACCAACAAGTTCAAAAAATATTTGTGAGAAAACCAGATATAGTAGTCCAGGAAAATAAGGCAAAAGCAGTATTGATCAGTGCAACTGCTATACCAGTGATTACAGTGTGTTACATACAACCCAGTGATTACAGTGTGTTACATACAACCCAGTGATTACAGTGTGTTACATACAGAGACAGAAAGTCATAAAATACCAGGAAATGCTGGCAGAAAGGAGGATAATGTGGAAGAAGGATACCAGACAGTTCCAATAGTAGTAGGAGCAATGGGTCTCATAAAAAATGTACAGTATTATCTACATATCCTACCAATACATGTAACTCCGTATGAATTGTAGAAGGTGTAATTTCTGGGCACATTGTGTGTGTGGCGAGGAGCACTTTTGGCTAACATCAAAGATTGAAACTACAAATTTCATGAACATTAATCATACTTTAACTTAGAAGTGGGGCCCATTCCCATTATTGTATTAGAAACCCAAAAAACTTGGAGAAATTAAACTTAGCAGGAACTCTGCTCACATAGCTTACACATCACATTAACATACACAGGGACTTTAATCACACAGCATAGACATCATATTAACATTCATATAGAAACTGAATAGGGGTCCGAATGGAGAGATGGGGTCCAAATGGAGAGATGAAAAGTCAGCAAGCAAATGAAAGTAGTTGTAATTTAATTCATCCTCGAGTCTTGGTGAGTACCTTCATGAGGTGGACCCTGTTTTCTCAAAATCTCACCAAGGCACAAAACCCAGGATAAAAAAGTGACCAATCCTGGTAGGCGCACTGGTACCAGGACTGGAAAAGATGGCAGTGTAGAATCCTCAAAATACAGATACATTCCTACAATGGGGCCAGGCCAGGCCGACGGGGAGGATGGCTCCCCTGTTGTAGAAGGAAGTAACAGTCCACAAAAATCACAAAAACTGATAGCCCAAAGAAGACCCATAAAGATGATAAAGTGGACTATTGAGGATAAGAAAGAAATTATGTATTGTTACTATTATGCAAAAAGCCCAGAATTTCCAGACACAAGATATACAAAATGATTAAGAGAGAAATTAGGGGAAAGAAAAATACTTCTGCAAGAAAAACTATCAAGACTGTCAGAAGCTTCAAATGAATATTTGTGTTCATTAGTAAAACAGATTTGTGAAAAATAGTATATAGATCAAGAAACCTTGATCTATTTGGAAAAAGAAGCATCTGAGGAAGTGTGAAAATATAAACAACAAAACCAAGAGATATTTCAAAAATGTATAAAAAAGAAATATGGACATGGGCTGGAAAGAGAGATTTGATATGGTGCAATATTTATGCAAAGGAGAAAGCAAAGAAGGCAGCCCCAAAGATATTTGAAGAGAAATACAGGCAAAGGCATCCGCATATGGAAAATTTCACAATAAAACAAGTAATATCACAAAGATGGAACATAGAAAAGAAGATCAGTAAAGCAGAAGTTAAAAAATAGAAGTTGAAGTTATGGAGTGCCTGCAAAGTGAAGGATTTGATGTAGAATCTCTAACACAGGTTACATCAAAACAGGATGGAGTGAGTTCACAAAGCAGGGAGAAACAGGAAGATCAGGAAACATCTGAAGAAGAAATATTGACATGGGAAAGAAAAACAGATTTAACATGGTATAATATTTGGGTGTATATTAGAACATCGAAGTTTCAGAACTTCGAATGTTATAATATCAAACCTAATTCAGCGAACACTGACAACATTGAACATTCAGAACAGCGAATTTTTTCCTAGGGAAAAAATTTGCTGTTCCGAAACACATACACACAACACAAGCACACCAAACAAACAGCAATCCACACACATACACCTAAAATCTTACATCTAACCCTACACTAAACTGTACATACACCACTAACTATCCATTTACCTTAACCCAAACCCTAACCCTAAGGTCCGTCACTATCGCACACTCACCTCATCCGCACCCTAACCCTAACTCACCTACTCCGCCATAACCCTCATGTCCACACAATCGCACACTTACCTGAACCCAACCCATAACGTTCCACCACAGCACTGAAAATAGTGGTGACAGAAATGGACAACCAAATTCTTTCCCTAGGAAAAAATTCAGTTTTCTGCAGCTTTGCTATTTTCAGCGTTCACTGAATGGGATTCGATATTAGAACATTCGAAGTTTTGAAACTTCGATGTTCTAATATAGACCCTAATATTTATACAAAGGAGAAAGCAAAACTAACCAACACAAAAGGAACAGCACCAAAAATATTTGAAGAGAAATACAGGCAAAGGAATCTGAACATGGAAAACTTTACAATACAAAAAAATTAAGACAGAGAGGAAAAGCAGAAAAGGAGATTAGTAATGGAGAAGTTAAAGAAATAGACACTGAGGTTATGGAGTACCTGCAAAGTGAAGGATTTAGTGTAGAAAATCTAATTCAGGAAGCACCACAACAGGATAGAGTAATGGATATCCAAATTAAGGGGAAACCAGTGGAACAGGAAGCAATTGCTCAGGTGCCATATGAAGATAATTTGGAGCCTTCCACAGGAAACCAGTATAAACATTCACTTGAAGCTAGACAGCAAGGGAAGGAACAGAAAACTGTGGAAACTCTGATGCAGTCAATGTTGAAGAGTGATAGGCCATTGAGTTCCCATATGATAGAACAATGGATGGCATAGGATGAAATTGAAGAGAATGTGCCACAGGAACATGCTATAGAATCTTCTATAGAATGCCCACAGGAATTGGAAAATAAGTGATGTGCCCTCAGTTTGGAAGAAAATGAGCTAAGAGAAGAGTTACTTGATTTAATAGACATAGATAGATATATCAAGATCAATCAAAGAAATAGACTGCAGAAAGTTAATAAAACTCCAAAAGTCAGAAGTCTGAAAAAATAAATGAGCACAGTAATTAGGACTGTTCATAGAGATCCATGTGATATAACAGAAGTAAAGGATATATTACTGTGCAGCTAAATTAATAACTGATAAAGTTCTACCAAAAGAACACAGGGCAGTGAGGGAAAGGAAGGGGAGAAACTGAATACCATCATGGACATATCGAATACAGAAAATTATAAAGCAGTTAAAACAAGAAGTGCGCTGTTAGACTATAGAAGATTATTATTTTATCAACAAAAATAATAAGAAAGATAGATGTGATAAAAGCAATGCACAGTATTAGAACAGACCAGGATCTATCATGCATATCGCAAATAACAAACTAAAATTTTCAGCACAGGTGGAAAAACTTAGAAGATACGAGGATATATATGAACAGTCCTATGAGACTGACTATTCAGTCTCCAGATTTGATGAATATGCTTCACCTCTCACTGCTTGACAGAGGCACAGCAAAATGATAGGCATAGTTTTTTTCAAAAACTAAAGGGTGGGAAGCCACACTATGGGCTAGGCTTATAAATTAATGTATATAAAGGAAAAGTACAAAATAAGCAATTTATTGATGACCCAAAATGTTTTATAGAGAACTGGGAAATAAGGTAAAAGGAATTGAAAGACTGCCAAAAAAAGAAGAAATAGATACATTTTGGAGAAGTATCTATGAAGATCCTGTGGAACATAACAAAGATGCTAAATGGACAGAAGAAGCTAAAGAAAGAATAAAAGGTTTAAAGGTACAGGATATGAAATAGGATGAACTAACAACCAGAGAGATTGAAACAAACTTAAGAAAAGCCTCTAATTGGAAAACCTCAGGCCCAGATGTAGTACCAAACTTTTGGCTGAAAGCATTAACATCGGTGCATGAAGATTTAGCCATGAGTAAGAACTATTTATATGCACACCTTGAACAGAAACCAACCTGGTTAACTACAGGAAAAACAATGCTCCTACTTAAAGAGTGAACCTGCAAGCTACCCTAAAAATGATAGACCAATAACTTGCCTTCCGATGATGTAAAAACTATACACGGGAATTGATGCTGACAGAGTTTATAGTCATTTAAAAGAAAACTCAATTATGGCAGTATAACAAAAGGACAATAAAAGAAAGTCATATGGGACAAAGGATCATTTGTTGTTAAATAAAGTCATGGTGGAGAACTGTAAAAATGGGGACAAATCTAAGGATGGCATGGATTGACTACAAAAAAGCATTTGATAGTATCTTACATTCAAGGGTAAAAGAGTTCTTAAAAATGTATAAGATACACCCTACACTGATCCACTACATTACAGTGACCATGAAACAGTGGCAGACCACTTTGCAATTAAGTCACGATAAAGGACAAATTATTATTCCAGGGATAAACATTCAAAGGGGGATATTCCAGTGTGACTCTTTGTCACCGCTGCTATGCTACCTTGCCCTTAACCCATTAAGCTGTCTACTTAACAGCTTAGGCAATGGCTATAATTTGGATCCTAAAAAACAACAAAGTGTAAATACTTCTCACTTTTCGCTTTTTTGATTATTTAAAACTATATAGTTCATCAGATGAGAAACTGAAAGCACAACTGCAAGTTGTCAAATCTTTTTCAGATGATATAAGAATGTCATTTGGTCTTGATAAATGTGCAAAACCAACCTTTAAAGCAGGAAAACTGCAATGCCAGAAAAACATCAGTTTGGGAGAAGAATGGGATATAAAAGGACTTGAGCTAGAAGGAGTGTATACATATTTGAGAACTGATGAAGGATCAACATAAAAACCCAAACAAATGTGAATAAAACTTAGTAAGGAATATTTCAGAGGACTTAAATTAATCCTGGAAACAGCACTGACATATAGGAACAAAATCCAAGCTATAAACCAATTTGCTCTTCCTCTCCTAACTTGCAATTTTGGATAGATTAGATAGGAAAACAAGAAGAATGCTTCATGCTCACCAACTGATTTTGATTTATAAAAAATCAGTGCATACCAAGATTATATATTCCCCATTCTGAAGGAGGGATGGGCCTCCTTGAAATTACATGTATAGATCTGCAGTTGTGTGCTCCATACATATCTGCTGACGTCGCAAGACCCAAATGTATTGAAAGGTCTGAAACATGAGGAGAATACATCTAAGATGACTTTTCTGCTTAATTTAGCTGAAGCATATCGGCATCAAGCAGGAATGGAAATCAAACCAGAGGTAGATAAAAATCAGGCAGCAACTGAATGTACCAAAAAACAAAAGAAAGAACATAAGGTGAAGGACCAGATGAGAAAGCAAGAACTGTGGAAAATGCATAATTATAGTTGCAACTATAGAAAACTTCTGAAAGAACCTCTTGTTGATCAGGAATGAATGCAGGAATGGTTGAGGAGAGGCAAATTGAAACCAAAAGATGAAAAGCTAATATTAGCAGCCCAAGACAGTGGGCTGCATACACATTGGTTTACAAAGTCCATTAAACATGTGGGAGAAACAGACAAATGTAAGTTTTGTAAAAGTGAATTGGAAACAATTGCACACTTTGACATACTAATGGCAGAAGGACTGTATACTGAAAGGCATAATAATGTGGCAAGACTGTTGCAATGGGGATTGTGTATACAATATGGTACTGAAGTGGCTGAAAAATGCTGGAAACATGAGCCACAAAGCATCACAGAAAATGAAGAAGTCTACATGACATGGGATCATCCATTACCAACAGTTCAAAAGATACATGCTAGAAAACTGGATATAGTGGTCCAAGAAAAGAAGACAAAAGTAGCATTGATCACAGAAATCCCCACACCCAGTGACTACAGTGTCTTGCATTTAGAGAGATACAAATTCATAGAATATCAGGCTTTTATGCAGAAATGAGTACAATGTGGAAGAAAGATACCCAGACAGTTCCAATAGCAGTAGGAGCAACAGGTCTTATAAAAAAGAGTCTACAATCCTATTTAGATATGCTACCAATATACGTAATTCCGTACAAACTGCAGGAGTCATTACTGGGCATGCTCCTGGTGCTGCGAAGAGCACTACTGGCTGACAGAGTGAAAAAATACTAATTTCATGAACTTTAATCATACTTTGACTTAGGAACTGGGTCCATTCCCGTCACAGTATTAGAAACCCAAAAGATTTGGAGAAATTAAAAAAGGAAGGAACTGATTGCATAACTTGTGCATTACTGTAACATAGATTTTACATATCACATTAACATACAGAGGCAGTCAGATGACATAACATATGCATCATGTTAACACACACACACACACACACACACACACACACACACACACACACACACACACACACACACACACACACACACACACACAAATTCTGATCTCATAGCTTGTCCATAATGTTAACATACATAGGGACTCTGATCACATAGTTTATGCATTATATTAACATACACAGGGACTCTGATCATGTAGCTTAGGCATCACACTAACATACATAGGCAACTCTGATCACATAGCTTACATGTTATGTTAACATACACAGACACTCTGTTCTCATAGCTTACATGTTATGTTAATATACACTGATATCCCGATCACATAGCTTATGCATCACCACTGCCTAGGCACAAGGCTATGTTTTTCTGCCCTTGAACAGTTTCAGTTTGCCTGAGCTTACTCAGTTTCTTATTGATGGAGGAGCTGCAGCCATCAGTGTTTAAATGTACCATTACACAAATGTTTGTTCTTTTCTTTTTGTGGCTCATTGCATAGGGTCATGCAGTGCTAACCACCTACTGTCATAGTCTGTGTGATTAAATGAATGTTTTTTTTTTCTTATTTATTTATTTTTTATTTTATTTTACATTTGTTGACCCGGTATGTCTGATTGAGCCATAGCCCTTTTTCAGCAGAGTCCCAGGGAGAAAAGCTCCATCATACAGTAAAAATAAGCTAATGTTATACAAACTGGTATAAAAGACTAAAAACATAAAGTATTTTAACATTGACAAACATAAGATTGTTGTACATACATGTTTGAATAAGCAAAAAAAAATTATATATCGTAATTCTAGGGTAAGGCGCATTCTTTTCGGATGATAATGCATCAAGAAAGGTGACAACAGAGAGTAGGCTAGGGTTTGAAGAACTTAATCAGTAACAATTTCAGAGAAGGAGAGAGGAGGTGTATAGATAGTAGTAAGGAGGATGAGGGAAGAAGTAAGATAAGGGATCTGTAGATGACTGACAAGAATGAAGGAAGGAAGAAAAAATAGATAAAGGAAGAAAAAGGTTCTGTTTTGTAACCACAATGGGTAAAGGCCATTGTCTCTGACTCTCACCATACATTCCTTTTTTTTAATAACTTTTTAGACTGCAACATTATTTCTGAGTTCTAATAACTGAGAATATATGTGAACTCTCTCAGTTTTTTTAGCAAATATCTTTTTACAGCCAAAACAGACCAGCTCTGACTAATGACTACAATGTGACTTTGAGAGAGAAAAAAAAAACAACTGATAAGGTTGTTCTAACTTATAAAAAAAGAATGGATTGTGTAAATGAGTTGCTTATACACTGGTGCAATAATCAGGTATGTGTAAATCTCCATTCCTAACATGACTAACAGCCATTAGGCTTATATTGGACCAGTTTAATTCAGAAAAGCAATGAACATGAAAGCAATTTTGTATTAAAATTAAGTAACAAAATATCTCCAAAGCAACCAGATTCAAATAACCCACTAAGATATAACATAAATGACAAAAATGAATATATGGTATACTGTAGCAAACTTGACTCCATCTTTACTGCTGTGGAGGATGAACTCCCAGGGAACAAACTTTTCTTTGAACTTTGGCAAGAATTCTCTTGTATGAAGCTATAACATTGCTTTCTATGAGTGATCAAGGACCAGCTGATTAGGTTTTAACTGCCCAAACTTAAGTGACTCAAATTACCACTTGTCACAGACCAAATGTCCAAATCTTAGACAAAACAGATTGCTGCTTGCGTGAGGCAGTTGTACACTTAAAAGTTAGTACATCCAGGTTTGGGGAATGTGAGGAAGGCTGTTTAAAGTCTGTAAGTGGGTTTTCAATCTGACTTCAAGTTGGGTTTTCAATTGTGTCTCTCAGTCCTGCATAGCTGTGGTATTTGTCAGACTGGTAGCCATTTGACTTGCTTGAAAACTGAACAGTGGTGATCTGCTTTTGAAGCAAGGAAGATGAAATTTCATATTTTATTGGCTGTGGTAGTTAATGGAAAAGTACATTCAAGTTGGGCCAATAAAATGCCCTTTCCTGCAGCTTCCCTTCCTGAAGGTGAAAGGTGACATTTTCCATGCCTAGCAAAGCATTTGTTGTATTTTTCTTTGGTATTTTGAATATGTAGCTGGAAGTTTACACTTGCATCAAGACAAAGCCCAAGATATTTAAATGAAGAGTTGGTTTCAAGGAGGTTATGGCTGTGGTCAAGAATTGTGAAACTGCATGAACAAGATGTAAGCTAATGGTTTAACCCAAAAAGCAAAGCTTTTATTTATTTAGTTATTTAGTTTGTTTATTTTATTTTTCTGTGGTTCAGGAGTATCTTTTTGAAAATTAGCTCATTGTTATTGGGGGATGGGGGGTCCTGTAGTGGAATTTTATTGTTAAGGAGAACTGAGTGTGATCTGTAGATGGCCATGTCATCTAAGTAGAGAATTACTGGCAGAATGGGTCTGTCTGAAAGTAGACTATTGAAAGAGAGAGACTCCAGTACACAAAACCATGTGCCATAGTACCAGCCAACTATCTGTCTTGTGTGTGAAGCTAAGCATATCTGTTAACATTCTGATGGCTAGCAGTAGATCATTCCCTAACCATCCTGATCAAACCCAAAAACTGTGCTACTTCACATTGATGTGACATATTGGAACATCCTTAAGACAGTTGTTATCCCTAGTCTCAGGGTCATGCAAAGTGAATTATGCAGCTAAATTTTATTCTAATGGTTCATTAGTGAAGCACTCATACATCAAACTAAGGTCACCCCTAAAAATGTATGACCGAGTTCAATTTTAATTCCTTTAATCTATTTTTATAATTAAGATCCTCACAGGTGTAGCGTCTCAGAGTTTTTTTTAATTTTTTTAAGTTTCTTTAGCTAGGGTTGACTATAATTACATAACACTTCACAGTATTCTATTATAGGTCTTATCATAGATTTAGAGGTTACACTGTTTAATTCTCTACAGAGATAATTCATAGGTTCATAGGTTCATAGGTTCATACTAGGCTATCTGCCCAAGGGCATTTATAAGCCTAGCCCATAGTTATGTGGCTTTCGCCACCCCTTTAGTTTGAATAAAAACTATGCCTATCATTTTTCTGTGCCTCTGTCAAGCAGTGACACTGAAGTAATCCTTGGGGTATATCTGCGATCTCCCATCCATTGGTCAAGATTCCTCTTGAACAAGGCCAACGAGGTGCTCTGCCTCACATGTACCGGGATTTTGTTCCACAGCATAGGGAGTCTCTGGGTGATGAATCTGTCCCTCCAGCACGTTCTATTTATAACCGTGTCAAGGTTTAAGTCTCCTGCCCTTGTGGTTCTGAGGGATCTAAATTTTTTGAGGTGAAGCATATTCATCAAATCTGGGTTTGACATGGCCTTATATGTCAGGCACAGGTCACCTCTGAGCAAGCGGTATGAGACTGAATAGAGCTGGAGTTCTTTCAGTCGGGCAGCATAAGACATATTTTTGAGACCCTTTATCCTTTTGGTGAGGAACTTTTGGGGCCTTTCAAGCTGCAGCAGGTGTCTGGTCAGATACATTCCAAACGGGGCATTGTACTCAATCATAGGTCTAATGAGTGATGAGTACAGGGAGACGATGACCTCCCTTGATCTAGATGTGAATCCCTTCATGATCAGGTGGGCGATATAGAAGGTTTTCCTAACTACTTTAGCAACATGAGTGTCAAACGAAAGGTTACTGTCAACTTGGGTCCCCAGATCCCTGATGACTTTTTCTGTGCTCAGTGGATTGCCACCTATATGGTAGCTAGGGGTAACCTTGTTTTTCCCGAAGGGTATGACTATGCATTTTTTGGCGTTTAACTTCAGGCCATGGCTCTGGCACCAGTTATCCATTTCTGTGAGGCCCTTCTGGAGGATATCTGTGTTAGATGTGTTTTCGACTATAGCACCCAGTTTGCAGTCATCTGCAAACTTTGTCAGCCATAACCCTCCTGTGTTTGCTTGTACTTCAGAAAAGTAGATGCCGAACAAGAGTGGACCCAGGACTGAGCCCTGTGGGACACCACTTGTGACAGGCTTTGAGTCTGACATGGCTCCAGCAACTCTGACCCTGTGGGTTCTGTCACTTAGCCAGTTTGCAACCCATCTTGTGATGTATGGGTTTACATTCAAGCTGATGAGTTTTTCGATGATACCTGAGTGGGGTTTGTGTCGAAGGCCTTTGCCAGGTCGAGGTAGGCTGTATGGACTGCCTTTCCCTCATCAATGGCCTTGGTGACTGTCTCAAAAGTCAACCAAGTTTAAGAGGCAGGATCTGCCTTTGGCAAAGCCAAACTGGGTTGGATCCAAAGTCTGCAAGTTCCCTATGTCTTTATTTATGAGTTCCATTATGATCCTCTCCATGGCTTTGCAGATAAGGCTTGTCAAGCTAATGGGGCGGTAATTTCCAGGGTCTGTGGAGGCACCGCCCTTATGAAGTGGGACCACAGTCGCCGTGCGCCACTCCTTGGGTACGTATCCTGAGGTGAGGCTAAGATTAAACAGCTGTCCTAACTGTGGGTTTAATTCCCCGTTGAGTTCATGAAGCACACAGCCGGGGACACCATCCGGTCCCATGGATGCTGTGTTTTTTGCCTTAGTGAGGGCAGTTCTCACCTGGGCGTTGGAGATGTTTGGGGGCTACAATCCTCTGGAATAGATATCTCTCCTTTTGGGGTTGAAGGGTAGGGGGAATTTGCACTGAACCTGTCAGCCAGTATGTTAACAATGTGTGTAGGTTCAGTAATTTTCACATCATTTTGAACTAATTCTGAGCATATCTGGGAGTTTCCTCCTAGGTTTCTAACATAGCTAAAGAAGGCCTTATGATTGTCTTTAGAGTCCTTGGCGATTTTTCTCTCAAAATTTGCCTTGGATGATTTTATGAGAGCTCTTAGTTTTTTACTTATAATGATCAAAGGTGTCTTACCTTTCAAGGATTTTGCTCTATCTTGTAGTAGCTTCCTCCTTTTGTTGTAGAGCTTGTTTATGGCTGGGGTCCACCATACTGGACGCTTGCCTTTGGTACAGAGAGTCTTAGTTTTGTTTGGGATTGCCTGATACATGCAGTCCTGTAGGTGCTGGTAGAAGGCATTTGTAAGTGATTCAGCGGTTTGAGTAATGTTTACCACTGCCTCAGGGGCCTTAAAGGAGACCACACTAGTTTTTAGAAGTGTGAAATCGGCTTTTGAGAAGTTTTTCACTGTGGTCTTTTTTGTTTCAGGTGGGGGCGGGATGAGGACCTCCAGCGAGATTAGCTTATGATCTGATCTCACCAGTGAGGGGTATACTTCCGGTGTTGAACATTTTGATCCCATGTTCGCGATGATGAGATCAAGTATGTTTTCTCCTCTTGTGGGGATGGTGACTAGTTGTTCCATGGCATTTGAGTTTATGAACTCCAGGAATCTTTGGGTTAGAGTGTTCGGGCTTGAGTAGTGTTCCCAGTCTATATTAGGGTAGGTGAAGTCACCTAGTATGATGGTGTTTGGAGATACATTTATCCCCTCCAATGTTTTCAGGAAGGCCATGTGAGGTTCCTGAGTTTGAGAGGGTGGCCTGTAACATGCTACAAATTGCACAGCAGTCTTGCCTATGGGTAATTGCACCTGGATGGTCTCCGATGCATCGTGCGTTGCCACCAACCTTGAGGTGTGGGTGTCCTTTATGAATATGGACACCCCCCCCTCCTTTCTTGGTGTTGTCCGGATTTTGGGGCCGGAACGCATGATATGAGGTGAAACCTGTTAGTGCTGGGGTGCTCTCAGGAGCCTTGAACCAGGTTTCTGTCACAGCACAGACATCGATGTTCTCCATATTGAGAAGGGCCTCGAGTGCGTGCATCTTGAGAGAGAGACTTCTGGCATTGAGCAGCATTACCCTTAGTTTTTTTCCTTTTTGTTGTTCTAGGGTGGTAGGTTTAGAATTTGAGCCTTGCCTAAAAAGGCACTATGGGGGTGGCAAGAGCCTTTGCCAATATCCGGAAGCCCAGGGGTGACAGGTGCAAGCCGTCCCTTGCGAAGCAGCGTGGCTTGTCCAGCATGTCATCCCAGGCAGACAGACATTGGATCCCCTTTGAATGACACCAGAATTTAAGCCAATTATTAAAGCTGATCATCTTATCACTGTATTGTGGCATCATTCTATGTGAAGGTAGGATACTGCTCAAGGTCAGGGTCATACCTGCCTGGGCTACATAATCAGAGAGCTCCTCGATGTCCCTTTTCATGTAGTCCAAGGAGGTACATCTCAGGTCGTTGACACCAGCGTGGACAATGACTGAGTCATACTTGTACCTGCTGTTGAGAGACCTGAGTGCTTGCGTTATGTGGCGGATTCTAGCGCCCGACAGGCAGCTTACTGTGACCTTCTCCTTACTCAGTCTGGTGAGCGGGACGTCAGTGTGTCTGACTATGGAATCACCAATGACAAGTGTGTCTGGCATTTTGTTTGGCCTTAAGGGCTGTGACTGTTTGACACTCTGACTGTGTGGTCTATGTGTTGCATGTGTTGGGTCGTGAGGTGGTAGTTGTTTGGGTGTCTGCTTTGGTGGCCTCTGCTGTTTTGGTAAATTTTTGATCAGAGCCTCCGAGTATGTCTTTGTGTGAGTATGTGTATGATTTGAAGTTGTGATGGTACCATGTGTGACTGGGTATGTATTGTGTGTGGTTACCTTCTCCTCCTGTCTGGTCTTGCCAGTCCTATGTTGAGAGAGCTCAGCCTCCAGTTTGGCCGTATAGTTGCATCTCTCGCATGTATTTGTGTTTTGTGGGAGAAGGAGAGGATTGTCTGTGTACATGAGGCAATTGTAACATTGCCTCAATATTCCCAGGTTCACCAGTTGAGCTGGAGAGGACACTAGCAACTGATCCCTCGACATACTAGAAGTAGTAGATAAAGAGACTTTCAAAGGACTCCGGGGGAAGTGGGTTTTAGGCTGGTGGGGTACTATCTATAATAAGAGTGCTTTATCAAGGTGCAAGTACTGTAGGAGTAAGTGCTAGGCTTTACAGATAGAGAATAGTCTACTTGGGAATCAAGTAGAGATGAACTTTTCAGTTATAGGATATGCTGGTTAGATCAGCAGTACAGCTCGAGGAAGGTAGTTCTAAGGGAAAATTTGAAGAGTGGAATTTAGATGGCCCGAATAGTTTAACCTTGTTTAACCGCCGCTGCTCTTGTGTGCAACAGTGTTAAAAACAATTGTTTTTAAAATCACCCTAGTAATACCATACATTTCTCTAATAGTACCACATGTGTTGGCTTTAAATTCAAATAAGCTATAAATAATTATTCCCACATCTTTGACAGTATCTGCCACTGGTGAAGTATAACAATTTTATGCATGTGGATACACAAGACTATTTCTTGTAAAGTATAAAACATTATACATCTTGGTGTTGTAAGAAATCTTATGTTCTGACCTTTCTAAAAACATCTGTATTCATTCTTGTTCGGAGATGTTTGTTACTACACTTTGGATTTTGGTGTCATCTGCAAACTTGATAACCCACAAATTGCTATAGATATAGTAAAGCAGAACGTTCTGGTTCTAATCCTTGTGGAATACCTAACTTTAGCATCAGGGAGAATACTAATAATTCTGACTTTACATCGTTTTTAATGCCAAAGCTTAACCCTCTTGTGTAATTGATATATATACTTACAATTCAGTGCTCCTCAAAGAAACCATGTTGAACAAAGACAGCTCCTAAATGCTTTACCCCACTCATAGGTCCCCTCAAATTATCTATGGTTTGATCCCAGTTATTCTCACTAGGGGTAATATATAATTATCAATCTCATAATGTGTAAGGCCAGTCTAACACCAAATGGGACAGGTTAATTCAAACAACAAAAGGGAAATTGTCTAAGCTTAAAATGTGTCCTGCAAAGGCAGCTAGCCTAGTACATAGCTATGAACTTATGATTAATATCCATACTTTATCTATATGGCTGCAGGATTTTAAGTAGTCATTGAAACACTTCCATGTTATACTTATTAGATTAATTTATTTTTAATTGTTAGCTGCCATAAGACTAACACCCTTTGGAATTGCCACCACAATTGCCTCCCTCCATATTACAAGAATGCACTATACCAGCAGAGTTTGCTGAAACAAAAAAATTAAACACCGTGCACAATTAGCTTTAGGAGGTGTCCATTAACCTCAGCAGATTTTCCTGTCACATCTATCTGAATGGTTTCAAGTACTGCAGTAGCATCTTTCTCAGTTATTGTGGGACAGCAGTATTTCTAGCGAGCTTAAAGCTTAACATGGGATTCCTACTACATATCCTGAAAAATGTACAACAGAATATGTTAAGCATTGATTTTTAATCTAAGATAATGAAATTATTTATTTTAGGCTGATTTTTCCAGTGTTATCATGACCATAATCCCTCAGGTGCATAACAAGCTTTTTTTTCAATTATTTTAGTAGTTTGTTTTAGTTGATTGTTTCTGATCGTAATCATGCTATAAACCATAATTATAATCTTTTTTATATTATCTATCCTTAAACTTCAGTGTTTTATATGATAACCTAATAAATTGCATGAAGCACTGCAGTTAGGCTCCAAAATCAACAAATGAAAAGGCATGCTTGTTAACACCTTTCTGATGTCAGAAGGGTACTTTACCTTTCAATGCTGTTAAGCACTAGTCTCTAACTTAAAACTGTTCACCAGCCATTGCATAAGAGTGGAGGAAAGTTAACAAAATGCTTTGGACTTTTTTCTTTAAGTCTGAACAAAGTGTTTACCATCTTCCCAAGGTTTGTCTTGGTGGCCACCATTTGTGGCAGTGATTACTGTGTTACAGCTTTTTAAGCTGTAAAACACTTAATGCTGCTGCACTACTTTCCTCTTTAAGTTTTGATGTACATGGGATCAGGTAAAGCTCCATGCACTACATAGAATTATAATCACGTCTTTCCAGTCATGACCCAGAATGCAGTCAGCAACATGGATGTCAGGATTTCTCAAACACACAATATCCTGGTTATGATCAGAGGTCTGATCATAAGCCTCTGTAACTGTATTTGCATTTAACAGCTTTGGATTACTTTAGCTCATGGCCTTAAAAAAGGTCCCATCATCTCCTGACAAGAGATAAATCATCATTTATGATGTAACACCACCATTCTTTGGTTTTACTCTTCTGGCAATCACTCTGTACTCTGAATTTAACATGTATTATGGCTGCTAGTCATGCAGTCTTAATGTGAGTTTGCTTTTATATTGTACTTTTTGCCATTGTAATCAGGAACAGACTAGCTCAACCTGTGATGATAAATAGGTGCATTAACTATAATGTATGTTGCTTTGTCTCTAAATGCCTCACAGAATTTGGGGTTAACCCACATATCCTTTTTTTGTTTTTCTTCACATTTCCTGTGTTCACTGTTTCCGTGGTCTTATTTGTGTCTTCCTGTTTTTTTTACTGTTAATGACAATTGTTCTCAATTCCGCCGCTCTGTTTGCAGTAGCTGTGATAATATTCATCTGCTATTCTTGCTATCTGATTAGTCTGCAGTTTCATCTGGTCACAGCATATTCTGGGGTGTGTAGGTCACTTTTAGGACCATGTCTGCATTTGGAAATGATCTGTTATTTAAAGAGGGTCATTGCAAAGGCAATTCCTCTTTACCCAAGATAAGTTGGCATAGTGATCTCTGAGCTGGATATATCAGTTCAGGAGTGCACATGACAAATCCCACTATACAGGAAGTGAGGAGGTCTTTGACTCCCATATTAAGTAGGATTTATATTCCATCACATTCTGTATTTTTGAATTGAAGCAGAACATAAATCCTGACAGTTGCAGGTGTGACAGGGACCACCATTTGTTTCTTCACATCCACCATTTTGCTGTCAGTTTAAACATCTCTCGTCCTTATCAGAGAGCAGATCATTTTGCCTTTTTCTATTCAGCTCATATTCTATTGGATCTTTTTATTTGAAGTCATAGTTTTGTATGTTTATCTTATACAACCTACACTGCGGTGGTGGTGCTGCGGTAGCGTTGTTGCCTCACAGTAAGACGTTGCCCTGTTCGATTCTCAGCTAGAGCGTCTTCTGTGTGGAGACATGCATGAATGGGTGTACCTTCATTGAAGGTTGTGCATTAGAGCTGGCAACTCGGCATGTAAAAATCTACTGCCAATCATTAGCGGACCGGAGTTCCGCTGTGGCGACCCCTAACCGGGAAAAGCCAAAAGACACAACAACATCTTATACAACCTACAATTATGACTTGCATTAATTTAAGTGTGTTGTTTAATACTTCCTGCTTGTTACTATTGCTTGCCTTTCCTTACATACTGCTACTTGTAACCATCAGTGATTGAGCAATAAAGACAAAAATGTAGTTTAAAGACATTCCAATTTTGGGCACATGAAATGAAGTAATATTTGCTAATATTCCCATCTTGACACTGTCTTATTTTGCACTACAGTCTGTATAGTCTTGTTACTAAAGAAATGTTTATTTCTCATTAGGGCATACAATTTATAAATTAATTTTGACATAAATGCATTGTCAAACTAAATATAATTGCATTACTGCATTACATAAGCACGATAAATTGCAATGTGATAAGTCACATGTCACATCCATTTGGAAGCATGTTTTGTTTTTACATTTGTAATGTTTATATAGTTTCTAATTCACTTACCTTTACTCATATCCCAGAAAACACACTCTCTGGTTTCATTCTGAAATTAAAGAAATGCACAATATTATCATAGTGAAACATCATTTGGCTCAATCCCCTCTGCCCTGCTGGTATTTCAGGATTTAATAAATGTATGTTAAAACAGGGTACTTAGCTGTTGCTTACAGAGCAGCCTTTAAACTATATCCTGTCTGCTGAACTATAAATATGTTGTACAGGTGTCAGTGGCAAAAAAATTCTCCTGTTAACTCAGATATACGTTAGCATTTTGCTACATTTTGTTACATGGTACTTACATGATGCAACAGTTTAATATTTCAGAAATGTAGCATTGTCACCTCACAGTAAGACATTGCCCTGTGTGATTCTCTGCTAGAGCATCTTCTGTGTGGAGACATGCGTGAATGGGCGTACCTTCATTGAAGGTTGTGTGTCAGGGCTGGCAACTCGGCACATAAAAATCTACTGCCAATCATTAGCGGACCGGAGTTCCGCTGTGGCGACCCCTAACCAGGAAAAGCCGAAAGACACAACAGCAACACTGTTGGAGACAGAAGTACTTTTCTGTACTGGTTTGTCTAGACGGACCATATTACAATGTTGTTATAATAGACAGAAATGCTATGAGACAGAGACTATATAATGCTGATGTACAACTTCAGTACAGTAAATGCATGACCAGTGATACCATTTTAGGGCCCTCAGCAAGTTTCAGTCATAGGGGCCTTCGGCCAAGGATTGTGCTACTGCAGTATACTGTATCTCTTACCCTAGCACCCCATCCATAATTACCCTCTCCTGGTTATCTAGCCACCCCACCACTACTTCTCCCTTCATCACTGTCCTTCCTTTTACTCTTATCTCATTTGACACCCTTCTCCCACTTTTTTAGTACTTGCAAGTTTCTTTTGGTGACTCACATGCAGGTACCTTTCATTATCAAAGAGCACATGTGTAGACTAATGTGGCTGCATTCTTTTTATAAACTTCTGTTCCTCATTCTGGTAGCCATCTACACAGAAGGCACAGTCACTTCACCATCATTCATACCTGTACATGGTAAAAGAAGGCTACATGCTCAATACCATGGTTGTAAAATGTCATTCATACTGTTACCTGTTACACATTTCATCGTCATCTTCTTCTGACTCTCCAGTCTGTCACAGTCAACAACCATTCATGGAGTTATTTGTGAGTAAGATAAGGATGGTTTGTTTAATCAGCTGTTACATAATATTCTTCCCCATATATACCCCTGCTAAATGCAGGCCAACCAAATTACAGTACATGCCTTACTGTGTATATTGATAACTATTAAAGTGCAGTACAGTAATATAAATATTAGTATATATGTTAGTTAAAAAGATTCAGCACACTACCATGGCTTGCATTATTTAACCCACCCTCACCACTATGAAAAATGTCTTAAAATAGAGTAAAATAATCTAGTACAGAATAAACATAAACTTCTGATTGATAAGTGCAGGACAAAACACTTAAAAATGATCATGTGTCAATCTTCACTACTTGTTAAAAATGATCATGTGTCAATCTTCACTACTTGTTTCATCAAAAAATAAAATATATGAAATAAAACAATTATACGTTGGCTACAAATAATCAATTGCCTAATTACACTGTGGTTACTTCTGAGTAGGACAGCTATTCAGGCATTTTTACACATTGCTGACTTCATGAATAGATAGAAGGATCAGCTTTGCCATTTTGCTAATCTCTGCAAAATTAACAAGGCCATGGGGACACAGTAGAATTAAATGAATTAGCATAGAAACAGCAGGTGTATGGAAGTCAGACCCACATCCTGAAAAATGACAGATTTGGGAACCATCATTAACTGTTTTCTGGTAAGATTAATGGGCAGGATTTCAACAAGATTAAGAGACCTGGGTGTCTAGCAGGATTAAAAAAAATCAGACCCTTTACAGAATGAAATGAAACTAGAAGCCCCAACCAGATTAATATAGTGAGGGTCGGGGAAACATTGTATCAGAGAACCTACTGAAGCAGAAAAAAGAAGTCCAGTGGTCTTACTGATGACTAACAGAATCAGGAGGCCTCAGTATTCTTAGCAGTTAGTGGGGCTTCAGGAAGAGATAGTGGATTTAGGGGATCACCAAGAACACTAAATGACCTGGGCCTCCTGGTCATAACTAACACATAGAGTTACCATATAACCATTTCCTATTCTGTCTTGAAAACTGTCCTTCATTCTGGAAATGATTTTACAAAGCTGAAAGCCAGAATTTCTCAAATCATCACTTCAAGGCATACAATTTTGTTCAAGCATAACTTCAGTGTGATGTGATTTTGTCTGAGGAAGGATTAAAAAGAGGGAGAGAGATGGACATTCTACTTTCTGTGGTGATGAACAGAAGCATCCATGCAGGAGGTCCCACTTTTATTTATTTATTTATTTATTTATTGCCACTTTTGAAAGAGGCAATCCTGTTAACAAATTAAGGTGTGCATAATAGTTTTAGGGGACAGAATGTCCACTAACAGGATACAACTAAGTAAAAAGGGGCCATATCATTGATAGAATGTTTAATGAAAGTATGAAGCCTGGTATTTGACAAAGTAGATGTTCACATAATTGTCTGACTATAACCAGAGATATTTTTGAATTTTAAAGGCGAGGAATCCGTGCCAATCCTTAAGGTTCCTCATCCTCTTGCAAATATCATCCACGAGAATCGTTAAGGTATACAGGATTACTATATTAGATTTTGTTGGCTTAACAAACATGCAATAAAATATCAGATTAAGATGACTTGTTTTTGAGGCCCCCTTGACCAGGGAGCTCCCAGCATCTTGTAAGGTTTGCTGGTGCCTAAAACCATAGGCCCCAATGACCAGGGAGCTCCCAACAACTGTAAGCTTTGCTGGTGCCTAAAACCAGCTACAACTAAAACAATTGCAGAATAACATGTTTTTTTCAATGCAACTTGGCCTATAAATATATATATATATATATATATATATATATATATATATATATATATATATATATATATATATATTGTTTTGTCTCATGAATATGGGGCATGTCTCGTGGGCAGGGGATTATGTTGAATGGTATCACCATTTTGTAAATGAATGCATGAGATAATGATTTAAAACATAATTTGTTTCTAGGCTTTGACCTCTTCTGAGTGGGAAGAAATGTATCATTCTTGTAGCACCCTCTGCTTCCTTACAAGCAGAATAGATGGAAGAAGCTCATGGAAACTAAACTGCAAGTTGCTAAGACCAGCATGAAGGGTAGAATATTATTACAACATCTTTAAACATAACCTGCATTCACACTTCAGCTTGCTGGCTCATCATGTTGCTCTCTGAATGCAGTACTAATGACCAAGGTTTGCAGATAGGCTGCAGAAGGTTGGCTTAAGTAAAGGGAGTGATGGGGCTGACAGGCTGTCAGAAGGGTGTTTTAAGTAGAGGGATGGCAGAGCTGATAGGCTGTCAGAAAGCTGCCTTAAGTAAAGGGATAAGGGAGTTGATAGGCTGTCTGAAGACTGCCTTAAGTAAAGGGATGGGGAGTTGATAGGCTGTCTGAAGGCTGCCTTAAGTAAAGGGATAGGGAGTGAGCTGTTAAGCTGTCAGAAGGCTGACTTCAGTAAAGGGATACAGGAATCAGTAGGCTGTCAGAAGGCTAGCTTAAGTAAAGGTATATGGGAATCAATAGGCTGCCAGAAGGCAGGCTTAAATAAGGGATGGGGCGATGATAGGCTGGCTTAAGTAATGGGTGGCAGAGCTGATAGACTAAGAAATACCAGGGAGCCAGCAAACTGTAGCATTCAATATTTATTAACTTAAATAGCTAAATAGTCTTGTAACATGAAAAAAGAAACATAAACAGACCAGTTTCGGCTATACTAAGTACATAGCCCTCATCAGTGTGATAAAGAACAATGATACATTTGCTTCCTTTGATAATTTGACCTGTGAGTGAGTCCTCAGCTAACTGGTCAATCACAAATGCTCATTAAGCCCTGGTGGGAATAAACCTCCCAACTTTACAATCCATTTATTTTCTTTATTATTTAGTATATGGTGCCATCCAACTTTGTTGGTCCAGTTGCCAATAATTCTATCAATCACCATGAACCTGAAAAGTGTGTTCTTGTGTCCCAGTGAGTGTTTATATAGTGCATTGGTGATTTTGTTTGTTCTCATGTCACTATAGTGTTCTGATATTCTCAGTCTGAGGGGTCGAGAGGTCTGTCCTACATAAAATGCAGAACAGGTGCATGTGGCAAGGTAGACCACCCAATCTGTACAGCAGTTAGCAAAAAAATGAGATGTCAAACACATTGCCAGTAGTTTTGCTCATGAATTGTTTAGATTTCATAACTTTACCACAATCAGTACAGTGGCCACAGGGGACGCAGCCCATAAGTAAATCACCTGTTAAAATTGTTTGTGTCGAATCATCCTTAGTCATAAGGACATGTTTATAGTGGCCGAAGTGTGATCCTTAATTTCTACCTCTTCTAAAAGAAAAGTAACATCTCTCCTGAAGGAAATCCAAAAGTTTATTATCCGCTAGAAGGATATTCCAATGCCTTCGGACACTATTTAACAACACATCAGTGTTTCTTCCATAGGTGGTAATTAAGCGAATTTTAGATTCATTCGCTGGACATGTCTAAACATGGGGTAAACTCTTGGCTAGGCTTATAAGGACCTCAGGGCTAATAGCCTAGTAACCTCCTATGATCCTATGATCCTATGAGAATCTGAACTGAGCAAACAAAATAGGAACTGCCTTTAAGTTCCCAATCCAAAACACTGTAAAAGTGAATTCAAATAAAAATATATTTGCATCTAAAATGGCGACATTTTCAGATTGTATTTCAGAACTGCCCTTGTAATTTGGTAGGAGCCATCCTTTAGTTCTGCTTAAAAGAAAGCTGAAGTGATAGAAGTTCATACCCTGTTCTCCATCTATAAAAACTAAATTGACATTTATTTTGATATCATATTTCTCCAGCAAACTATTGTAGTCACATGGAGTAGATTTCATTCATTTAATAGCTGGCTTGTTTGTTAAATAGATGATATTGCATTTTAATAATTTTTCTGAGAAGAGGTAATAATTGTGCTCATTATGGACAATTTATCATACTTACTGATTCATCCAACAGCAGGAAAAAGGTAACTGCTGTTGGCTATAACTTGAACCCAACGCTGTAGGCATTGCATGCCGATTCCAATAATTACTGGACCAATAGCTAAATTCTGATGTGGTTAGTAAGTTTAAATTTTCATTTAAAATCTCCCCTCCTCTCAGCTGGTATTGGGAATTTGCATGCTGACATTACCATTTTCAAGTGCAGATTATTAGAAGGACATTTGATATATTTCTGAAACATTGCAGATATTAAGAGGAACAACCTTTGTCATTTTGCGATAAAATATCAGAATAGTGGAGCACCAAATACCCAATTAAATACTATCTTTGAGTTATCTGGCATAATCACTCATGTTAAACCATCATGGAAATATAAGGATATTTTTATAATGTTAGCAAGCATGTTGTGACTGTGTATATACAGTATGTATGTGTGTATAATGCATATTTTACAAAATATTGTTAGTACTGCTAGTGGTTTGTAACTGTTTAAGAATGGGGAGCTTTACAGGAATGCTAGCAGGTTTTAGCCACTTAGACTTTTGTAATTAAAATAGCAGATGGAACAGCACCATTTTGAAATGTAGGCACTCGAAAAGACAAGTGCCATCATGCTGGAAAAAAAAATTCTGCTCTGTGTGTGCATGTATTTTGTACGAGTACACATTAATGTATTTAATTTCATCAAAAAAATGTTGATGAAACTGTCATTGAATCCCTTTGCCCCTTACCTCCAACTAACCTCACCCTTCCAAATTACAAAACTCTCCCACAACATGGGTATACTACACTTCACAGCCCTCCCAGAACTCCAGCTCTTAACCATAAGACTCCTTGATCACTACCTAGCCATAAGGCTCCCCTCCTAAACCCTAAGCCTAAATTATCTGATTGTTCCTAACCTCCACCCCCCCCCTTAATCTAAACTCCACAATCACTCCTTGTCTGTAACTCTGTCATTCTTCTCCCAAACCATAACACTCCTTTCCTCCCCCAAACCTAAAAGCATGTCCTCAGAATATGAATGCTTGAAAGGAATCAAAAACCTGTCATCCAAACTTTTAGATTCAGAGTTTGAAGATTTGGATACATTGGTGATTTTTTATTTTGTGTAAACATGTCTACTCTGTCAGGTCATTTCTGCTAAATGCCCTTGGGCGGCTTCATTAGAAAAGAGAACTGGTGTTGAATGGGCCAAAATAGCATTTTTGTAAGTTAATTCCTTATATTGTGAAGAACATTGGGTATGAGAAGAAAGGGGGAAGGGGACAAGGAAACATCTCTGTCTAGGAAACTAAAAAGGAATCTGCCTTACAGGTCTCATTGCAAGCTGTCTTGGTGCAGAATAGTTTGTGTCTTTTGTGTTTGCAGGCAAACAGATCTAGCTAAGGGAATGCCCCACTGGTGAACTATTTGCAGAAAGACCTCACTGTATAGCATCCACTTGAGGGGAGTCTGTCCTGGATCTGATAAGGGGGTCTGCCACTGTTTTCTGCTCTAAAGGAATGTGTGTTGCCTAAAGAAAGAGGTTGTGTTAAATGGCTAAGTCTTAGACTGTCATGGCCAGTGTGTAAAAGCAGGGTAAGATTTTGTTCCCCAATATTTGTTTACTTATCACATCACAGTGGTGTTGTCTGCCTCCACCTGAAATGTGCCTGGAATTCAAAGTCAGTTTAGAGCTTTTAAGGCATTGATAAGAGACAATTTCTTTGAGACTGATACATTTGTGTCTATGTTATGGTTCCCCAATTTCCTGAAACTTTATGTCTGTGGTGGGAGCCTCCCCATGCAAGGTCTGAAGTATCAGTGTCATTTTTCTAAAGACTCAGGTTGGAGAAATGACTCCCAAATTGGATGGAATTTGTTTGGCTTAGCAAGGTAATTCCTTCTTTATGAAGTGGAGAACTGGAATTTTCTGAGAGAGAAATGATGGGAGTGTTGGGCCCTTATTGATTTTTGAAGTACCACTGTAGTTTTCGCATGTGATATCTGGTATAAGGAATCATCAGAATGGATGAGACCATGAAACCCAGAAACATTAGAAATTCCCTTGCTAAAGTTATTTTCTGTTTTGAAAGAGATGATTGATCGGACTCCCTTTATGATAAAACCATCACAGAAGTGTTTAGGAGGCATCCAAGGAAAACTATTCTCTGCAGAGGGGATTTTAAGTTCAGAGTGAATTCCAGCTAGTGAAGAAGATTGTTTGTAAACTCTAAGGGGGTTACTGCTGATGGACCTGAAATCAGTCACACAGGTAAGGAAAACTGTGCACATCTTAATACCTGCACTAAGCTATTACTGGACCAAGGCATTTAGTGAAAACACGTAGAGCAACAGAGCATCTAAAATACAAAGTAACAAACTGATAATGTAATTCCAAAACAAATAATCTCTAAAATGAAATGTTCTGTGATTCCTGTGAAAAGGCATGTGCACATATGCATCCTATAAGTCTAGAGTGGCCAACATAGTTTGTAGAGAGCAAAGAGGAAATAAGGTTTGAAGTTACAAAATTCTGAATTTTGGAACCTACATGAAAGTGTTTGGGCTGAAGAGATATAGAATGAGTTTCCAGGAATCCTTTTTTCTGTGTACAAGAAAAAGCCTGGTAGTCCTGAATAAAAACCTTTTCTACATTAATCCACTGGAACTGGTTCTATGACCATCACCTGTAGATGCAAGTTGGATATGATTGGAGAAATTATGTGATATTTAAGTCTTCTGGGCATCTGTGGAATTCTGGAGTACAAAATGCTGCTCATTGGAGTCTATAACCATTTTAATGTGTCTGGTACCCAATAGTTGCTTGTGATAGATTTCCATGCAGGTAGGGGAAACGGATAGCTTCCCTGCATTTTTAAAGTTGACTGGGGTAGGAAGGGAAAAGGGGATTTTGCAATGGTAGTAAGAAATTTGTTTCTCTGAAAACTGGATCCTTGGAATCCAATAGCCAGTCGTTTAGGATATCCTGGCATTTTCTTTTTAAACTGACCCCTTCCAGATTTTTCTTTTCTGGATTTGGGCGGCTTAAGAAAAAAAGGTCCTGTGTTAGTAGAAGAATCTCACTGAAACAGAAGATGGAGAGAGGAAGAGTTGTTTAACATCTTGCATTAGTTTTCATATAGTTTTTAAGCACTTCTGCAGATACATTTTCAAACAAATCTTTATCTAAGGATGTATTTAAAAGACTTTCATATCACTGTTGCAGTATTCCTTACACTAGGGAACCCCTGCCAAAGGCAGCCTAATGTTCTGCCAGTATACCAAAGCCTTAGGATTCCTAGCATGTCATAGGTCATGCATATGCTCCCCTCTCATGGTGTAGGGCAAAAGATGATGTGTGGATGTACATATTTCAGAACTTCTTTGCCGACAGTACAAATGTCATCTTCAATCTTTGATCTGAATGCTACTTTGTCTGCTGGTTACCAAGACATTTCAGATATGTACCCTCTTGTGGTTTTTCTTCCTATCTTTGATTTCTTTACTTTTGCTATGGGGTTACATGTCATCCAGGAAGGAAACATGTCAGTGTGGGAGACATATTCTCCATAAGGACCATCACAAGCAGTGTTTGTTTTGGTTTTGGGTGCTTTTCATGACCATACATTATGCCCAGTTTGACAGGCATTTGTCCCTAAGACTCTTCATAGTCATTCCTCCTCTATCTACCATGAGAACCACCATCTCCAGTTGCTGCCATAAGGTGCAATGGTGGAATCATCCTAGCCTGAGGGTTAGCCATCTGTTAAGAAAAAGATAACCAAAATAGTTAGGTCAGATTTGTCTGCTGTACTGCCTCCCCTAGACATCTTCCTTAAGGCTGGTGAAAGCTCAGGGGGGTCATCCAGTCATTCAATCAGATTCCTCTACCATGAATATTTTGGAGGCTGGCATGGATCCTGTTTCTTGCACATCCTCTGAGGCTCTACAGATGTTCATTACAGATTTGAGGTGGAACCAAGGCTGATCATATCTGAGGGACTGTGGGGTGTTCTGCAGGTTCGTGTTAGAGAGGAGATTCCTGCTATGTTGATTGAGTGTCAGCAAGATTCCAAACCCCCTAAGATCTTTTGGGCTGATGGCTGAATCTATTTCAGTTGCAGGCTCCCATCCCTCTAAGGAGGGACCTGCCTTCCAAGCTATGGAGATGGATTTGTCCATTGTGGGAAAACAGTCTATGTCTTCCCTGCTGGACCAAACATTGTGTCCATCCCCTCAGTCAGAGCTTCCTCCAGTTTCTAACCTGGGACAGAGGGCACAAAAGTCTCAATACCAAACCTGGTTATATCGTCTTTGGAAACCTCTCTGGAGCAACCCACCAAAGAGGTACCTTCAAAGAAAAAGTGCAAGAGGAAGCACCTGGACTCCCCTGAAGAGTCTTTCACAGAAGATATTGATTTTGATGAAGGGGAAGGTTTCCCTAGGTCACCCCTGAAAATGTTTCCTTTGGGGACATCCTAGAAATCCTTAAACAGAAGGGTGGCTGGACTAGCCTTCAACCTTCCTCAGAGGAATCGGTATACCTAGAGGCTTTTTGTACCCAGCCCTCTACGTCTTGGATTTCTCCGCCCACTGATAATTTTATTAAGTTGATTGCTCACTGGGCTTGGAAGGTCTATCGAGCCAATCCCCGAGAGACCTGATCACATCATTTCTGTCCCAAAGATGAGCAACATTGGGCCAAAGGTATTCCTGTGGACGCCATGGTGGTTGCACCAGCCACTAAGAAGGGACTTGTTGATGAAAGTCCTACTATCCATCCTCCTAACAAAAAAGTCTAGGAGAATGGATGGATTTGGGAAGTGTGTGTATATACTTCATCAGCCTTTGCTCTCAGGTCCTTGAATTATATGGCCCATTTTACCAGGCTTCAAAAAGATCTGATTAAAGAGCTTTCAGATACGCTTTCAGGAGCAATAGCAGAAGGAGTTCAAGACAAAGTGACTTCTCAGCTCGCCACCCTAGAATCTATCACCAATTTGTCCATGAGGCAAATTGCTCATGCTGTCAAAGAGATGGCAAGAGTGGCAGGTTCAGGTGTAGCAATCAGGAGACACACCTGGATGTGCTTATGTGTTTTCATGGAGCTATTTAAGTTTTCTTTTGTCAATGTTCCATTTGACGGATCATCCCTGTTTGGCTCCACAGTTACAGACTCTAGCCAGATGTGAGAAAGATGAGAAGACCCTTTCTGTCATGAGTGTATCCTTTTCCACTCCTCAACAGCCCTATTCCAGGAAGCAGAAAATTGGTAGGCTACGGTTCAAAAAGGCCCAAGGACCTTTCCAGGATTCACATGGCAATGACTTCCCCCAGGGGAGAGGGGGGAGCAATAATGGAAGACACCATCCAAGAGGCAGAAATGACCCACAGAATCAGGGTTCCAGGGACTCTTTCCCTGATAACGCTTACCAGTACTCCTGAAGGAAGCCCGATTGCCTTCCTCTGGAGGTAGTCAGGGGATGATTATCACTGCGCAAATCTGCCTGGCTAGGAATAACGCTGGACAAATATGTGCAGAGGATAATTACCAGAGGTTACAACATTCTCCTGTCAGAGGAACCAAGAAGACCAAGAAGAATCCCAGACATTCCACCCAGTCACAGGGAGACTGCAATCTCAGAAATTAAAACAAATGCTAGATGAAAGAATCATCTAGGCAGTCCCAGCATACCAAAGGGGATCCGGAATTTACTTTCTTTTTAGCACCAAAGAAAACAGGGGACTGGTGATTGATTTTGGACTTCAGTCAGTTGAACAAATCAGTTCAACAAACCAAATTCTGGATGGTCTTGAGTCAGTCTGCACTTCCATTTTTGGAAAAAGACAATTAGATGTGCTCTATAGATCTTCAGGATGCGTACTACCATATAAAAATATACAAGTGCATTCCTGCACTTCTGACTGGGAGCCAGGCACTATCAGTTCAAGGCACTGCCCTTTGGTCCAACCACAGCCCGCAGGGTGTTCATCAAATGCATGGCAGTGGTAGCAGTGTATCTCTGACTGCTAGGATTCTGAGCGTTTCCATATTTAGATGACTGGCTCCTTACCAATCCCACCAAGTGTCAACTTGTACAAACACAAGATCATGTTCTTGTTCTTTGTTTCAGCTTAGTAATCACTATAAACTATGAAAAACCCAATCTGGAACCATCACAACAGCTAGAGTTCATAGGAGCTATGTTCAACACAGTCACAGGCATCGCAGCACTTCCCCTAGAAAGACCCCAAAGGATCATCTCACAAGTGAGACAAACCAAGAACCACAGTAAAAACCATGATGAAAATAAATACCAGGCCCAAGAAATGAAAACACCCCGCAACAGGACAATAATAAATTGTAATGGTTAAGCGCTTTCATCAAACATGTATCATAGACTTCTTCAGAACAGGTAACTCACTGTACAACACTAATTTAAATCTCTCCCAAATAAGTCACATGCTACACATGCTACACAACCAAAAATCAAATTAAGTGCTCATTAACAAGCTAAATGTACGCATCTACAAAGCTTAATACAATGAAACTAAGTATAAACGAATCCTTGCAACAAGTCAATAGAAACCTAAAAACATTGTTTGAGCTGTAAAACATACTCACTTGTCAAACAATTGTCTATACAATAAAATAAATAAACAAAGTAATTTGTAACAATAAAACACATGAACTTAAACATACCTAATAACCAGAAAACTTTAAACAGTGTATCAGCGTAACTTCAAAATACTATGTAAAGAAATCTTGTCATTCAAGCCTGGATAAACACATGCATTTAGCCTGATCTGTCATTTCAACTCCACAGCCTCAATCCTGTCAACCCAAATACTGCCCCGGGGTTCTTAATAATCTGGTCAATCCCCATGAATTCAAAATTGTGCCCTGGATTTCTTTCAATATGTTTATAAAGTGCATTATTAATGTTCTCATTTCTAATATCTAGGGAATGCTCATAAATACGGTCCTTAAATCTTGAGTTTTCCCTATATAAAAACAGTTGTGCAATCCACACAGGGCCAGGTATATTACACCAATGGAGTTGCAGGTGCAGTGAAATGATGTCTTAACATTAATGTTGTTAACACATACAAAACTCTTATTAGTCAAATATTTACATTGGTTGCAAGACCCACATTTAAAATTACCTTGTCTTGTTTCTATAGTCTTATTCAAAGTGTTAGTCCCTCCTTCTAAAATTTCCTTAAATGTTCTACCTTTTCTATACACAATATGGGGACAATCCCCAAATACTTCAGTATAACCACTGAAGCAAGAAAAAATATTCCAATTTTTCCTGAGGGAATAAAAAATAACTTTGTCTTCAGATGTACAAGTAGTTACAAATGCTAATGTGAAATCTTTAGCCAAGGTTTTTTGGTTGGTGTCATGGTTTGCCTGTAAACCACCTTCAAAATGTAATAGAGGGACATACAGCCCCTCCATCCTCTTGTTTAATACTTCCCAAAATATACATTTGTTGGAAAAGTTGGTAAAAAAGACTGGGAGATGTAAAGTCTGACTGATATTTGACTTGGAAACAACCTTTGGCAAATAGGAAGGATTTGTCTGGAGGGAGACCCTGTCCTTATTTAAGATTAAGTAGGGACGCTTACAGAACAAGGCTTGTATTTCCAATATTTTCCTGGCAGAAGTGATAGCTATTAAAAAGAAATACCATCTACACTTGCTAGATGTACACAGATAATTACAGTGGATATAAAAAGTGTACACAACCCTGTTAAAATGCCAGGTTTTGTGAATTAAAAAAATGAGATCACAATAAATCATTTTAAAACTTTTCCCACCTTTAATGCGACCTATAACCTATGACCTATAACCTATTCAATTTAAATCTGTTAGGGGAAAAAATATAAAAAAATAAAAAAACGTACAAAAAGCTTTTAAGTGTGCACACCCTTAAACTAATGCTTTGTTGTATCACCTTTTGATTTAATTACAGCATTCAGTCTTATCGAGTAGGAGTCTATCAGCATGGCACATCTTGACTTGGCAATATATGCCCACTCTTCCTTGTAAAAGCGCGCCAAATTTGTCAGATTGTGAGGGCATCTCTTGTGCACAGGCCTCTTCAGGTCACCTCACAGATTTTCTATTGGATTTAGGTCTGGACTCTGGCTGGGCCATTCCACAAATGTAATTTTCTTCTGATGAAGCCATTCTTTTGTTGATTTGGATGTATGCTTGGGGTCATTGTTGTGCTGAAAGGTGAAATTCCTTTTCATCTTCAGCTTTCTAGCAGATGCCTGAAGGTTTGGGCTAAAAGTGATTGGTATTTGGAACTATTCATAATTCCCTCCACCTTGACTAAATTCCAACTTCCAGCTGAAGAAAAGCAACCCCAAAACATGATACTGCCACCACCATGCTTCACCGTGGGGATGGTGTTGTTTTGGTGACGTGAAGTGTAGTTTTTGGGCCAAATGTTTGTTTTTTTAGAACTAGCCAGTTTTTTAGTTTCAGCACTCAAATCTGTTTCTTTGAGCTCAGTACTTGTTCAGAACTCATTGTAAGCACTAAATAAGCTACAAATTACCGCAGCACTCAACTTTCCTCACTTGTCTAGAGGAAAACAGTTTTTAGTACTTAATAAATAAACACCTATCCAGGCATGTCTAAGGGTCAGCTCCCAGTGTTTTCTCCTGTCTACCTGATGAATCTGGGCATCTGTGGGCAATGCAGCAATTGCCTCATGTCCACAGACAACTCTCTCCTCCTACCACCCAACACTACAACCTGTGAGAGATGCACTTATATAGACAAACTGGAAGCAAAGCTCTCTTCACCCAAGACTGGACTAGACAGTCAAGAGGAGAAGGTAAACACCACACTCATCACATAGTCCCTAAAAACCTACACCACCAAAACACACACATAGAAACACAAAACACAAACCTACATTCGTGGAGGCTCTCAATAGAAATATACCCAAGCAACAGGGATCTCCAAAGCAGAAACGCAAGCAACCTCCACCCCCCAACACAACCCAAATAACACATAGCCCACATACTCAGTGTGCCACTCAACCACAGCCCATAAGGCATAACAATGTATCCAACACTCTAGTCATAGATGACTCTATAGTCAGGCACACTAATGTTCCACTTACCAGTCTAAACAAGGAGAAAGTTACTGTCAGCTGCCTGTCGGGTGCTAGGATCTGTCACATAACACACGCACTCAGGTCACTCCACAACATGTAAAAATATGACTCTGTCATTGTCCATGTTGGTGTGAATGTCCTGAGACATACCTCCCTGGACTACATGAAAAGAGACATGGAGGAGATGTCCGATCTTGTATCCCAGGCAGGTATGACCCTGGCCCGGAGTAGCATCCTGCCATCACCCAGAATGATACCACAGTACAAGGGCAAAATGATTGACTTCAACCAATTGGCTAACCTTCTGGTGTCATTCTAAGGGGATCCAGTATCTGACAGCCTGGGCATGTCGACAAACCACAATGCTTTGCCAGAGATGGCCTGCACCTGTCACCCTTGGGATTCCGGATACTGGCAAAGGCTCTTGCCATCCATATAATTCCTTTTTTAGGCATGGTTCAAAGGACAAATTTACCACCATAACAGGTACAAGCAAGCAAAATCTGAGGGTAATGCTACTTAATGCTAGAAGTCTAAATGTCAAAATGCACTCACTCGAGGCACTCCTTAAAATGGAAAACATCGACATCTGATCAGTGACAGAGACCTGGTTCAAGGCTCCAGAGAGCACCCCTGCATTACCAGGCTATAATTCATACCACATCTTTCAGCCACCTAACCTGGACTGAAAGACTAAAGGCTGAGGTGTGTCCATATTCATTAAGGATATCCACACCTCCAGTCTAGCTGCTCAGCATAAGGCATCCAAGATTATCCAAGTGCTACTAACTCTGGGCAAGACCGCAATCCAAATTATAGCTTGCTACAGATTCCCCATTATGCACCAGGATTCCCACTCCTCATTTCTTGATACACTGGAAAATATTAGGGTACAACCTAACACCCTAATAATGGGCGATTTCAACTACTCCACCATTAACTGGGAAAACTACTCATGTACCAACTCTTGTACTCAATGTTTTCTGGAATTCATAAATTCCAATGCCTTCGATCAACTTATCCACACCCCCACCAGGGGCAGCAATATCCTAGACCTGGTCATTGCCAACATGGGCAACTGGTGTTCCACACCAGAGGTCAATTCCTTGTTGGTCACATTCGACCACAAGCTAATCACCCTAGACATCCGCATCCCACCCCCATCCCCCCATTAGGGAAACCACCATAACAAATTTCTCCAAAGCCAACTTCACACTTCTTAAGACAGAAGTGGCAAACTTCATGACATCCATGCTGACAGACAATAGAGGTATGACTGCTGAATCCTATACAAATGCACTTTATAAGCACTTACACGAGTGCATGGATCGTGCAATCCCTAACAGAACCAAGATGCCATCCTCCAAAAAAAGGAAGCCAATCTGGTGGTCCCCTGCCATAAACAAACTCTACAACAGAAGAAAGACACTGTTGCAAAAAAGAGTAAAATTCCATGATTGGAGGAACTCCCTGGTCAGCCTCAGTAAGAAGTTGAGATCCCTCATAAAATCCTCCAAAGCTAGTTATGAAAACAAAATCGCCACTGATTCTAAAGACAACTACAAAGCATTCTATAGCTATATAAAGAATCTCAATGGCAACACTCAGATCTGCTCTGAGTTACAGCACAATAGCACTAAACAGAACCAACTGATATTGCCAACATCCTGGCAGATAGGTTAAGTGCTAACTTTACCCCTCTCTCACCCCCCTAAAGGGCCATCTCTATACCGGAAGAATGCAAAGTTCCTGTAATCACGGCTGCACAGGTAAAAAACACACTCTCCAAAGCCAGGAACACAGCATCCATGGGACCTGACAACATCCCAGGCTGTGTTCTACATGAAATACAGAATGAGCTGGCACCCCACCTAAGTACCATGTTCAGTCATAGCCTCACCTCAGGTTTTGTGCCCACTGAATGACACACAGCAATGGTTATCCCACTCCACAAAGGGGGAGCCACCACGGATCCCGGGAACTACCGCCCCATTAGCCTGACGAGCCTGGTTTGCAAGGCTATGGAACGTATCATCATGGAACTTATAAGCAATGACATTGGTAATCTCCAAACTCTGGACCCTACCCAGTTCAGGTTTGTAAAAGGCAAATCATGTCTCCTATACCTGATAGACTTCTTTAAAGCGGTCACCAAAGCTGTAGATGAGGGTAAGGTGGTTTACACAGCCTATCTAGATCTCCCCAAGGCTTGATACCACCCCCTACTCTGGAATTATAGATAAACTCACTAAACTAGGTATAAATCCCTATGTCACAAGATGGGTTGCCAACTATCTCACTGACAGAGCCCACACTGTGAGAGTAGCAGACTCTAAATCCAAGTTCAGACCAGTGACAAGTGGAGTACCACAGGGTTCAGCACTGGGTCCCCTCCTGTTTGGTATCTACTTCTCTGAAGTACAGGCTAACACAGTAGGTCTTTGGCTAACAAAGTTCGCAGATGACTGCAAACTATGAGCCATAATCAAAACTCCTAATGATGTGGACATCCTACAAAAGGGCCTCACTGAGACAGATGCCTGGTGTCAAAGCCATGGCCTCAAATTCAATGCCAAAAAGTGCATTGTCATCCCTTTTGGTAAAAACACTGTACCCATGAACTACCATATAGATGGTAGTCTACTTCTTGGGACACAGGTGGACAGTAGTCTCTCCTCTGATAAACACATCACCACAGTAGTCAGGAAATCCTTCTATGTGGCACACCTCATCACAAAAGGTTTCTCATCCAAGAAAAAGGAGGTCATTATTCCCCTCTACTCATCACTCATTAGACCCATCATAGAGTACAACACCTCTTTTGGTATGTACCTCACAAGACATCCACAAGAACTGGAAAGGCAGCAGAAATACCTCACAAACAGGATTACCAGCCTCAAACAGATGTCCTCTGCAGACCGTCTCAAAAAGTCCAGCTTTACTCCATTGCATATCGCCTACTCAGAGGTGATCTCTGCCTAACATACAAAGCTATGTCAAACCTAGAGCTGTTGGACATGCTCCACTTAAAGAAACCCCAATCCCTCCAAGCTACATGCTCTAGGGACCTAAACCTTGTCACCACAATAAATAGAACATGCTGGAGAGATAGATTCCTGTCCCAGAGATTTCCCATACTCTGGAACAAACTACCTATCTATATCAAACAAAGCCCATCATTAGCACTCTTCAAGAAAAATCTTGATGATTGGATGGGAGATAGAAAATTCACCCCAGGGACCACTTCTGTGGCTCTTCTCAACAGGGGCACAGGAAAATAATTTTCTTGGGTGGCGAAAGACAGGGTACCGTTTGGCTAGGCTTATATAGGTCCTAGGGCCAATAGCCTACTACCTACTTATAAACCTATGAAGCTATGAACATTCCTTTTGAAATTGTGGCCAAAAAGTTCAACCTTGGTCTCATCAGACCATAACACATTTTCTCACATGCTTTTGGGATACTTGATGTAAGAAAAGGCTTTCGTCTTGCAACCCTATGCCATAGTCCAGACATATGGAGAATACGGGAGATTGTTGTCACATGTAGTACACAACCAGTACTTGCCAGAAATTCCTGTAGCTCCTTCTGTGCTGCTGTAGGTCTCTTGGCAGCTTCCCTGATCAGTTTTCATCTTGTCTTTTCATCAATTTTGGAGGGACATCCAGTTCTTTGCAGCGTCACTGTTGTCCCATATTTTCTCCACTTTTTGATGACTGTTTTCTCTGTGTTCCATGGTATATCCAATACTGTGGATATTTTTTGTACCCTTCTCCTGACTGATACCTTTCAACAATGAGATCCCTTTGATGCTTTGTAAGCTCTCTGTGAACCATGGCTTTTGCGGTAGCAGGCAATTGAGTAAATGTCAGGAAAATCCTACTAGGAACTTTATTTGTGGTTAATCAGAGTCTCTTTAATTGATGGCAGGTGTGTACCCAAGAAGATGAAGAAGATGGTGAAGGTTGACTAGTCTGAAAAGCCTGCAAGTCTTTAAAAAGACCAAGAGCTAGTTAAGCCAGTTGTATTTATTGAGTTTCTGACTGGAAAGCTATGAAGAGAGTGGAGAAATATCTTCTGTTTTCTGTGTATGCATATGATGAATATCCAGGCATATGGTACTTGGGGTGGTAGTAGAAAGTATAACCTCCATTAAAGAGCTCTGGACATCTTCATGAACAAGGAGCTAATAAATCCCTCCTTCACCTTCAGTTAAAACTAGCTTAGGTCCTCCTGCTTTGGCTAACTAAGGCATATGGTTGATCTTGTTGGACATTCTGGAATTGTTAGCCATATTGGCATTCAAAGGGGTAGTGTTTTGGGAACCAGATGAAACAGATGGATGGTCTAGGGCCTGCAAAGGCACCTCATTGGGACACCTATCTCTGACTGACAGACAAGTGATATCAGGTTACTATTAATCATGTCTCTACAAGATTTTTATTTCTTTTCTGACTTTGGGGAACATCAGAGGAGAAAGAAGATGGTATTATGGCAGCATGAAATAACAGATGAGGAAGTTTCTTTCTCAGTAAGTCCAAAGGGTGTTTAGTCTGTTCTAAATTGCCAAATAGATATGACTATGTTTTTTGTCATGTTCTGCCCACAAACAGAACAAACAACTCAAGTGGGAATCCTTGCATGAGATCTGCTCTTAGTCACACCTCGTTTTTTCTGGACATTTATTTATTAATTTACTTAGTTACATACACATTAACTGGTTTAATCCCACTAGGCCAATGGCCTCTTTTCATGGAAGACAATGGGAAACATTCTGGGTTATTCTACATCCACCAACTCTGGCAGATGGGGCTTCTGTTTAATATGTCGTCTGAAGGACATATCAAACAATTCACAAAAAAATGTATATATATATATATATATATATATATATATATATATATATATATATATATATATATATATATAAGTGGCCTCCACTATTTTACTTATCTGCCTTAGTCTCTGCACTGAACCAGACCAAAATGATTATTAGATGTGACACTGATAGAAATCTGCATATGTGCACTGCTGGCAAAAATATAAGTTTTTGTGAGTCCATGCATCCCTTTTATAGTAGTATGTCCACTGGCGTTAAGGGTGGACATGCATCATATAAGGAAGAAACCCAAGCTTTGTGGAATGGATGTACATGGAAATTCTGGCAGAGAACTCCCATTTGTGAAGAATACTGCAGCAGTGATCTTGTGTAGTATATGAAACCATTATGTATTCAATTTCATAGATATGTTAGGTACCATTTTCGGAGTTTCATTCAAAATGTCCTTTCCACCGACATTTATGGTCACTCTGACAAAATACTGTAGTGCCTATGATGCAACTATATTATAAGGACTCCACCAAACTCCTCCCCTTAATGAGTTTTGCAAATTCTGAAGCATATTTTCTGTTTATTATGATTGCAAAGCAACTACTAAGCCAGTATTTCTGCTTCTTTTTCCTTCCATTCCCTTGCACCATTCATTCCACAATGATATTAGTTAAAGTAACTGCAGAAGGATGTGACTAAAGAGACTATTAATGGGGAACCAGGCTGCATAAGTGCCCCATAGATGATGATGTAGTCTCAAACTTCGGTTGGAGCTTCTCCAACCATTCCTTAAGCAGGTCCAGCGTCAATGAGAATATCAATTTTATTTTAAATACTGTATTGAGCAATGATACTAATGGCAATTTATAAGGCCTGTCTGATTTAGTGCGTGACTTCTACAACTTTAAACACACCATATACACAGCTACAACTGCACCACATCAGGAATATTACTATGAGACATATCAGAAAGACAGTAATGAGGATGCAGATTCTGGGTGGGGTTATTATAATGGTTAAGGTTTCCACATCAGAGATACAAGGTACAGGGTTGGGTTCTGATCTCTGGTTATTGCCTAGGATTGTAATAGCCTACAGACTATTAGACTAGTATTTTTTATGAACCTATACAAGGGAAGTAACAAAAAGAAAATATATCTTCAGACATATATGACAGAGACCAGTAACTTGCTGAAAAAAGTGTGAAACCAGAAAAATGAGGAATAACTAGAAAGAAACAAGTAGAAAAATGGGTATGACTGAAGGTAAAAGATATGAACAGGCAAGTCTTGGACAGGTTAGTTATGGGCTAAGAAAATATATAATATTTCAGAGCTGCAAGATACTCAAAAACTTAAATAAACAGAGAGGCTACAATGAGTTGCATTACGTTTTATGGGTTTAGATTAGATGGCCAAAAGGCAGCTGACTGGAAAACACAACCATAAACTGTTTATAGTTTTCTGTCATGGCGTAGTCTTCCACACCTTCTGTATACAAGCATGAATGCATGCATGCGCACATACATACATACATACATACATACATACATACATACACACTGTAGTATCACTGTAAATATCTACCCTTAAATAACTCATCCTTTTACATTGCAGAGAGAGTTTCAGAAAGCACAAACATTTGTGCATGACTTAGGGGTGTCTAGATGAAGTTCTCTTTTGTATATATTTCAAGAAATAAAATGCAGTTTGAGCATTTAGCCTTTGTAGTTCTTTGTCCATGTCTGTTGGCAGCCTGTGAGAATGTGTGTCAGCTTGCTGTGCTTTGCACTGTTACACACATGTTTTTCAGTGTTTGCTGTACTTAAAATAAAATGTCAAGCTTCATTTATCATTATCATGATTCATTGGTTGAAGCTGGTTACAGCTCCTCCTCTTCCTAGTGCTGGTATTACTCATTCTGTGATTGATCCTGGTAAAACATTTTCATCATCTACCATTGGCTGATCCTGTTTAACTCCACTACTACAGAAAAGACTTACATTTGACCTAGGCTTATGATTAAAGGTCATTGTGAATGGTTGGTTGAGGTCAGAAATGGTGGCATTCCACATGCTTACTCCAATCACGGTATCATGCAGAAGTTGGCTGTTGCTGTTAACCTAGAAAAAAATGTCAAAAACATTTAAAATATTAGATGATGCATGCACCCAGGAGATGCAGTAATACAGAGTTGACTGTAATCACACTGTGTCATCAGTGTGTAAATAAGGCTTCAACAATATAAACAAAACATTTTCACCCCCAACTTTTGACTGGTGCACCCATCAAAGCAATCAAACTCAGAAGTTTAGCTTGTCAGCCTAAGTATACACTGGCTTCTTTCCTCCATTGTAGATTCATCAACTTTATATTGTGGATTTGAGACTATCCCTGAGTTTGTGTTGTGACAGGATATTGTTGCTCTCCTATTGAAAAAGATAGTAAGTAATAGGTATTCATTCCTAATGTTTTAGCAGGTCTTGCAAAACTATAGTGGTGCCAATACAAAAAGTAGCATGCTGGCCTTTGGTACAGAAGGCTGTGGGTTTTATTCTCACACCAAGAAGGTGGATTACTAACACTATAGTGCATCAGGAGGAAGGTACTGCACTAATGTATGTACCATCATTCCCATCTTCTTGAGTTGGTGGTAGCTCAGGTCGATGTGAAAGATCCCATGGCACTGATTGGAAATGGTAGTGGAAGATACCTGATGTCCTGGTCAAATTTTCTGTAGTAGTATAAATACCACCTTGGGTCTCCCCTAAAAAGAAGACACAAGCCTAGTGGGACTAACTGTGTCAACAAAGGATAAATAAATCTTGTAACTGAACCTGGGATGTTGTTACTATTAGAAGTAATGCTTTCACTACATTGCCAGTCAGCTCAATTTTTTCTCCCCTCCCACATAATTAAATGCAATACAATATCTACATTGAAGGAAGCATCCCACTATAGAGGTGAGGTGGAGTAAAGGAATTTCTGCTGGTTGGTTATATAACAGAACCCAGTGACAGCAGAGAAGCAATACTTGTATACAAACTAATGGACAAAAACCTACTCCATATGTGGACAAATTACTTAGTGTTAATACAGTAGTGTAGACAGGGTGGGGCGAGACAGCAACTGCTCTGGGCACAACGTGTTAAGGGTCGGAATCAGCAGATCCCAATCTCTAATGCCATACAGGCTTTTAAAAGCTGGTATGGCATTTGAGGTCAAACCTGAGCACTGTAGCACTCTGTGTGTGGTTTAAACTGTAGCAAGCAGTTTGCTACAGTTTAAAAGTAAAAAACAAAAAAAAATATATATATATATATATATATATATATATATATATATTTATTTTTTTTTTTTATAATCTAAAACTTGAGTGCTGTAGCGCTTTATGCAGGCAGAGTATAAACTTATAGCAGCTATTTGTTACGTTTGTAGCAAGAGGTTCGCTACAGTTTATAAGAAAAAGAAATAAATTAATTTTAATAAGATGGTGGATGGTGTTGGGCAGGGCACAGAAACGGGACCTGACTGGCTAGGCAAGAAGGTGAGGGAGGCCATGTTGTGCATCTTGTATGGCCAACTGATTGGTAGTAAAAGGACCATGTTTTGTTTTTGCTCTCCAGTGAAAGAGCCGAGAGAATGGGGTGCCGGATCATGGCATTTGTTAACATAGATAATTCTGTTCCTATTTTCTTGATTTTATCTGGTGTAAGTATTTCTAGTAATTGTACTGTCTAATATTTCAAATTAAGTCTGTAAATTACTAACACAGCCTTTGCTAGCCTTCAAGCCCTGCAATCTGTATTTTCACTAACCTTTCATATATACACTAATATGAAGATGGCTCTTGCAACAGGAGCCATTTTTCTGGACTTAATACAGGCTTTTGAAATAATTGACCACGACCTTCATCGTAATAACCACACTTACTACTTCTTTCTCCAGAACTGAAGTCATGATTTACAAATTATTTATCTAACAAATCCTTCATATTCTCAGGTCTCACCTCCTGCTCAAGTGGCTATTTTTCAAATGGTGGTCCTCACAGTCCAGTGCTAGGGCAAAGTCTCCCACATTGGAGGGTGTGTGTGGCATAGCCCCCCACTTAGCTTGAGTACATATTGTCTTCTCAATAAAGTTAGTTATTGGTGTTGCAACTATGCATGTCTATTGTTTAAAATGTATTGTTTTGAAGTTTTTGGTAAAATACAATATAAAACAAATAAGGTGCAGGGCTACACCACCCACACCCCCCAATGTGGGGGGGGCTCTTCCTTCACCCCACCCCTAACTATATATACTAAGTCCAGGACCGCACTACAGTGGGAAAAAGGGCATATACCTTTTACTTGCATTACAGTACTCTACACAGTGCCATATATACTAACTGCAGTTCAGTGAAATGAGTTTTCAGTAATTTGTGTTTTTAACAATGTGGTTGGGGTGAAATAATATTCAGTGAAATGAGATTCAATGAAACAAAGTAGACCCATATACAAACACGTGCACACACACACATATATGTATGTATGTATATATATATATATATATATATATATATATATATATATATAGATATGTACACACACACACACACACACACACACACACACACACACACACACACACACACATAAATATATATATATGTGTGTGTGTGTGTAGATATATATATATATATATATATATATATATATATATATATATATACACATACATATATATATATATATATATATATATATATATGTATATATATAATTTTTAATGAGACATAGCATACCTAAGCATTGCCATGTATGAAGATGACATTTTTTTACCTTAGTTCTCCTAGCTGACAAAAGCTTGTTAAGCAATTTCTGATATCAGAAAGAAGTTAACAAGCCAGTCTTTTTCCATATTTCCCTATTTCAGAGTGTAATTCTAGTACTCCATGCACCATGTACACGTATGACTAGGCCAGTGTATTCACAAACACAGGTATAACTGTACAGTTGAAGATGCTGAAAGCTTCATTTTTTTTTACTTAAGAACTTAATACCAAGATATTTACTGAAATCGAAGCATGCTTGTAAATCAGAGTGCATCTTCACTTGTATATCTGCTAAACATTTTTACAGTAATGGCTGTATAATTAGTCAAAATGGTGAATCACCTTAAAAATGTTTGATTTGTTGAACCATGTGAGAGCAATCTTTGCTTTGTCATAATTCTTAGCTTTTTGAAAGACTTCCTTTGGCAGCATGATTTCAATGTTCATATTTTGCCCATCTCCACTGCTGATTGTGTTCATCTGTTCTTCTGTTGAAATCTGTAAAGATAAAAAAGGAAATGATTTGGCATTCAATTCATAAATGCTGTATGGCAGTTTATGGAGAGTCAAATGAAAAACATAATGTATATTTCTAACTTTTCTACAAAGGTCTCTCTCTCTCCTGGCTTTTACTATACATTTTGTGGGGGTTTACCATTCTGTATTATAAAAAAGTGGCTAAAATCTCATGTGTATCTCCTGAATTCCTATGCAGTATTTTCAATCAACTTATGAAGAACAGCTTTGTGACTTGCTTGTGGTGTTATTCATTTCTGTGGATGTAAACACTACCTGTGGTATCATATTAAACTTGTAAAATTTTGGTTTAGAAAACAACCAATGAGGCTCAGACAGATGCTTTTAACTCCACCCAAACACATATTTCTGCACTCACAAATTGTATACTCATGCATGCACTTATGCTTTATTTGGGAAACAGTAGTGGGGACAAGTCACTAAAAATTGACATGTAATATCTTAGGATTTATAAAACTCAGGTAGGTTTTAAAAGCTGCTACAAATAAGTAATTGTTAAAGTAATGAATCATTAACAAAGGCCATTCTGCAGATCTTCACTGAAGTTGTGATTAAGTTATTTATTTACTTACCTTGCTTTGATAACCAGGTAAGTGGAATGATCAGATGAAAATATTTTAGCCGTAAACGGGGTTACAAAGTGGTGCATGTATAAATAAGAACAGTTTATATAAATGTTGAAGTTTACATACAACAATTCTTAATATGTAGTGTAGTAGCTCAGATGGCTTAGTGGTTAGTAGCTCAGATGGCTTAGTGGTTAAGTGCTGTGACTATGGTATACAGGGTCCTGGGTTCAGGACTTGCAATGGCTGTTTATTTTAACCTATATTCACCCCGGGGATCACTCCAGTGGCTCTACCCGACAAAAGCACTAGGAACTAAGGCCGGGTGGCACGATGCCAGGGTAATCCTATGGGCTAGGCTTGTAAAGGCTCCAGGACCGTTAGCCTAACACACATCTATGAACCTATGCACAATATTTACAATTGACTGCAGGGTGGTGGTGATGTTTCAGTAGGTAGATTATTACTTTAATCTTATTTTATTTTATTTTTTAAGAATTTTTAGATTAATATTTGATAAATGTTACTAGGTTATATACATAACTGCAGTGTAATTTAGGAATCTAGAAGGTTTGATTACTGGAGGTAAGGAAAAATCAAGGACTACCCCTTTAAAATTTGAATTACATTTATTCTGTGGCAGATTTTTTTGGAGAAAGGGAAAAGTTTGTTACAGGTGTGGTAGAAAAAGAAAAGTGTATACCAGTTGAAGAAAGGTAGGATTACTTAAAATGTTCTAATGGAAAGGTTTTTAAAGAGACATATAAAGAAACTGAGTAAATATGATTGCTGGTAATACATTGCACATAGAAAATTTTAGTTTTGAGAATGCACACTCTCTCTTTTATTATTTGTGAATTGAGGGTAGCATGAGGGTATTTCATCTAGGACATCAATTTCTAAGGGGATAACTTTAATTTTAATACATTTTGCTAGATAAAGGAATAAAGAATCATTATGCAGTTGTTTTGGTAGCCACAAGAAAGCAATTACTAGAAAATGGAAATCAAAATCTAAACCAACTATATTAGATGTAGTGAATATAACAACAGAGATAAAACAACTGGAATTGAGATCTTTAGAAAAAGGTAGGAGCAAACTACATAGGAAAAATGGTAATTGTAGGAACAATACAAACAGGGCAGGAATGAGGTTTAAAAGGAGACAGGACTTAAATGAGCTATGTAATGTTTGATTGAAAATGAATGTGTAGATTATAAGGTTCATAGGTTCATAGTTATATACTAGGCTATTGGCCCTAGGGTCTATATAAGACTAGCCAAAAAGGTACCCTGGCTTTCGCCACTCAAGAAAATTATTTTCCTGTGCCCCTGTCAAGCAGAGCCAAAGAATTGATCCCTGGGGTGAATTTCCTATTTCCCATCCAATCACCAAGATTGTTCTTGAAGAGTGCTAATTAAGAGCTTTGATATAGATAGGTAGTTTGTTCCAGAGTATGGGAAGTCTCCGGGACAGGAATCTATCCCTCCAGCATGTTCTGTTTATTGTGGTGACAAGGTTTAGGTCCCTAGAGCATGTAGCTTGGAGGGATTGGGATTTTTTTTAAGTGGAGCATGTCCAGCAGCTCTGGGTTTGACATAGCTTTGTTTGTTAGGCAGAGATCGCCTCTGAGTAGGCGATATGCAAAGGAGTAAAGCTGGAGTTTTTTTCAAACGGTCTGCATAGGGCATCTGTTTGAGGCCTGTAATCCTCTTTATGAGGTATTTCTGCAGCCTTTCCAGTTGTTGTAGATGTCTTGTGAGGTATATACCAAAAGCAGCGTTGTACTCAATAATGGGTCTAATGAGTGCTGAGTAGAGGGGAACAATGACCTCTTTTTTCCTGGATGAGAAACCTTTTGTGCTGAGGTGTGCCACATAGAAGGATTTCCTGACTAATGCGGTGATGTGATTATCAAATGAGAGAATGCTGTCCACCTGTGTCCCAAGGTCTCTTATCACACCTTCGGTGTTAAGTAGACTACCACTTATGTGGTAGTTCATAGGTACAGAGTTTTTACCAAAGGGGATGACAATGCACTTTTTGGTATTGAGCTTGAGGCCATGGCTTTGACACCAGGCATCTGTCTCAGTGAGGCCCTTTTGTAGGATGTTCACATCGTTAGGAGTTTTGATTATGGCTCATAGTTTGCAGTCATCTGTGAACTTCGTTAGCCAAAGACCTTTTATGTTAGCTTGCATTTCAGAGAAGTAGATACCAAACAGGAGAGGACCCAGGACTGAACCCTGTGGTACTCCACTTGTCACTGGTCTGAAGTCGGATTTGGAGTCTGCTACTTTCACAGTGTGAGTTCTGTCAGTGAGCCAGTTGGCAGCCCATCTTGTGACACAGGGATTTATACCTAGTTTAGTGAGTTTATCTATAATTCCAGAGTGGGGGATGCTGTGATGTATAATGCTTGCAATTGGGAATGTGTCAGTATAGTTTGTGATGTAAAATGCTTGCAGCTAGGATTGTGTCAGTGTGCTTTGTTTTCATTTATATAAATATATGATTACTTATGTCATAAGTGATGGTTTAATAAAGATGTTTCTTGTTTAAAAAAAGAGGGCAGGAATTGAATAATTTATTTAATGTTGCTTAGGTTATATGGCATATAGCAATATATGTGAAGTATAATGTTTATCAATTTTAACTTGTTAATACAGTTTAACTACTTTTACATAAATGTAAATGTGCCTATGTCACAACTGATAAGTCAGTGAAGGTGTTAAAAAAAGAATCATTATGCAGAACACTGTAAAAGGTGTCAGTACATAAGTAGGGGGCTGTATCACTGACTGGGAGAGTATCTTGTGTAAGAAGTTTTCAGTGGTGACTATATTAGTTTACAAATCTCTATATTTTATATTATTTTTTTTGTAGCAGTTTGTTGGTTTGCTTGTTTCCTAAAACTGTTAGCAGTACTTGGTAGCTCCATTTTGGAGAGGGATTACTATAAAAATTCCAAAGTTAATTAGCGTGACCATTGATATTATCAACGCATAACATTGACCTCATGAATATTAATCAGATTGTATGCTCGACACGGCAACATCAACATTGAAAATGTCTGTATGTACATATGTGCACAATTTTGAACAGTTGACCTCTGCAACAGTGACGTTGTGACTGTCTAATATTAACATATCGAGCAATTGCCTGCCGTTTACGTGAATTGCAGTCATTTGATAGTAATCCTTTGGAGAGCATGGTAGTTTCATCTACTGCTAAACAAGATTCATGGGTGAGGACTGTAAATTCTTTCATGTACTTTAATCTTTAAGACCTTTGTAATAATTTTTTTATATTGTCAGTGAATTTTAGATGGAGGTTTTGATGTAATCCTTTTGTATTTATAAGACTGAGCAGAATGTATTTTACTATTCCAGAGGACCAGTAACTGAGCAGTGTTCTTACTCAGTTTTTGCGGTACTGAAAGGAATGCAGTTGCTTTTGTTTGGATTTATGAGTTTTTGTGAATGAACCTCATGGTATAGTTATAAAAACTGATGTTGAAGTTGAGTTTGCAAGTCTTTACCGTCAGCACTACATTTTAGTAGTGTAAGGACACAGGCATGTAACAAGACGTTTTTATGGATGAGGGTGGAAGGTAGGGATATGATAAAATATCAAGAATAAAAATAGGTCTCATAGAGAACCTTAGGATACTCCAGACTGCTGGATGTTTGCAATATTATATAGCTATACTTTAATGGGTCTGTTGGTAAGATAATTTTTAAACCATGTTGTTGTAGAGCTTCAGAGACCAATATATTTATGCTGGTTTATTAAAGAAGCTTGATCTACTAGGACAAATGGTTGTCTTAGTATGAATATAACTGTAGGTAGGCATGTCCCTTGTCTTAAGCAGCATTTTAACTTCACCTAAGATGATGTCTCAGTGCAAACAGAAAATGACAGACTTCAGTAATTGGCTTAGTTTCTGGTGTCATTCTAATGGATTGCAGTATCTGTCAGCCTGAGATTACATGATTGACAGACCTTGATGCTTTGCTAGAGATGGTCTTCATCTATCACCTCTTAGATTTAAGCTAGTGGCTAAAGCTCTTGCCTTTTTAGGCAGTGACTCAAGGACAAATTTTCCAATGTAAAACAACGTCATGGTTATGCTGCTAAATGCTAGGAGTTTTAACATGAAACTGCACTCACTGGAAGTAGTCCTCACCTTGGAAGACACAGACATTTGTACAGTACCTGAGACCTGGTTCAAGGCTGTGGAGAGCACACCGGCCATACCTAGTTACACCTCCTTTCACACTTTCAGACCACAAACTGAAGGCATGAAAACTAAAGGAAGTGGTGTATCAATATTCATTAAAAATAAATACACCTCCAGATTGGTTAACCAGTATGATTCACTGGAGATACTGCAGGTGCAATTAACTGTCATTGCCAGTTAGAGGACCCCATCCATGAATCAGGACACCCACTCTGCCTGTTTGGATCTACTTGAGTCTATCAAGATACATCAGAACACCATAGTTTTGGGTGACTTTAACTGCCCATCTGTTGACCGGCTAAATTACTCTTACTCAAAGTTAACTTTCCTCAACTTTGTTAACTCCAGTGCCCTGAACCAGCTGTTTGGTGGGGATGTCAATATCATGGATCTAGTGCTTACCAATATGGGGGAATCACTGTAGCACCCCCACTGTGAGGTCTTCCTTGGTGAGATCTGACCACAAATCAGTCTCACTCAAAGTAACTATCAAACCTGACCCCCCCCCCCCCCAGTAGCTAAAAAATTCTCCAAAGCAGATTATAATATTTTACAGGATAGTATAAACAGCTTCACTGCACTTCCACCCTCAAGTTGGAACTAGCAACTATGCCAAGTTCTACACCAATGCTTTATACAAATACCTGTATAACTGCTTTGTCTCAGCTGTACCTGATAGGACCAAAACAAGCTCCTCAAGGAAGAGCAAACATGCCTGGTGGACAACTTCCATTAACAGGCTTTACAATAAGAGAAAATTTTGCTGTTTAAGAGTAAGAGGGAGTGAGCCCTAAACTGGAAAAACTTCCTCCTCAGCTCAAACAAGCAAATAAGACTTTTTGTGAACTCCTCCAAAGTAAAATTGTGAATCCAGATTAGCTTCCTCAACTAAGAACAACCATAAGGTATTCTTTAATTACATCCATAACCTCAAAGGAAAGGCCAAAATGTATGCCCAACTGGTAGTTAATGATATATCATATACTGAGCCAGTGGACACAACTAACCTGTTGGCCAACAGGTTCTATGAAAACCTCACTCCCCATTCCACAACACACGTACCCCATGACATCCCTACCACCTGTCCCCTAACTTGTATCTCTAAAGATCAGGTCATAAATGCCCTCTGTAAGGCCAAAAACACAGCATCTATGGGACCTGATAACATCTCAGGCTGTGTCCTGATAACATCCCAGGCTGCGTCCTACATGGGCTTCAACAAGAATTAGTAACACAATTGGGTACTCTTTTTAGTCTTAGTCTAAGCACCGGCTTTGTCCCAGCTGAATGGAAAATGGCAAGTGATATTCCCTTGCACAAAGGTGGTGTTTCCACTGACCATGGGAACTATAAACCTATCAGCCTGACTAGCCTTATCTGCAGGCCGTGTAGCAAATCTTCATGGACCTTCTCAACAAATATATAGGTAATCTAAAGACACTTGGCAAAGGGATATCATGCCTGTTAAACCTGGTGGACTTCTTCGAGACAGACACCAAGGCCCTGGATGAGGGTAAATCTGCATACAACCTACCTAGATTTAGCCAAGGCTTTTGGCACTATAACTCACTCAGGCATCATTGACAAAATCACTCAGCTAACTATCAACCCTTACATCTTTAGATGGGTTGCTAATTGACTCACTGATAGAACACATATAGTCAAAATCGGGAAATCCACCTCCAACAACAGACCTGTAACCAGTGGTGTTCCACAGGGATCAGTCCTAGGGACCTCTGCTGTTTGGAATCTATTTCTCCAAACTATAAGCAAAAATTAAAGGTGTGTGGCTGACAAAGTTTGTTGATGACTGCAAACTGGGAGTGGTCATAGAATCTCCAAATGGTGTCAACATCCTAAAAGAGAGTCTTAAACAAACAAATGATTGGTGCCAAAGTCATAGCCTTAAACTCAGTGCAAAACATGTTTTAGCATTCCTTTTGGTAAGAGCAATATTACTGCTAACTATCACATCAATAGCAATACCCTAAGTACACACTCAATGGTGAGAGACCTGAGCACACAGGTTAAAAGCATCCTTACCTTTGATCACCATGTCTCCACAGTGGTAAGAAGGGTATTATGTATTGCTCTTCTCATAAGTAAGGGCACTGCCTCCAGAAAAAAAATAAGCTATAACCTCCCTTTACTCTTCCCTCATCAAGCCAATAATTGAGTACAATGCCCCCTTTGGTATGTACCTTTCCAAGCACCTACAGCAATTGAAGATACCATAAAGGTTCCTCACAAGGAAAATTCAAGGCCTTCCGCATCTGTCCTATGTGGATCATCTGAAATCACTGTCACTTTATTCCATTTCATACAGACTACTCACAGGTGATCTCTGCCTTGCATATAAGTCAATCTCTGACCGTAAGCTTTATTAGAAATGCTGCATATCATCAAGTCAAATGGTGCACGAGTTACTCACTCTAAAGACCTTAACCTGGTATGTGACATTAATAGAACCTGCTGGAGGGATAGATTTGTCTCTCAGAGGTTACCACACCTTTGGAACAGACTCCCAATTCATTTTGCACATAGCACCTCATCGGCCCTCTTCAAACGCAATCTGGGCTATTGGATGTGTAATCATAAATTCACCCCAGGGGTTCCACCTGTGTCCCTGTAGTACAGGGCAATAGGTGCTGATCATTGAAATAAGGGTAGAACTTGGCTAGGCTTGTAAGGGCCCTAGGACCATTATTCTAGTAACTTCCTATGATCCTATGATCTGTAACCATATTCCTTCAAGTACAAAAACTTACTAGAACTTTTTGCTAAAATGAACAGAACATCAAAGCAGAATTATTTTAATCCTAGGATATAGTTCAAAAGAAATTTGAGAAAAAAAGCCTCCTACTTTGAGAAGATGCAGTTTGATGTTCTCTTTTTTAAACACCTTTACTAAACATGACATTAAAAAAATTACCTAGGTGCACTTACAGTAACAGAAAAATTCTATTTAATTTGCCAGTAACTGCAACTGAGCTTTTGTATTTAGCAGTAGCGACAAAGAACTGTTTTAGCTAAAATGATCTACTATAAAGGCAGACCATAAAAAAGCAGAATCAGACCCACTATAGTAATTCTCCCCTCTCATAAACTAGATTTTGCATCTATATTTAGGAAAAAGGCTAAGGTTGTATAACAAATTATCATTTCTTCAGCATGAAAGTGGGACATGGCTCCTAGCCAAAAATAACAGCATGTTTCAGGCTTGGAAATTTAACTTGGGATCCATTCATCTGCTGACATCAGAAGTGTGATGCAAATGATTTATTATCTTTTTGAAGTTGGACTGTGGCCCTTGTTTAATAAACCACTACAGTTTAACAACTCTGTATATACTTAAAAATTATTTAAATTAATATTTTCATTTGTTCTCTGAAATTTGCTCTTTCCATAACTATCCCCTATTTATTTAATAGATTTCATATTAATTTGCCAGTGTTTCTTTTCTACTCGGGACATTTGCATAAAGCTTAGAGAACAGCTTTACACTGATAAATCTGTTGTTGATTTTTGTGTCATCAGTGTACACCCATCAGCTCCTGACTCTCTGACTATATGCAATGTTACAATGCATTGTAGTAGTACTCCTGCAACCTAAAAAGGTCATCAATGAGGCTACCTCCATGACTAATAAAGGTCATTAATGAAGCTACGTCCATGAGTAGTTAAGGTCATTAATGAAGCTACGTCCATGAGTAGTAAAGGTCATTAATGAAGCTACGTCTGTGAGTAGTAAAGGTCATCAATGTGGCTATGTCAATGAGTAATCTGGCTCTTATACTCTGTTCCCAGCTCACAAGTAAAGTACAGTCTTAAAGTTTCCTGTTGTGTTTGTCTGCTGTCCATCTAATTCCATAGGATATAACACAAAGAATGCCAAAAATATTTCTTCAGTTTCCAATTTAATTTATCTGCAGAATCAAAATGATGTTTTTCATACTGTATGATGAATTTCTTAAACTTACACCTATGCACCTGCTAGAACTTTGAGAACATGTATCCATCAACCACATAATTCCTCTGAAAACATCTACTTTTAACAGTAAATAAAATCAGCTGTACATGTCCTCCTCTGTGAATAATGTCATGCCATATATGTTCATAACAAAGTAGTATTGGATTATTCTAATTTCTTGATTTCTTTCACACTGTATAGACAGAATGGAAACCCATACTTGGGCTGAGGCACCTAGGCAGTGAGACATTTCCCTGGGGTACATTTGGTTGGGGACACATAACTGAAGTGGCATTCAGCTGCAGAGAAATATGGTTGTTGGAAATTCCCTGTCAGCAATGAGAAGAATGTGGTACCATACCCACAATTTCAATAACCAAATGCACAGGGAGAAAATAATGTCCATGGGCCCTAAAGGCAACATGAAACACAGACAGCATGGCGCTCATAAGCAGCAGGCTGGCCAGTGGGCATGTCAGTGGCAGTAAAAAAGCAGTGCACAATGGGCAATGCCTTTATAATTGGTGTGTGTGTGTGTGTGTGTGTGTGTGTGTGTGTGTGTGTGTGTGTGTGTGTGTGTGTGTGTGTGTGGACCATTATCCCTTCACATTGTCTAGGGAATATTACCTAAAATGCATATTGGAGCATAAATGTACCTCCATGCAGGATTTCCTCCATCTTGTAGCACACTTTTACCTGTTCTAGTTACAGAAGCATGTACCGTACACTGAGCACAACACTCATTACTCCTTCTGCCCCCATGCAGTTCGTTATTAAAGCTGTGGGCATATCAGTGTGTACTTCTCTTTGCCAACAGGGAATTCATAACAACCATATCTCCTTGCAGCTGAATGTCACTTCAGCCATGTACCCCCAACCAAATGTATCCCAAGGAAATGTCTCACTGCCTAGGTGCCTGAACCCCCATACTCTACATAGGGTCTGAATGATCTAAATAAGGCACAACTGGATGAGACTGTGCAAAAAATGTTACACATCAGACCATTCTTTATTATTGCATAGTTTGTTAGTGACCTGTACACAAAGACTCCTATGTATTTGACAGCATAATCAGAATTCAAAATATTAAAATTAATGGAATAAAAGTTGTTCTTGTGCTGCCCAAAGTGGATAACTGAACACTTTATTTCATTAAATGCAATATTACTTATTGGTAAATACTTAATTCAAGCAATCCTGTAGTAATTTAGAACTTCTACTGACCTTACCATCATCCTAATTTTTATGCTATTGACAAATATTACTCATGCAGATTTGTTCAGATGTTGCAATTGATGGATGCAGTAAATAAAAATGGTCCAGTACACAACCTTTATCACACCCCCTTGCACTACTTACTTTTGGAACAAATCTATACATTTCTTTCTGCACTTATGTCTCTGATTGTGAAGTCTTCCTAAAAATTCAGTCAGTGTAGAGTAAAGCTCAGGCATTCTTTTAGTTACAGCAAGCAAAAGTCTTAGCCGTGGACAGTTGTTTTTCTTTCTTGTAACCTGTATGTCTGAAGTGATTATTCTCTGTTTTCTCTTAATTTGTATTTCTCTGCATATACTGTGTTGCTTAATTCATTCTTTCTCAGGCAAATTATTTTTTATTTATTCACTTTGAAATATTTGACTTTTAACAAAAACTGGAAAGCCTAAGGGAGAACACTTCAAAACAAACTGAAGTCTTCAAGGAATTATTTCAACAGCATCAGAACAAAATAATGGACATAGAAACAGCTTTAAGTGATATAGAGGGGAGACTTAAGGAAGATGAATTACATACTGATTACTACTTAAGCAAAACACTTGGTTGCAGGATAAGATTGATGATCTCGAAAATTGGGAGTGGAGGTGTAACATAAGAATTTTTGGATTACCATAGAAAACCGAAGGAGAGGATATTATTTCTTTTCTGAATTCTTGGATCCCTAAATGATTTACAGGAAGGCTTCTCCTATGGAACTGAGAGAGCTAATAGATCAATTGGTAAGCCTGCATCTACTTCCTACTCAGCTGCACCAAGATCCATTGTTATAAAATTCCTTTCATATTTAGACAAGGAACTTGTGTTAAAATTTGCATGGAGGAAAGCCCCTTTAAAATTCAACCAAAGTCATATCAGGTTTGACCATGACTATTAAGCTAAAGTTTTAGATATGAGGAAAACAATGATGGCCACTGGTTAAATGTTTAAAACAAAATAACATCAAAGCACAAATGTATCCTGCAAAAAATAAAATACAACTCTCCAGTGGAATAAGGACCTTTAGCAGTCTAGATGAAGCATCCACCGTCATAGAAAACAACAATTTAATTACTATTCCTGAAGACATGGACTGCTCTTTGTCTTTCTTAAAGAGAATTTTGGGAAAAAAAACTCATGGACAGATGCCAAAAAGAAAAAAAAAAAACAAAAGACTGATACTTTAACTGCTGAAGCAAGTAAATCTGCCAAAGGAATTAGTTATTTAGCAATAGATGCTTTAACATTTTTTGCTTTCAGCAGTAAATGGACTCTTAAGCTGGACACATTGTAATACATTTGAATTTGACCATAAAAATGAAGCATTAACCACCTTCAAACCACCAAATGCTAACTGATGATGTTTTATTAAGCAAATCTGAATGAATATGGATAAAAAAACTTCTTGCTCACTTCAGATAAACAAATTTGCTTTTATTTTTTAACAATGGACATACTTAAAAGTTTTATGGGATGGTGTGGGAGGGTTCTGTCTGTCAGCATGACAAATTACTCTAAACTGTAATTTTTGTTCTTTTTTACTAATTTACATACAACATGTAGTATAACTGTTTAAAAGTACTTAAACACTTGCATTTTTACCTTGTTTTAATTCAAAATAGTGTGGTGGTACTATGTTAGAAGTGAATGTTTAACTGAAAATACTTAGAAAACTGCCATGAGGCTTCACAACACCAGTTTAGCATTATTTTCCTATTTTAACTTTAATAAATACAAGTTTCTGCTTTGAAATGTCTTTTTAGTTTCAGGTGAAGCTTTTCTTACCTTGAGAAGTCTCATGAACTGTTTAAACCACACAAATCCCTAATAATAATCTGAGAAGCTTCCAGGCCATTCCTTTTTGTTGTAACTCACAGGAAATGAGGGGAACTATATTAGAGAGACACCTCCTGCTCTGAATATCCTGCTTATAGCTGAAAATGTCCAGAATAGTGTTGTTTAATAAGGTTACTGTCTCCTTTTGCTTAAAATTGCTTAATAACTGTTTTATTGTTTAATACCAATTTTATAACTGCTTAATCTGCCATATCTAATTAACTAATGAAGATATATAAGGAAGCTAGTTAACGTAGATAATTAACTATCATTTTCAAAAACTTATTATATTGCAAAGTAACAGTAAAATGTTTAATCTGAACTTGCAATAAATATTTTGATGCTGACAAATATTCATACAACTACTTTTGCTAACATTAATTCTCCACTTGTTTGTAGATAGATAAATAGGTAAATAAACTGATATACAGATATATATACACAGATATCTGTGTGCATATTTATATATGTTTAATCATTACTATATATGTGTATCTGTATGTGTTAGTTTGTGTATATGCATTCATATATGGGAGTGTAAATATGTTTATACATGTTTGTATGCATATTCATATATGCATAAGTGCTTTTGTCTATGTGCAGATTCATATTGGTAGCTACATAATGTGTTTGTATAGGTGGATATATGTTTATATGGCATTATTAAGAATGACTTCTTATAAAAAAAGCCTCCTTAATATATTTATCCATTCTAATCAATAAAGTTCACCTAAATCAATCTTTACTTATATTTTTTTTCATAAAAGTTTTATCAATATTGCTTAATTATCATAAGGTTAATAACAGTGGGGTTTAATTTTAACTGTTGTGTTACTTAATTTTTTTTTAAAGTTTGAGATTTTAATATCCTTATTGATTATCATTTACTCTGGTTAAAACTGTTCAGATTAATTATGCCTTAGTAATATAGATCTCACTTTTAGAATTTATCAGAGCTAATGAGTACGGTTATGAAGGTTAGGGGAAGCAATTTGACTGACTTCAGCTTATTTCTCAAAATGGGAATTTTAACAATTCCATGTTTGTTTTGGAAAATATATATTTTTTTCTGAAACTATGCTTTACTGTTTTTATTCTGTTGTTTTTTTTTTTTTCCCACAGTCAGGCCTGATTATGGAATGCCTTATATTACAGCACGAGTCAATGTTTTTTCAAATCTATTGTTCTCACTTGCAAAAATGTGGGTGTCTCTAGTCAGTAGGAAGAGATCTGTGATAAAAAAGTTAGTCAGCACTAATTATTATCTAAATTGTCCTTATAATTCACTATGTATTTATCCTTGACTTCTGTAAATATCAGTGGGCTCAATAATCCAAAGAAAAGGTCAAACCTGTTATGATATTTAAACTTAAACAAATCACAAGTAGTATTTTTACAGGAAACTCATTTTAAATCCACAGAGAAAAATGTTTGGAATCATAATTATATAAAATTAGCTCACACAGCATATAAATCTAAAATGAGGGGTGTCATGATTTTATGTAAGTATAACTTTACACATCCACAGATTTTATACAAATGTGAAGACACTGAGGGATTATTAGCCATTATCATCTTAAAACTTAACAACATAATTTGGACACTAGCTAATCTTTATTGGTTTCCACAACTAGAAATGTCAACTGCAAAATATCATCTTGACTTTAGAACTAATGTTTTAAAAGGAAATCTTATTTTAGGGGGTGATTTCAATTGCATACTAGACAGCCTTGATACCATGAATAATCGTCCACTCAGACTTACATCTATAGCAAAACTTTTTAAGAAAAGGATAGATTCTCTTAAATTATATGACAGATTTAATTTTAAGCATAAAAATAACTTTGTTTTTCTCATATTGATCACAGGTTCAAAACTCAAAAACTAAAATACACAGAATAGTTGTTTCAAACGATTTGAAATTAAAGCTCTCATCTTTTTCTATTCTTCCCTGGCATTTATCTGATCATGATTGTCTCATGTTAGATATACAAATGGACTTTACCAAGTTAACTTCTATAACTAGAATACCTGCTTATATTACCAAACTCAAAGACTTTAAACCCTGGCTACTATCAGAGCTAGAATTTTTTCTAGAAGTAAATAATTCTGAAACTAACATAATAATGGTTTGAGATGCCTTAAAGGCCTATATCTATGGCAGAACTGTAGATTCATACAAAAATAAGCTAAAGGAGTGGGAATCAGAATTGCAAAACTTACAATTGCAGCTATCAACTCTCAGATCCAAATTTACACATTTAACGTTAAATGATAAAAAGGAAACAGACGAACTACATAAAATATTTGGATATTTTAACACATAGAATGTGTTATTATATCATTAGAAAGAATGAAATTAAACTCTTATGCTCTCACTCCAGAACATATGCACAATTTGTCAGTAAGAGCTAAACTTCATTCCAAATCAAACAATATTATAAAACTATTACATGAACCCATTAATGTCAGTATCTGACATAGGTGATATTCTAGATGCTTTTAGGTTTCATTATAAGAAACAGTTTAATTCTAGTCACATAAACAGTAATGCACTTGATGAAGAATTAGCCACTTTCAGTTTAGAGGTTATTCCAGAGGATCTTAGAATAAGCCTTGAGAAACAAGTATCCCTAAATGAAATTGTGATAAACAGTGATGCTGCCAGCCCAGCTAGCTGGAATGTTGTAAATAACTATATGTCACTTGAAAATATTAATATGATTTATATAGAAATGTGACACTGCCAGAGCAGTTAGATCAAATTTTGTAAATAATTCTATGTCATTTGTGAATAGTAATATGATTTGTAGGCTTGCTTTAAACATATAAGAAAACTATATGTTTTGTACTGAGCTTTAAGGTTGTAACCACTGTGCACCCTGCTGGAAAAGAATAGAAATGTATATAAACTACATGTCAATGCAAATGTATGATTTCATAGTAGAAATTGTGACATGCAGAGTTAACATGCAAAACTCTAAGAAAATAAGTTGAATAGGAAAGAGTGTTACAATGTGTTATAAAGTTAGTTTATCCCAGCTAAGAGTCAGAATGTCTAGGCTAGGGGCTTCTTTCTATTGTCTGGAAACAGAGGTAATTACAGGTTTCCAAGGTAATTGTTTATGACTTTCAGTTTCAGGCAAGCTTCTAAGAGAACATTGTCAGCTTCTGAGAGATAAGTATTTTTAACAGAGACATGTTAAAAATGTAAGTGCCTGCTAGCCTGGGAAACTTAGGCAGAGGTGACAAGAATGATGTAATTTGACATGATTCAGCAGTAAGGTGTATTATTAACTTAAGAACTATCTCAGAGAGAAAGACGGTGCATTTTGTATTTTAATCTGGCTCTGACAAAATCACCAGCACTTTGCCTTGCTCTGTAGGTAAGTTATTTAGAACATAGCTTCTCTTAGAGATATATAGGAATATAGCAAGATTAGTTAAATATTTTCTGTTTTTATGTAACTGTCCTGCTATGTTATTTTAAAGTATTCCCTGTGATTGTGAACTCTCTGTTGTCATTGTGCTGAGTTAATGAGTATTGTCTTGTGCTTTTATTATTTATTATTAAATATATTTAAATATTTTAATTGTGGCTAGTTTGCTTGCAGATTTATAAGCTCTTTGAGTACTTGCCTGTATTTGGTGATACTATACAAGCCACTTTAGAATAGCCTTAAAAGTTCTGGTCACACTTACCAATTGGATAATAGTAACATTACACAGTAGAATTGGTCACCTTTTGCAAGGGTCTTAGAATAGCTGATGAGTGGTTTCAAACTATAGTTCTAACTGGAAATCCATTCATTTAGCTATAATACTAAAAGAAAATGCATTATCATCAAAAATTTATTTCAGTAATTTTTCTAATACATTTTGGCATTTTCTATGACATACCACTCAGTATAATGTAACAAAACCTACAAATTTAACTCCTTTAAATAATATCTTTAACAATTTTAGGAAAATAGCAATTTCTAATGTTGTTGTTGTTTGTCTTTCGGCTTTTCCCAGTTAGGGGTCGCCACAGCAGAACTCCGGTCCGCTAATGATTGGCAGTAGATTTTCACAAACGCTGAGGTGCCAGCTCGATGCTCAACTTTCAACGAAGGCAAGCACATTTATGCATGTCTTTCGAATGCCCAACCAACCACGGGGAGGACATGCAGACTCTACACATCAGGCACTCCTTGCACTCTTGGCTTGACTTATTGGTTCCTTTTAGAATCACAAAAAAATGTTTCAGATAAGCTACATTTTATTAAACTTTTTAGTGAATGGGTGAAGAAATAATTTATATGTTGGCAACATTGTATTAAAAACCTGAAAACATTAGATGCTCAACAAATCATCAGGGAACATAATTTGTCATTATAAGATTGGCTACTACTACAAAGTATAATAACGTACTCACAAGATCTATGTGGAATTATTAAGAATTCATCGTATTTGAAACAACCTCTTCTAGTTTTTTTTATATATCTGAAATATTATACAATAATTTCAAATTTGACAATTTAATATCCAAATTATATAGTATTTTAATAAATTATAAGACTACTCTAACTATTAAACAATGGAATACAATGACCAGAGGCCTTTTTCCCAATTGTTCTCAGGCAGAGAAAGCCAAACTACTATATTCTGTAAAATCTACTTCCTGGGGTCAATACCGAAGTATATTCCCATGGAATGTTTTACGCAGAGGCTTCTTAACCCCTGATAAAACTGCCAAACTTAAAAAAATCTGATAATATTATTTGTTGGATATGTTTAACATCTTGTAAAGCAGATTGGTTTCTTATCTTTTATGACTGTCCTAATTTAAAACATTTCTGGGAAGACATTGAAGATTTTTTTCAGGCTTATTTTTACAAAATTTCTCTTTAACCAAAACAATAATCTTTTTAATGTTAATGAAGATTTTATTATGAACAAATCCAACTCGTATCTCTTATATATCTTACTATCAACTCCCCAATGAATTTCCAAAATTAGCTACTACCTCCATCTCCTGTCCTATATTTATACTAATCAACCACTTCATCTCTGAATAGTATGTACCCCTCCTCTGGAAAGTATCACATATCATCCCCCTACACAAATGTGGCCCCTCTACTGACTTCTCCAACTATCTACCCTTTGCCATTCTCTCCCCTGGCCAAAATCTTAGAAAAATGCATTTATCAACAACTTGACTACTTCCATAAAAACAATCTTTTATCCAGCTCGCAACATGGTTTCTGACCTAAGCATAGTACTAATACTGCACTTATAAATTTCACTAATGCTGTAAACCTCCTCAAAAATGATAGCAAAATAGTATCCTCAATTTTCCTAGATATGTCCAAAGCTTTTGACATGGTATCACACCAAATACTTCTCAACAAACTAGCCACATACAACCTTAGTATAACATCCCTGACTTGGATTCACAGCTGTATTTCTAATTGACAGCAATCTACCAAATGGGAAAACAAACTCTCCTCCCTTCTATCCGTTTCTGTTGGAGTCCCCCAAGGATCTATCCTCAGTCCTCTCTTCTTTGTCATATTTACCAACAACCTCAGAACCTCTACCCAATTCGCTTCTATAATTCAATATGCCAATTATGACTCTCGTATCTGCTCTGCCCCCTCATCTCAGGAACTACAATAAAAAACACAAAAATCTCTCCAAGACTTAGAAAGCTACCTCATCAACCATCATCTCATACTCAACCTAAACAAAACCAAGCTAATGGTCTTCAGCAATAAAAACAAAAAAAATAACCTACCTTCCTTCACCATCTACTCATCCAATGGTATTAAAATTGAACAGGTCATTCAAACTAAGCTTCTAGATGTAACAATAAATGTCTAAAATTAGGCAAGCATATATCACTAACAATTTAAAAAGTCCATATCAAACTTGGCACACTCTATAGGGCCAAACCATACCTTACCAACAATGCCAGACTATCCACAAGCAGATCCCACCTACCATCAATCATCCTTTATTGCTCCCAAACCTTTACCAACCTGTGTGACTCTGACTTGAACAACCTAGAGACTTGCTATAACAAAATAGCCAAGTTTGCCATTAACCTACCCCATAGATCTAATCACTGTTCTGCCTTCACCAACTCAGCTGGATTGAGCTACCCAGTCTATTATCACTCAACCAACTAACCATTGCCCACAGTATCATACACAAGCCCAACAACTGCCCTGCTCTCATTGACCTAATTCAACCAAACACTAATCTTAGGTCCCTCAGATCATCTGACAAATTAAAGGTAACTAAATCCCATAACCATTTTGGAGACTCCCTCTACTCTAATAAAATAGCCAAAAAGTGGAACCTACTACCCCAATACATTGTAAAGAATCAGGACACCCTCAGATTCAAAGTACTATTAAAAGAACACCTCAACAATCACTGGACATGCTCATGTACAGCTCCAGGATAATTACAATAGTAAGTTATCTCTTCTCTAACTAAACCTACTCTGTAGTAGATCAACTCTGTAACTACACCTACTCTGTACAGGTACCAACTTTCACTCTCTTGTGAGACAAAATATGTCATCTGTTTACTGCCTGTTCCTCCCCTCCAAGCCTAACAACTATGCAAAAACAAAAGTATGTTTACTGTTGTCAAGATTTGTATTTTGAATGAAACTTCTTGTTAGTTTTAATCAAATATTTGCTGTAATTTTCTACACTTTGGGATACTCTGATGTTTTATGTATTTTCTGTTAAATACTTGTTGGAGCTTTTCTCTCTAGGTCTCTGCTGAAAATGGGCTCCTGGCCCAGTCGGTCATTACCCAGTTTACAAATGTAAATAAATAAATATATTATGGACAACTCTAGTAGTAGCTAGAAAATGCATCACAAGAAAATGGAACGCTATGACCTTTCCAAGTTTTGAAGGTTTCCTGTCTCTGTTAAAAGAATTGATAATTAAAGAAACTAGAACAAAAGTTTCATCAACAATCCTTGGATTAAGGTTTCATCTCTTATTGAGACTTTGAAATACATTATAATTTTTATATAAATTTACTTTGATACCTTGTAATAGTTATGACTTTTTCTCAGGCCTTTGTAAATAATGTAAATAGTTGATGTGTTTTCTTATTCTTATTCAAAATTATGTTTCGTGTTTTATCTATTTTTGTCGTATTACAAATTATTTCTTTTCTTAATAAAAATATTTGAGTAAAAAAAAAAAGAAAATGCAGACTAATACAAATCCTATTATTCAAGCAACTTTTTAATTTTATAAGAGCAATATTTAAAACCTTTTCCTATTTTTGAGCCTTTGTTACATGTTTATTTTAGGCTTCGTTCAGATTTCTTGAGCTAAGAGCTTAGGAGGTATGCAAGCCTCTTAACTGCTGCCACTGCTCACTCGATCAATCTCACTCTCTCTACACACACACACACACACACACACACACACACACACACACACACACACACACACACATGCACATTTCCGCTTTCATGCATGCATACTCAACACATGATAACAGAAACATGAACATACATACACATTTTTTATGTTTCTTTTAATTTTTCACTCACTAAACAGCAAAAGTGCTGCATAGCGACTGTAAAATAATGGCGTGACCAATCTCACTTTCATGCACACATGCACACTCACGCAGACCTAAAAACACACACTGTTTTTTTTTTTTTTTTGGTTTGTTTTTTTTTTTACACTCACTACACAGCAAAAGTGCTGCTTAGTAAGCATAAAATAACGGTGTCCATTAGCTTTCTTTCAGTCCGAGCTCCACAGCAGCTTAATATACTGCTGTGAAGCAGTGACCTGTTTGTTTCCAGTGGGCAGTACCTGTACATTAACACCCTGCTGGACAATGTTCATTCTCCAATCAGAGTGGCAATGTACAGGTCATCCATTCTCTAATGTGCAAAAAACATTACATGTTAATAGTCCTGACATTTTAAATTTCAGCTTTATAATAATTCCCTAATGAAGCTAATGCCTTAAGAGGAAAGAAAGTATAGAACACTAATACTTAAAACAATAAAAAGAAATATTCTCTGGAAGGAATTTCTTTTAAGAGCTATATTTACATTTAAGTTTTTAATTGTTATAAATATTTACTGTTGTCAAGTTCTTGTCTGTGGAATTCTTCATATACTTTCACTGTTTAGATGTAATACGTAATGAATGGTTTAAAGGACTGTATGACATGCTTTGTCGCTTTATTGTAATTTCAATTAATTTGAGCAGTTAGTAGGGTAATTTTTGTTGTTTACAAAACTGCAGAGTAGATGTATAATAAAGTGCTAGCTACTGGAAATAACATCTGTTATAAAGAATCCCTGGTTCTTCATGCCTTTTCAGCATTGCAGATTGTGCAATTTTGTTTGTGAATATTGAGATACCGTACTGAATCAGAGCTGATCAGCATTTGGCAACAGCAACAGGGAGTTTGAGAAATTTTGCTTGCATCTGAAGACATCCTTGGCAAGAAAAACAATTTTAAGTATTTTGCACTTTTACTGCTAGTTTTCACTGACTCCAGGATTCATGAAGCCGTTTTTTCCATGCAGGAACAGTGTAGCTGTTCCTGCATGGAATATGTCCACCAAGCGATCCAGCAAACAGCAGATCTGACATGTACGAGCGTGCCTACACTGTTCCTGCATGGATATGGATGCAGAATGCTAATTACCTCATTTGCTGGTGAAAAGTATGCAAATAAGGTGAATTAGAGATTCATCAAGCAGCCAGGTATCCATGCAGGAACAGTGTTATTTTCAGAAATGTATTCGGTTACTAACCGAATACATTTCTGCAAATAACAAAACAGAGGCCTGACAGCTCTCAAAAAAGCATTTATTACAGTGGTTAGGCATGCCAATGGCCAAATATATTTAAGCATAGGGCAGCGGTGAGCAAACAGGATCGGGCAGAAAATAAAGAAAAAAAAAGGTGATAACTCAATTTTAAGGGAAATATGCATTTTGCCATTATAGTCTATGGCATGCAGAATGAACACTGGTTGTCAAGGGGAAAGGCTCTGTGTAAGTGCAGTAACTATGGACTAAGGCAGTGGGGTATGCAAATGAGGGGAAATTTACTGAATCATAGAAATCTTCTAAGTCCCAAACTGCACCTAACCATGTAGGTGCTCTAGCACAATGGTGTAACTAGGAGGAGCAACAGACATGAAAACAGGGTGTGTAAGGCATTTTGTAAGCACACTGGAGCCCTAAGGCACAGAGATAAGCTTAGCTAAGCACAGCTAAGCAAGGGGGTGTGTCTGAGGTTGCATTGCCTTATTCCATGAACTGAGGAATGTGTTCGCGCCCAGGGGAGAGCCATTTCTTACTGTTTACGTTAGCTAAACGGGTTTGCACAGCACATACCCGGTCTAAAACAAAGCAAAAAAGAATGGAAATAGTAGAACTATTTACATTTGGGCACTGGGTTTGAACGGTGTGCCTCGGGACTTAAAAGGGGAGGAAATGGGAAGGGTAAAAAGAAAAAACAAAAAGGAATTAAAGCAATCAAGTACAAATAACATAGCTGGCAGGTGGAATGCATCATAGTCAGCAAATTATACAGGCAGCAGCTGCAGCACAACAGTATAAAGTATGGAAACACCTTTTTCCCACAAGCTCTGAACTATTTGTGTACACATGTGGGGGAATTTTAACTGGAAAAATGTTAGGGGCTGTCATCACTTTGCTCCATCAGTATGTGCTAGAGGCTCATGGCAGAGAGGAGGATAATGCTGACAACCGTCACAGACCAAGGAGGAGGAGGAGAAGAGTGTTCAGACCCAGGTTAACTTACCAGGGGCTACATGATTAGGAGATAGTAGAGCGCTACAGGGTGGACAGATACATACTTCAGCAAATCACCGACCTGTGCCGGCCTCAACTCAGAACTAGACCCAACAGAGGGGAACCCATCCCAGTGGATACCAAGGTACGTGTAGCCCTAAAAATTCTTGCTACAGGTATCTTACAAAGACCTACTGGGGACATCATGGGGGTCTCGCAGGCATCTACATCCAGGGTACCCCACCAGTTCCTGGATGCCATGCTACCACATGCCGGTGAGCACATTTACTTCGCCAATACTCATGAGGAGAGGACCAGCAATATGCATGTCTTCCACCATGTAGCAGAATGCCCAGAGGTACTGGGTGCCATAGACTGCACACACATCCACATCAAAGCACCCTCCAGTGAACAGGGTAGTGTTTACATAATCTGCAAGGGATTCCCCTTCATCAACTGCCAGGTCATGTGCAATGCCCAGGGCATTATCATGAATGTGTGTGCTGGCAGCCCTGAAGCTATCATGACTCCCACACCTGGCATTCATCACAGCTGTACCAGTCATTTGCCAGTGGGGTATCCCATATGGCCATCTGGTGGGGGATGCTGGCTATGCACTGGAACTGTGGATGATGACACCCATCAGAAATGCACACACACTCACACAAGAACACCATAATGAGGCACATGCACAAACAAGGATCATTATAGAGTGTGTGATTGTGATGCTCAAGTCACGGTTCCGCTGCCTTGACATATGTGGTGGAGCCTTGCAGTACTCTCCAGCCACATGTGCACACATGTTCATAGTATCTGCCATGCTACACAATATGATCCTACAGAAACAGCTGCAGCAGGAACAGCATGGGGAAGGGCCACACAGCTGGCCACCATTGTCAAGGTCCCCACAGGCACAGAGGGACTCACAGGAGGAGTAGGCAGATGGAGGCGTTCCCAGTATGCTCAGGCCTTGGCAAAGAGGCAATGCATAACACACACACACTGACACTGTAGGTACCCCAGGGACTGACACCTCTCTCTGACATGCACACACTGTAAAATGGATGATGCACACATCACATTACCTGTAACTTACCATGTATAGGCAGTGTATTGTGTGCATCCAACATAGGCAGCCCTCAAGCACCATCATCACAACTGCCACAAGCACAAGGTAAGTCAGTCTTCTTAAAAATAAATGAATGTATTAGTATGTTTTGCTAGCATATCTATGGTAATGCTGCATGCATGCAAGGGAATGGATGGCCTACTGGGATAGCAGCACACAACTGACAGCGATGTGGGACACCAGGAAATGTCTGGCCAAAACTGGCCTTCACACACTATGCAGTAGTACCCAAGGTGGCAAATCCCACTGCAGCATATGTGTGGGGACAACTAACTGGGGGGTCACAGGCATGGATGTCAGGGTGGGGGTCCCATAAACACCCCTCAAGTCCACACAGCAAGTCAGCTGTAGAAATCCACAGAGAAATGTCTGGTAAAGGCACAAAAATTGTGACAATGCTGAATTACCCCCTACAGACTCACACAGTGAGAGCACAGCAGGACCCACAGTTGCAGTAAGGCTATGAAGGGTAAGACGTCTGAAACTCCAATGCATGCCAGTACAATCTGACCCGGGCTCTTTAATGATATGCCTCTAGTCTCCAAGACAAGGAACAATGGTATGATAAATGGAACCAAAATGTAAAGCAAATATCAGCACAGTCTATCCAAATGTGTACAGTTAACAGGTGTGCCCCCCCATATACCCACACAAATGCAGTAACATGCATGTTTGCAGGGAAATAGCAGCATGGCACCAATTGGCAGGTTTGTACCAATACACGTGAAAACATGTTACCTGTCCACAATATGCAGGGGTCAATGAGCTATGTGTATGTGTGGTTAATACTGTCTGGATCTCGCCAGCACATTCTCCTGACAGTCGTCTTGTAGTGCCCTAGGTACAGTGTTGTCTTTGACAGGGCCATGTGCAGATAACTGCTGTGCCAACTGTTATGCATGTCAGTGAAACCCACTGCTCTGCCACTGACATACCTGGAAGTCACAGTGATCTGTGGAATATACTGCACATATCAGTGACATCTTGAAGGATGTGTAGCAGAGGTGCTAAGGCTTTTGTGAATATAACTGCTTTTTGGTACTGTTGCCAGTGGTCATTCTCAATAATCCTTTTTTCTTATTTTTTCTTGTTTGCTTTTACATATAATGGACATACCTACACAGTTGAATGCACTCTGTACCCACACTCATAATCCCCAACTTCTGACAGCAAGATGTCTGGACAAGGGCAGAAATAAAAGTGGAAGAAAGGAACAATGATAGGCATGTGTTGTAAACATCACCCTTACATACTGAGAAAGTTGATAGGGTGAGGGGTTTGCAGTAGTGGGAATTGTCTGAAGGTTATGTAGTCGGAAACAGTAATGTCTGTCATTATTTTGTAACATCACTCTTCAATTATATGTAACTAACTTGTCATAAAAATGCAAGTTTACATAGAAAGGATGAAACCTCTAGCCAAACACCTGGGCAACCTACCAAAAAATGTACATATGAGAGGTATGCACACACAAGGATATGACATCTCAGGTTAGAAAGATACCACACAAGCAGGAAATCCCCAGCCAGTATATTAACAAGTTGCTGGACTGTTTACACAGCTGAGTTATTACTAAATTGGCTGTAGCCACACCTCAGAAATGGCCTTGTTGGGCAAGAATTTACGTAGCTGCCCTCATACTATTGGTGTATGCATCATACAACTAGTATTCCTCTGGTAAAGCACTGTGATGATCTAAGGATGTCTGGCACTAGGTACTGACACAATAGATTGCAGTTTCAAAATACAGATATGTCAGAAAATGTCTGCTAGCAAAACAAGTACCCTGAGGAAAATTCTGTGTACTCCTGCGAGGTATGGCTGTAGCACACAAAACCCTGGACTGGAGTACACCTATATCTGGAATGGAGTCACATTCTAACTATAGAAGGTCACACTGGGCATGCTCCTACACTTAGAGAATCACAGGACATGTTGGAACCTACACTGGAATATATGGTTGTATTGTGTGTGTATATATATATATATATATATATATATATATATATACATATATATATATATATATATATATATATATATATATATATATATATATATATATATATATATATATATATGTCTGTGCTCAACTGTCAACACACACACACACACACACACACACACACACACACACACACACACACACACACCAGACAGGATTATCCTCAGCTAGCTGTAGGTGGGCCATATGTCATATATCTGCATCTGTTGCATGAGATACACACACACACACACACACACACACACACACACACACACACACACACACACACACACACACACACATATATATATATATGGGTAACAGTTAACATATGTCAAGCATACACACACATAGATGTGGGGAAGTGAGAGACAGACATTGATAGAGACAGACCTGGTGTCAAAGTCATGGCCTCAAGCTAAATGCCAAAAAATGCACAGTCATCCCGTTTGGGAAAAACAAAACACCCATGAATTACCACATAGGTGGCAGCCCCCTTAATACAGAAGAGGTAATAAGAGATCTGGGGACCCAAGTAGATAGTAATCTCTCCTTTGACAATCATATTGCCAAAGTAGTTAAGAAATCCTTCTATGTGGCCCATCTAATTACTAAGGGGTTCGCATCTAGAAATAAAAAGGTTATAGTGCCCCTCTACTTGTCACTCATCAGACCCATCATAGAGTATAATGCCCCACTTGGGATGTACCTCACAAGACACTTCCAACAGCTGGAAAGACCAAAAAAGCACCTCACCAAGAGGATTACTGGCCTCAAACATATGTCCTATGCAGCCTGAGTGAAAAAACTCTGGCTGTACTCAGTGGCATATCACTTACTCAGAGGTGATCTCTACCTGACTTACAAAGCCATGTCCAACTCAGAATTGATGGACATGCTCCACCTAAAGAAATCCAACTCACTGTGAGCCACGCACTCTAGTGAGCTAAACCTCAGCACAACGATAAATAGAATGTGCTGGAGGGATAGATTCCTGTCATAGAGATTCCCCATGCTTTGGAACAAAATTCCTAACTACATTAGGCAGAGCCCCTCCCTAACACTCTTCAAGAGAAAACTTGACGAGTGGATGGGTAACAGAAAATACACCCCTGGGATCACTTCATTGGTTCTGCTTGACAGAGGCTCAGTTAATTAATCAATGGGGCAGTGAAAGCCGACACACTCTGGCGAGGCTTATAAATGCCCTCAGGCAGATAGCCTAGTACCTACCTATGAACCTATGAGACAGAGACATAGGGGGACACAGACAGAGTGAGTCACACACACGGATACCCTGAATGGCATACAGTGATGTCCTGCTGTGGACAGTGGCATACCAGTTGTATACAGTTGCACGTGCCAGCGTAAAAGGTGAGCCCCATTGTGTACGAGTACTGAGGTTAGATTTATAATATCACATCACCTGCGTGTTTGTGTATGTGCATGTATGCATGTGTGTGTGTGTGTGTGTGTGTGTGTGTGTGTGTGTGTGTGTGTGTGTGTGTGTGTGTGTGTGTGTGTGTGTGCATGTGTGTCTGTCCATAAGTCTAAGTATTAGGTAACTCTTCCCACTCAATAAACTTCACATTGCCCTACTTCACAAGATCTGTTCCTGTCATTCACCTTAGAAGTACCATTGGACACCGATCAGCCCTATAAACTCTGTAGTGCATGTGATAACTGCGTAACACTATAATACAAATAACTAGATAGGTAGGGGTTCTAATCTCAGTACTGGCAACTTTGTGTTTGTGACATCTGTGTATGCGAGAGTGAGGGCATGTGTGTTTGTTTGTTTGTAGGTGAAACCTTTTTAGGCCACTCCCACCCATAACACTTCCCAGTGCCCCACTTTATCAGTCCTGCTGATATTATTTCCCCTTATTGGCACCTTTGGCCAGTTATCAGCCCAGTAAGCTCCATAGTGCATGTGATAACTGTGTAACACTATAGTACACATCACTAGCTAAACAGGGGTTCTGCTCTCAGACCTGGCAAATGTGTGTGTGGGTGTATAAGTGTGTGTGTATGTTTGTAGGAAGAAGTATTTTGATAAGTTTCCAACCCACTGCCCTACTTTATCATTCCTGCTGATTTCATTCCCCTTATCAGCACCTTTGGCCAGTTGTTAGCCCAGTAAGCTCTGTAGTGTATGTGACAACTGTGTAAAACTATAATACAAATAACTAGATAGGTAGGGGCTCTACATTCAGATCTGGCAAATGTGTGTGTGGGTGTATAAGTGTGTATGTTTGGAGGAAGAGGTATTTTGATGAGTTTCCCACCCACTGCCCTATGTTATCAGTCCTGCTGATGTCATTCTCCTTATCAGCGCCTTTGGCCAGTTGTCAGCCCGGTAAGCTCTGTAGCATGTGCAATAACTGTGTAACACTATAGTACAAATAACTAGATAGGCAGGGGTTCTACTCTCATGTCTGGCAAATGTGTGTTTGGGTGTGTAAGTGTGTATGTTTGTAGGAAGAAGTATTTTTATATGCTTCCCACCCACTGGCCTACTTTATCAGTCATGCTGATGTCACTCCCCTTATAGGTTCATAGGTGTGTACTAGGCTAATGGCCCTGGAACCTTTACAACCCTAGCCCAAAGAAATGTCCTGCCATTGTGCCACCCGGCATTAGTTCCCAATGCCTCCATCAAGTAGAGCCACTGGAGTGATCCCTGGGGTGAACCTTCTATTACCCATCCACTCATCAAGATTTCACTGGAACTAGGTCATCTAGGTGCTTTACTTGACATGCATGAGAAGTCTATTCCAGGGCATGTGCAGTCTCTGGGTGAGGAACCTGTTCCTCCAGCATGTTGTGTTGATTGTGGTAATGAGGTCGAGGTCCCTGCAGTGTGTGGTGCAGAGGGATTGGGATGTCTTTAGATGTAGCATTTCTAAAAGAGCTGGGTCAGACATGGCTTTGCAAATCAAACAAAGATCACCTCTAAGTAGGTGATATGCAACAAAGAATAGCTGGAGTCTTTTGAATCTGTCTGTGTAGGACATGTGTTTAATGCCTATGATCCTCTTTGTGAGATACTTCTGTGGCCTCTCCAGCTGTTGCAGATATTTAGTGAGGTACATGCCAAATGGGGCATTATACTTGATGACTGGTCTATTGAGGGAAGAGTACACAGAGATGATGACCTCTTTCTTCCTGGATACAAAACCCTTGGTAATATGATGTGCCACACAGAAAGATTTCCTGACCACAGATGAACTGTGGTGGCTAAAGGAGAAGTTGCTGTCAACCTGTGTCCCCAGATCTCTTATAACGCCTAAAGTGCTCAGTGGGCTTCCATCGATGTGGTACTTAGTGGGAACTGAATTTTTACCAAAGGGCCTGAGGATGCATTTTGTGGTGTTAAGCTTCAGGCCATGGTTTCCACACCAGTCAGTGGCCTCAGTGAGGCCTTTCTGTAGGATGTCTGTATCACCTGTGGAGTTGTGGAGTTAATGATGGTTCCCAGCTTGCAGTTGTCTGTGAACTTGGTCAGCCAGAGTTCCTTTGTGTTGGCCTGGACTCCTGAGAAGTAGATGCTGAACAGGAGAGTACCCAAGTGTGATCCCTGTGAGAATCTACTCATGATTGGTTGGCAGTCTGACTTGGAGCTTGCTACTTTCACATAGTGTGTTCTGTCTGTGAGCCAATTTTGCAACCCCCCCCCCCAATGATATAGGGGCTGATGTCTAATTTGGTGGGTTCATCAATAATACCTGACTGAGGAATGGTATCATGAGCCTTGGCCAGATTGATGTAGGCTGTATGCAGTGTCTTACTGTCATATACAGCCCTAGTAGCTGACTCAAAGAAGTCAACCAGGTTGAACAGACATGATCTCCCTTTCACAAAGCCAAACAGTGCGATGTCCAGAGTTAGGAGATTTCCTATATGTCTGTCGATCAGGTCCCTGATGATATGATCCATAGCTGTACATATCAGACTTGTCAGGCTAATGGGCTGATAATTCCCAGGGTATGTACTCGCTACCCCTTTATGGAGCTGGATGACTGTAGCAGTGTGCCATTTTGGAGGGACAAAGTCTGAGGTGAGGCTGTGACTGAACAGGGCACACAGATGTGGTGCCAGGTATCTTTGTAGTTCATGGAGACCATAGCCATGGATAATTTTGGGTCCCGTGGAAGCTGTATTCTTGCCCATGGACAATGCAGGTTTAATCTGGGCAGCAGTAACCCTGGGTGCCTGGCATTCTTCTGGCATTCCGATTGTTCCCCTGGGTGGGGAGAGAGGGGTAAAACTGGCACTGAATGTGTTGGCAAGAATGTTGGCAATATCTGTTGGCTCAGTATACGAGGTAGCATTGTGCAGTAACTCAGAGCACTTCTGGGTATTGAAATGGAGTTTCTTAATATAACTACTGTAGTGCACCCGCAGGTGTAGCTGAAGAGACATCGGTTCCTTCCTTCCTGACTCTGGTGACATCCCTATTAGGCCCAACACACCAAGGTGGCAAGAGGGACAGATTTTATTCTAGGTGACACATCTAGTTTAAAAAGGCAATAGCCCAACCACAAACAAATTATTTCAACAGTGCACCAGTTAGCAATAAGGCAAGGTGAGAATATGATGCATGCAATGAAAACATGCATTCACTCTCTTCTCCAGAACTCAACAGAATAAGGTCTTGACATTGAAACATGCACAAAGAAGGCAATATCAATGAGGAGTAAAGCTTTATAATGCAGCAATACAAACATGGGAACAATGCAATGTCACTAAGCAATAAAACAGTCATAATACAATACAGATATGAGAAAATGCAATGTCATTGAGCAGCAAAATTCTTGAAGGCAGCAGTACTAACACGAGCAGAATGCAATGTCATTGAACAATGAGGATTTATAGTGCCACAATACAAATATGAGAAAATACAATGTCATTGAGAGGTAAAGATTCTTTAGGGCAGCAGTACAAACATGGCAAAATGCATTATCATTGAACAATAAAGATTTATAGTGCCACAATACAAATATGAGAGAATGCAATGTCATTCAGCAGAGCTAACACCCCCTTTGATCAATTCTAAACAGACCAACTATGAAACACACTTTGTTCACTGGCCAGTGACTAATTACAGTCTTGCTGCTGGCATGATGGGGCCCAAGTTGGAGCTCATATGGATCCCAGTTATTTGTAATCCTCAAAGCATTAAAGGGGGGACCACAATCTTATAAAAATATAAAATAACGTCCAGAGACTCTCACCACTCCGTTGAGAATATCCTAGTGACCAGGCGCCGTGGTTCCTCTGATGAGAATAGTAGAAAATCACCTACCAGAACTCTGGTAATCATCTATGGCTTCTCAGTTCTAGGCCCAAGGGAACTCCTTTTCTTGCTGAATCATAGCAGGCGTGGAACTACTGGTTTCAGACTTCTCTCCTGATTCCACAAAATAATATATCCAGGATGTCAGCAAGAGACAGACACAATCTGCTACTTTACTTCCCTGTCCCAAAACACTAGAAAAGAAAATCCAGTCATGATGCAAGGCCCATTTTCCCTTCAGCTACATGTTGCAGTCTTCCCACCTTTAGCTAGTGTTCCAGAAAACTCTTTCACTTTCAAAATTGTCTTTTATATTCCTGAAAAGGAGCTCCACCTTGTGGTGTAATAGAAAACTACAGTCTATTACTTCTACATGAAATACAGTGGGAGCTACACTATCAAAGGCGTTGTGGTTGTTTGTCAGTGTCTGCTGCAATTCTGCCAACATAGCTGGCTTTAGATGATTTCATGAGGGATCTCAAGTTGTTGTTGAGGCTAATAAGGGAGTTTTACCACTCTTGCAACTCCACCTTTGTCTGCAACAGTTTCTTCCTTCTGTTGTATAGGTTATTAATGGCAGGGGACCACCAGATTGGCCTCCAGTGTTTGGAGGAGAGTGTCATGGTTCTGTTGGATATGGCTAATTCCATGCATTGATGTACCTGTTTGTACAGTGCATTTGTGTATGATTTGGGTATTTTGCATGGGCATGGGTGCTGTGAAGTTATCCACCCCTATTGTAGGAGTCCAATGTCAGCTTTGGAGCAGTTTTTCAATGTGGTCACTTTTGTGGGGGGTCTAGGTGGGATGTGGATTTCCATGGTGATAACTCTATGTTGGATCTGACCAGGTAGGGTTGACTACTGTTGTCAAGCAAGGGTCCCATATGTTAGTAATCAACACAGGTCAAGGATATTGCTTCCTCTACTGGGTGTCAGAATCCACTGGTCCAAGGCATTGGAACTGATGAATTCCAGGAAGCACTGGGCCAGTGTATTAGTGCTTGAGTATATTTCCCAGTTGATGGAGGGGTAGTTGAAGTCTCCTGGTATGACAGTGTTGGGTTGGACTTTGATAGATTCCAGGGTGTTGAGGAATGTGGATTGAGAGTCTAGGGACATGGATGGGGACCTATAACATGCTATGACCTGGATTGCACTATTATCCAATGTCAGTTGCACCTGAAGTATCTCAGGTATATTATGCTGGAATACTAGTCTGTAGGAGTACATATCCTGTATGAGTATGGGGACACTACCAACATTGGGGCTGTGATCCATGTTTTGGGGCTGACAGGTGTGGAATGAGTTATAGCCTGCTAGTGCAGGGGTGCTGTCTGCTGCTGTAAACCAGGTCTCTGTTACAGCACAAATGTCAATGTTGTCCATTTTGAGAAATGCTTCAAGTGACTGCATCTTGAAATATAAATGTCTAGTGTTGAGCAGCATGACCCTCAGATTGCATTTATGTATAGCTGTTACAGTGGTAATTTGATTTGGAACACCACTATAGGGCTGACAAGATGCTTAGCCGGTACCTGGAAATCCAGGGGGTGACAGATGCAGGCTATCTCTGGCAAGCCATTGCAGTCTGTCAATCATGTTATTCCAAGCAGACAGATACTGGATCCCCTGAGAATGACTCCAGACACTTAAGCAAATTGTTGGAGTCAATCATTTGTTGTTTGTACTGCGGTATCATTCTGGGTGATAGTAGTATACTGCTCAGGGCTACTGTCATACCTGCCTGGTCCACATAATCTGAGTGCCCCACCATGTCTCTCTTCATGTAGTCCAGGGAGGTGTGTTTCAGGTCATTCACACACACATGGACAATTACAGAGTGATACTTGTAGTTGTTGTGTAGTGACCTGACTGGGTGTGTTATGTGTTGGATTCTGGCACCTGATAGACAGCTGACTGTTCTCCATGTTCAACCTAGTGAGTGGGACATATGTGTGCCTCACTATTGAGTCACCTATGATTACTGCATTGGGTAAGGTGGTTAGCCTTAGGGGCTTAGGTTGAGGGGCACACTATGTAGGTGAGATATGTGTCCTGTGGTTTGTGCTGTGTTGTGGTGTTTGAGTGGGTGTCTGTCTTGGTGGTCTCTGCTGTTTGGGTAAATGTCTATTGACTGCCTCTGTGAAAGTGGAATGTGGTTTTTGTTTGTATGTCAGAGCTGTGATAGTGGGTGTTCTGGAGGAGTATGTGTTCCATGGGGTGTGGTGCAGGTGTTGACCCTTCTTCTCTTGACCAGCCAGTCCAGTCTTCACTGGAGAGTGCATATCTTCCAAATCGGTGATATAGAAGTATCTCTAACAATTCTGATTGTTGGAGTTTAGAGGTTGTCTGTGTACATGAGCCAGTTACAACAGTGCCTCAGAATGCCCAAGTGCACCAGGTTAATGGGCAAAAGCACAGAGAACTGCACTTTAATCATGGTAGGAGAGGTGGTCATGACTACTAAGTACTGGAGCTAATTCCATGAGGAATGACTACTGCTGATGGCTCTCAGTTGTGCTAGAATAATTGATACAAAAACCTGTTGAAGTGCAAAGCTATTAGGCTATTTGAAGTGCAAGAGAGAAAGAACTAAACATCCAATGGAAAAACTGAAGGCAGACTTTCTGGCACCTGTAATAGTTTACCTCTGCTGTGCAATTATCAGCACCTTTTGCCAGTTATCAGCCCAGTAAGCTCTGTAGTGCATGCAATAACTGCTTAACACTATAGTACAAATAACTAAATAGGCAGGGGTTCTACTCTCAATACTGGCAAGTAGGTGTGTGTGTGTGTGTGTGTGTGTGTGTGTGTGTGTGTGTGTGTGTGTGTGTGTGTGTGTGTGTGTGTTTCCGTAAAGATCATATCCTATTTGGCTGTATTATCCACACCTTTTTACCACCTCCCAATGGCATTACTTTATATACCGTGGTAACGGCATCTGCCTCACATGCAGCATGTTAAACCTCTTTGCAGCCCATACCAGTCCTCTGTACAGATGTGTATGGAATATCCAGATGTTTACAAGCTATATGTGGTCTGTGTCCCTTAACAATGCCCAAGTATGTGATATTGTTGCCAAATCGGCCACAGTGAGTGTAGTGACACACATGCCAGCATCAGGTATCATACCTGACTGAAACATCATGCTGATATAATGTCTGCTACACTATCACTTGTCCAGGCTTGTAGGAGCAATACATGACTCCACATGCTATTCCTGGTGGGTTATCTCACCATCCATGAAGGCATTCAGAACATTACATGTTGTAAGAGGTAGTTATGTCCCATGGATATAATCTATGTGGGGCATGTCATGTGTATGTAGTCCTACAGTACATGAAAGTGGAAATGTAGGTTTACTAATCTGTCTATAGCCAACTGTGTTTGTGTTACCATATGCACATCCCCTGTGTCAGTTCTTACTGTGTGTATGCAAATGATATACCATTTTGTCTCCCTGTTCCACCCAGTGAACTCAGGAATGCATACCAAAAACCTGTCATACACAGTATCATGCATGCCCTCATCAACTGCATCAGGGCTGAGTGTATGGGAAAAAATGGCAGGGCCAACAGGTGTTGACAGGTGAATCTATATTCACCCTGTGCATCAGACCCATAATAGCATGTCCCTGCATCGATGTTATGGATGACAGGGATGTGGCACAGGTATCATCATATGCATAGGGTGTGGTGTGGGTTTGCCAGAGGGCTAGGCTGGGCCATACAGTTGACATCATGTATGTGTGTTTGGAGGGGTATCCAATAGATGGGTGTGCAAAGGTGCTGTGTTTGTGTCTGCAGGTGACTTCCTGTGATACAAATGTGTGTGTGTATGTATGCATATAGTCATGCCATGTGGCTGCCCTACACAGGAGTATGTTGGACAGCTGTGGACCGTATATGGCAGGGTATCCAGTTCACCTTCTCTGGCCACGGACATGGGAACTGGCCCTGCCAGGGGTATCACCGGCACCACCAGGCCCAAGGCCAGACGCAGTATTGCTTCCTAATGGTGACAGCTGTCTGCTGAATCCATGCCCATGACAGGACTGGCCAGGACCATGTGCCCATGGACTCCTCTGATGTGAAGTGGACAGTAACCCCCCCTTTGGTAGTGCTGATGTCATTGCCACTACGGGAGTGTGAAGGTGCATGGCTCCATAGACTCTCAGCTGTTGTTGGTGCTGACCTATGTCCACGTGGCCAAAGCCCAACTCCCACCACATGCTCTGGCACAGACATGCCACAGTCAAGGATTGCCAAGGTCTCACACCACCGTCTATTCATGACCTCAGTATTTTGATGTGTGGCCTCAACAAGGATCATGTATGTCACCACGTAAATCAGGAAGAGTTGCATCCACCACCCTGAGTATCTGTCTGGTGTGGCATTCACTATGTGCCTGTGCATCCATGACAACCCGAAACATGCATCTGGTGACAGCTGCTGTGGCACTTGTGACAGTGGCTTGATGAGCACAGTCCTCCTGCGAGAACACCTGTCCATCCGCCTGTGTGGGACCTCATCTGCACTCTGGCAATGGCCAGTGTCTACACTCACACCTGCCATAGTCACCACACTATCCTGTTCCATGCCACCACCTGCCAGCTGTCTATCATCTGTGGCAACTGGTGATGGGGTATGTGTGGGCATTGTCACTGTGTGCAGGGTGGTGTGAACAATAGTGGGATGCCAACCAATGACACAGATTCAGCCCCTGACAACCCCACCTGTACCTCACTATTCCTATTATCATTGTCAGAGTCTGCAGAGACAACATCAGTTTCCAAGCAGGAGGGACCCCAGACCCATCGCCATCTGTAAGGGGAAGACAACATATATACATTAATACTTGCACTTTGAGGTTGGCTGGTATGCACACACACACAAACACGCACACACACACACACACACACACACACACACACACACACACACACACACACACACACACACACACACACACACACACAGATGCTTACAGGTGAGGTGGCACAAATCTGTTACACAGACCTAACATTACCCAAATGATGACATGCATGACACACAGCCCTCAACATCATGCATTACAGTCAGTTTTACTACATGTAACTAACAATATAGAGCTTTGGGATACATGAGTAGTGTTAGTAGGTGATGCCCCTTCCCCAGCCCAGACAGCACCCATGTATACATCATTGCTGTTCACTTGTTTAGCACAGTGGCAAGCACTACAGAATATACCTCACTCACAACTTTACAGATCCTCGCAGGATGAGTAGACATCTGGATTATATGTTTGCTCTGTTTCTCATAACCCCTGTGTTTGTCTGATATATAACTGGGATGATCTGAGGAGTGACATCACTGATTAATGACATACATTTGAGTTTCAGACCTCCAAACCAGCAGTAAATGTGTGGTCACACAATTCCTGTTGCACCAACAATCTTCTAAGCTTACAGTGGATATGATAAGTGTACACAACCCTGTTAACATGCCATGTTCTTGTAATATATAAGATGAGACCACAATAATGCATTCAAATATATTACCCACTTTTCATGTGACATATGACCTGTGCAATTCAGTCAATAAACAAACAAATCTGTTACATGTAAAATATAATGCATGAAATATATACAATATGGTGGTTGCATAAGTGTGCATACCCTTAAAATGATACTTTCTTGAAGTATCTTGTAAGTGACTTACAGCATTCACTCTTCTTGGGAAGGTGTCTATCAGCATGGCACATCTTGACTTGGCATTATTTGGCCACTCTTCTTGCAAAGGTCCCCCAACTCTGTAAGATTGCAAGGGCAGCTCATGTGCACAGCCCTCATCAGGACACATTGGGTTTTGTTATCGGGTTTAGGTCTAGGCTCTGGCTGCGCCAATCAATAACCATGAGTGTGTTCAGGTGGAGCCATTCTTAGGTAGCTTTGGATGTATGCTTTGGGTCTTTGTTATGTTGAAGGCTGACACCCCTCCCCATCCTCAGCATTGTTGCAGATGTCTGATGGATGTGGGCCAGATGTGAGTGTTATTTTGAACTGTTCAGCATTCCCACCACTGTGACTACAGGCCCAGTTCCAGCTTTAGAACAGCATCCTCACAGCAGGCCAATGCCATCAGCGTGATTAATCATGGGGATTGTAGTCTTCAGGTGAAGAGAGCTGTCGCTTGTGTACCACACGTACCTTTTGGTATTGTGGCTGTGAGGTCGATCCATAGTCTCATTATACCATAACACATTTTCACACATGCCTTTGGGAGACTTGATGTGCTGTATTGCAAGTTGTATCCTCCCCTGGATGTTTTTTGGTGTGTGGAAATGCTTCCATCTTCTGACCCTACCCATAGGCCAGACTTATGCAGAATATGGGAGATTGTTCACACATGTAGTAAACAACACCAGTACTTGCAAGAGATACCTGTGACACCCTCAGTGTTGCTGTATGTCTCCTGGCAGCCTCCCTGACCAGGTTTGGACATGTCATTTCATCAGTTTTGGTGGGTTGTCAGGTTTCTTTCAAAAGCACTGTTGTCCCACATTCAATCCACCTTTTGATGACAGTCTCCATTGTGTTTCATGGTATATGCAATGCTGTGGTAATGTTGTTGTACACTACTCCTGAGTGATACCTTTCAAATGTAAGATCCCTTTGCTGCTTTGTAAGCTGTCTGCAAGCCATGGCTGTTGCAGGCAACTGAGAAAATGTCATGAATATCCTACTTGAACAGCAGACTGTTGTTTGGTGCTACTCAGAGTGCCTTTATTTGATGGCAGGTGTGTACCCAAGCAGACTGAATGCTGTCAGTAAATCACAAGCTGCTGCAATAAAATATTATCTGAAGGGTGTGCACACGTATGCATCCACCTTATTGTAAAGTTTCTATACTCCATATTTGATGCCCAACATATTGGTTGGTTTTACAAGTGAATCGTTCATATTATGGGTCACATTAAAGGTTGGAAAAGGTGTGGACTGACATATCGTGGCCATTTGTCCCCCCATTTTGCTGATCTCTGTCCAGAAGTCTTGCAGTGACAGGTTGTGAGGTATGCTACAGGAATGTTACATTCTCTTCAGATAGACCCCTGTGTTGACCACTGTGATGCAATGCAGTTAACCGCACCACAAGTGAACATGCACATAAAGCAATATGGCCATGACTGACAGTTGTGTGCATGGTAAATTGCATGCCCTTCACATTCCTGAGGTATTGGAAAACCACAACAGAACAATTCCATATTCACCAGCTTCAGGCCGCTGTCCCACATGAGGACCAGAGGGACCTAGGTAGCTGTGAGAGAGAGGTATTGTCAGCAGACTCACATGTGGCATTGGTACAGGATGGATGCAGCATGTCTGCACATTTACAGTACAACCCCCAATACTACACAATTTGCTGTCCTTCACCATAGAAGTGCACTTCTCTGCATTAGAAAACCCCATCCACAACTGCAATCTGACCTGACACATGCACGTAGCTACTCTACAGATACAAGTATGTCTGCTACACTAGTCTAGTAATCTCCACTTGGGCCTTACCTGCATGCTCCTCATCCATTGTCTGGGTGCCACTCACCTTCAGCATGTGGGGATCTGTACCATGATGTTCTACTAGGATGGGTGCCTCAAAGTTGGCAAGGAGCTCCTCGGTGGGTGTCAGTGGGGGCTGCATGGCTGGGCCCCCACCTGTGGCTGTGCAGTCCCTGGCCATGGCAGCAGCCCTTTGCTTGGCATGGCGTATGAGGTTGGTTGCACGATGCCGGACATACTCGTATGTATGTGCGTGCAGACCAACATCATTTACTCTGTGGATAAGGTCATCCCACAGGGAGGTCCTCTTCCGCAGATGTTGCTGGCTCCGGTTGAACATATATGCATAGTGCTGTAGTATTGCTTTGATGATAATGGATGTCTCAGCCGCTGAAAATTTTGCCCTTCTTTGATGCGACATTGCACCTGAAGACATAAACAGGGAAACACATCACAGGGCCTCATACATTTGGCAACAGTATGTACAGAACCTGCACATGTACATTGAATACCAGTAGCCACCACTCACAACCACACCATACCCCTGTAATCTATAAGCACAGTATCAGCTTGCATTGCTCTCCTAGTCCTGATGTGTCATATTCCACCCATGAGGGACAGTTAATTGCATCATCCTCTATTCCTCATTCAGGTCTGTGTAGATGGATGGCATTGGCCATCTTTCATGCAGATGGGGTGTGGATGGTGCCGAGGCTTAGTGTGACTACAGTGTGTAATGGAGTTGGGAACACATGCTTGAGTTCATGTAGGATGCGGACAGGTATGTTATCATATCCCATGGATACTTATGTTTGTTGCCTTTTAGTAGGCAATATGTACCTGCTCACTGCTGAAGAGGGGTGCAGGTGCTGTGTATATCCACCTATAGTGATGCTGAGCCAGGGGGGTGATGTTTGCCCTAACCCTATCTGCAGCAGGTTGGCTATAGGTATCTTGTGCATGTATGTGGTCTGACTGACCATCATTACAGGTTGGGTTGGTCTGTTGCCTCTGAGATTGTAGACATATGGGAAGATGGCCTTGTGAATGGCCTTGGTGGATGGGTCCAATTCGTACTGATAGTTAGCCTTACAGTAATCCACCTGTGACTTTATATGCTTGTTCAGACAATGGCTGACTTGATGCCAGGTTGGTGCCTGCTCCTACCTTGCCCTGTACAGCCAATATAGTGACCAAGTTTGTGGTTTGTGTATTGCTGCTGTCCAGCAAAGGGGATTACTCTACTTTGGTGGAGGCAGGTTTTACAAGTAAGGTATTGCTGAGTCCATACAGCTATGTAGGTGTTCATATAGCTGTTTGGAGTAGGCATGGACACAAAGTCATAACACAATTGGACACCTCTCCAGTTTCAAACTGATAATCATGCTTATTGTAGTTCCCATGGTTGTGTTAGGGCAATGCAACAACCAGTACCTCTATAAAGGTCACTCTGTTGGATGCAGAGTAACTAAGATTACACATGTGTACAACATGTACAGTTTAATTAACTGACATTATGCATCCCATGTCTGTTGTTAAGAAGCGGCCAGATACACCTACTCATACTGACATGTGCACAGGTAATACCTGATATACATTTCTGCTCTAAGTCAGTATAGCACACTGTATTCACAACTCTTGCTGCCCAGTCATCCCTCTCAACCTGTTAGAGCAGGACATCTGTAGGATGTCACACATAAATGGGGGGGGGGGCAATGGGGCAAAATTAGTGACACTGTCTTAATGTTGCTGTAACACACTTGAGTCATTCGATAGCACAGTAGCCTTTGCATTGACAGGCATACCCTGGAGGTTGTACAACACTCATATGGCAGGAAGAGAGGAGAAAGGCTAGGAGTGTGGTAGTGAGGGTAAGAACTTTTAATGTTGGTGGTATGACTGGTATAGGGACAGAGATAGCTGATATGATGGCCAGGGGAATGTTAATATATTGTGTGTGTAAGATACCAGATGGAAGAGGACTATGGCTATGTGTATGGGAGACAGGTCACAATTGTGTTATCATGGTGTGGATGGGAGGAGAAATAGGGAAGAGGTTATCCTGAAGGAACAGTATGCTAAGAGTGTTTTTGGAGGATGAAATGAGTGTCCGACAGATTGATGTTTATGAAGCTGAAATCTGATGGTGTAATGATGACTGTTGTTAGTGCATATGCTACACATGTTGGTTGTGCAATGGATGAGAAAGAGAATTGTGAAGTCAGTTGGATGACATGGTGATGACTGTACCCAAGGGTGACAGAGTGGTGATTGCAGCAGATTTCAATGGGCATGTTGGTGAAAGGAACAGAGGGGATCAGGAAGTAATGGGTATGTATGGTGTTAAGCAAAGGAATGCAGATGGTAAAATGGTAGTGGATTGTGCAAAAAGGATGGACATGGCTGTGGTGAATATCTTCTATAACATGAGGGAGGAGTATAGGGTGACATACAAGAGTGGAGGAAGATGCACACAGGTGGAATATATCCAATGTAGGAGGGCCAGTTTGAAGGAGATTGGAGACTGTAAAGTGGTGACATGGGAAAGTGTATTTAGGCAGCACAGAATGTTGGTCTGTATGATGACATTGGTGATCAAGAGAATGAGTGTGAGGGCAGCACCAAGGATCAAATGGTGGGAACTGGAAAGGGGTAATTATGAGGTTGAGTTCAGGGAAGAGTTAAGACAGGCACTGGGTGGCAGTGATGATTTACCAAATATCTGGGTAAGTACAACAGAGCTAGTAAGGGAGATGGCTAGAAAGGTGATTGGCGTGACATGTGGATTGAGGAAGGAGTACAACTAGATCTGGTGGTGGACTGAGGAAGTACAGGACAGCATACAGAGAAAGTGGTTTGGGAAGAAGGAGTGGGATTGTCAGAGAGATGAGGAAAGTAGACAGGAGTATAAGGAGATGAGGTACATGGCAAAGAGAGAGGTGGCAAAGGTTAAGGATAAGGTGTATGAAGAGTTGCATGACAGGTTGAACACTAAAGAGGGATGAAAGGACTTGTACTAATTGGCTAGACAGAGGGATTGAGCTAGGAAAGATGTGCAGCAGATAAGGGTGATAAAGGATAATGAGGGAAACGTTCAGCAGATGGACAGAGTACTTTTATATGCTAATGAATGAAGAGAATGAGAGAGAGAAGGTGGGATGATGTGGGTATGGTGAATCAGAAAGTGCAATGGCTTACCAAGCAGGAATAAGGATAGCTATGAAGAGGATGAGTACTGGAAAGCCTATTGGTCCAATGACATACATGTGGAAGCCTGAAGGTGTTTAAGGGAAATGCCAGTGGTGTTTCTAACCAGATTGTTTAATGATACCTTGAAAAGTGAGAAGTTGCATGAGGATTGGAGAGAATGGGTACCGTTTTAAGAATAGGGTTGATGTGCAGAGCTTTAGTAATTACAGAGGGATAACATTGATCAGTCACAGCATGGAATTATGGGACAGACTAGTGGCAGCTATTTTAAGCAGGGAGGTGATGAGTAGTGGTCAGCACTATGGTGTCATGCCAGGAAAGGGCACTACAGATGTGATGTTTGCTCTGAGACTGTTGATGGAGAAGTACAGAGGAAGTCAGGAGCCGCTTTGTGTCTTTCTGGACTTAGCGAAAGCATATGACAGGGTGCCTAGAGAGAAGTTGTGGCATTGTATATGGAGGTCATGAGTGGCAGAGATATAGGTAAGTATATGTACAAGGGTGGTGTGACAACAGTGAGGTCTGCAGTGGGAGTGATGGATGTGTTTAAGGTTGAGGTGGGATGACATCAGGGATCAGCTGTGAGCCCTTTGTTATTTGCAATGGTGATGGACAGGTTGACAGACAATATCATACAGGAGTCCATGTTGACTATGATGTTTGCAGATGACATTGTGAACTGTATTGAAAGTAGGGAACAGATTTAGGAGAATCTGGAGAGGTGGGGATATGCTCTAGAGAGGAAAGGAATGAAGGTCAGCAGGACTTTGACAGAATATCTGTGTGTGAATGAGAGGGAGGATAGCAGAATGTTGAGGATGCAGGGAGTAAAGTTGGCAAAGGCGGATGTGTTGAAATGATTGGGATCAACATTTCAGAGCAATAACAACTGTGGAGGACAGAGAGAGTACACATAGAATGGAGACAGTGGAGAAGAGTGTCAGGAGTGATTTGTGACAGACAAGCACCAGTAAAAGTGAAAGGGAAGGTCTCCAAGAGGGTAGTGAGACCAGCTATGACATATGGGTTGGAGACAGTGGCACTGACAAAAAGGCAGGAGTCAGAGCCAGATGTGGCAGAGTTACAGATGTTAGGATTTGCACAGGGTGTGATGAGGGTGCACAGGTTTAGCAATGTGTATAAGAGAGGGCCAGCCCATGTTTGATGGTTTTGAGACAAAGCCGGAGAGGCAAGATTACATTGGTCTGGACATGTGCTGAGGAGGGATAGCTGCCAGGTAAGAGGAAAAGAGGAAGGGCTCAGATAAGGTTCTGGAAGTGGTTAGAGAGGACATGCAGGTGGTTGGTGTGATGGAGCAAGATGCAGAGGACAGGCAGAAATGGCAACAGATGATCCACTGTGGTGACCCCTAATGGGAACAGCCAGAGAAAAAAGAATGAGATGTTGTAATGTCAGTCTTCACAGATTTGCCAAAGATTTGCCAGACATAACATGACTCTATGAGTAAATGACTACAAGTATGAGGCACACATATGGTCAGTGTGCATAATACTGGACAGTTACATGGTATGAGCTCAGTATATCACATGCAGTTCAACACACACATCAGCAACAGTATTTTACTTTGCAAATACCATGTATAGGTCTCTCACATTTCTGAGACAAACAAGTATATCATAATTGTATTCACAAGTAAGATATGGATATGTATGACATCCCAGTAGCTGGCCTAGCATTGTCACAGTCAATATTGTTCAACGCACATTCCAGAAGTAGTCATATGTGAGCCATCCTTTCCTGGGGTGACTCAGGGGCCTGACCTATGATCTATGTCACTGCAGACAGACCCAGATGTTATGGCCATCAGTTCTGATCAGCAATATATCAGTACAGCAAGTCTTGTTGAGACATATATGTTAAACTTCCTATTTCCCAATCTTACATACCTCTTACTGCAGTCCATTACATGCTTACTTGTTTGACATACCTTTTTTTGTCCAAGTGTAGGTGGTTATGTCCTGCTGGTTTTTGGGGTTTTGTTTCTCAATGTTTCTCTCTCTCTCTCTCTCTCTCTCTCTCTCTCAATCTCTCTCTCTCTATCTCATGGATATAGGGTGTACATCTGCTTTGCATAGGCAGCAGCTTGCCTTTTGTAGGTAATGCTCATGAGCAGCATACTAATTGCATGCAGAACAGCTGTGTTGTTATTCATATGGTGAACTGCATGGCAACACACTCCTATAACTGAGTACTTCATGTGGGCGTTGGCCCGTTTCCTTGTCAGTGAGGAGGACTTCATAGAGGTGTGTGAACAACAGCATAACAGAGAGTATTTGGAAATACCTCTTACAACCAAACTGTGGAGAGAGGCCAACAAAATGGGGGAGAATGTTCCAGACATAGTGAGAGGATGTAAGTATTGTCATTATATATTTGGATTAATTCTAGTCTAACAGGGTTTGTGTGGACATGAAGTTTCTGCATGATTTTAATTCTGACAGTGTTATGTGTTTGACATAACTTTCAACTGTTGGGCTATCCACAGAATGGCCAGAGTTTAGACTTCTATGTTTGGTGTGTTCCTCAGACATTTTTTGTCTCTGGAAAATTAGTAGCATACTCTGGGGATTGGACAGTAACTGCTAACATCCATTTGTGTTGCTGACCTCATATCCCTCAGAAAAGATATGTTACATCTAACCCTGTTACACCAGCAACTTTCTCAGTTTATAACAGTAATATTTCAAATATGCCCCTGTTTTTGGCCCTCTGTCCCACAATTATGTCAGGCTTTGTCCAGATGTCGTGCAATAAGAGGTTGATAGGTATGGTATATGATTATTTAGTCCTACATTCCTGATATCATCCCATTGATGTATCAGACTGCCAGACATGTTATGTGGATGAGGCCTTATATATGAGGGGAAAGCCTGGACATTCTATGTGACTCTGTACAGTTGAGAGGTCTGTGTATTTCTGGCAATTGTTGACAGACTGTCAGGATTGCATAGCAGGATAGTGTGTCAATGTTATTTGGCCTGTGTAGGGAGGGGGTGGATGTATGTGTTGTGGCTCCTTTTCTATTTGCCTGTGCATGCTGCTCCTGTTTCTGGTGGTCTATCAGCTGTAAATGTTTGTAGGGGCAGACTGAGACATATCCCATACTACGGTCAGGCATCATACTACACTGTGAATTGGGGCCAGTATATGTGGGGGTACTGTGTGAGTGGCAAACATGTTGAGATGTGGTTTTCAACACAGTCTTTATACTGTACTGTTCCTTTGGCTTACCAGTATGTCACTGTGACTGTGGTGGAATTGGTTGTGGTTATGCACTTTCACACTGGTGTCTGTTTTTCAGTGCTGTTACATCCCTGTAGTGCCTGATATATTTTCCAATGCATGTGTAATCCCCCCTAGCAGATTTGGGTTAGTGTTGGGTCAGTCTGACTGTAGTTTGGACAATGCTTGGTGACATGCTTAGCAGCTGAGTGTAGTTTCCGTAATGTGATGTTATGTCCAGATATTTGTAGAATGTGCTGTTGCCTGGCCCCCATAAGTGTTATGTATTTCTAACACATCAGTGGGATGATGGGAGGATTTCAGTCAATAACTAGTGAGAAATAGTTGAGTGTTGGACTTGTGCTATTTCAGTCAGTATATATGTTAGGACAGATATGAGGGTGTTACTGCAGCAACTGTATCAGCTTATCTACGCCAGTATTTCAGATATGTCCTTATTTTCATAGCTTTCTCCCCTCCCCTTTGTCAGGCTTGGTCCAGATTCATTGCACTAAAGGGTTCTGAGCCTATCTCTCGACTGTCTGGATTGTTGCAGTATATCCAGGTTTATTGCTCATATTTCCGGCCTGTTCCACAAATTCATTATTATTACATATCTGGTAAATCACTGTGATGATCTGCAGATTTCTGACAGTAAATAATGACATACATTTCAGTTTCAGAACTCACATCCTTCTGAACATGCATGTTGAAACAAACCCTGTCACTCTGGCAACATTCTACATTTATAAGAGCAATGTTTAAAATATGTCCCTAGTTTGGGCCCATTGTCTGCCCATTTGGACAGGCTTTGCCCAGATTTATATATATATATATATATATATATATATATATATATATATATATATATATATATGCATCACCATACATATATACATGTGTATATGTATAAACACCAAAACTGATTGATTCTACAAAATCTTTTCCCTACTGTTGAATAACCCTACTGCATGCTATGTTTGAAAAAGCATCAACAATCCTTAGAACTCAAAGGGTGTAGTGGTACATTGCTTTTGACTTTGGTGTAATGGGCCCTGGGTTCGAGACTTGGCAGGGCTAATTATTTTGTTGCTAGAAAGAACAGTGGCTGATGGAAACAGAGTGATTAATGGAGTTTTAAGCAGTTGTAAGTGGGTCTGCGCAGGTTTGCACAAATCTAAGTGATACCAACACACGGTTAAATGTGCAGATGCTTAATCTGTGTTGGCTTCACTTAGAGATGTTTACCAGTGCGCAAATCCACTTAGCTGCACTACATGCTGCTTAACATTCATGTTTGAGCAATGCTTACACCTGCTACGCCTAGCTGAGCATTACTTACCATTGCTCACAGTTCATTCTCATAAATATCTTATATATATATATATATATATATATATATATATATATATATGACGTTATTATTATAATAATAATATATTATATTCTTATAATATTGTATATTATATATATATATATATATATATATATATATATATATATATATATATATATATATATTTCTTATAAAATATAAAATGTGCTTCCATTACAGTAGCAACAGGTATAACTATACTGAATGGGACACATGTATACATGGGTGGTTTCACATGCTATATGCACTTACACTTCCATTTTACACCAGTTACACTACCCTGGGTGACAAAAATAACTTACCACATATTTTAATATGAAAATATTACTTTTAACACTGCTTTCCCTTGTAAAATTTGATTGCCTCTTGTAGTACTCAAACTGTGTACGCCTGCATGCCAAGCTGGGACTCTGACCACTACACTACCTTGGTTTGGGGATCTCAGCTGTATATTTTTATATATCTCCTACTGCATATTAATATTATTATATTAAATGGAGAGTATTGAGGTTTTTGGCCATGTCATTGAGGACTGCTGTCATGACATAATGGCATACTTTGTAGTTTCAGATGTGTATCCTTCAGAACATTCATGATAATGCATAACCTGTTTTTTATCAACTTTCTGTCTGTCCTCTTTGCCAGACAGGATGACACTGGTGCTCAGGCTGTGGTTGACTACACTGCAGAATGGGTCTGAGAGCCTATGCCTGTGTTCATGTAGGATGCAGCCAGAAATGGTATCAGGCCTATGGAGTCCTCTTTGTGTTGCATTTGAGAGGGCATTACAGACCTGATTCCTGATCATGAGGGTAGGGGGGCAGGTGCTGTAGATGCACATGTGCACCTATGGGGGACAGGGGGATGAAGTTTACACTTTACTGTCTTCAGCCGGTTGCCTATATTTATGACATATGTTTATGTGGTGTTATTGACTGCCACTACAGAGCAGATATGTGTGTTGCCTCTAGAATTGCGGATACATGTCTGGAAGGCCTACTGATTGGCCTTGGTGGTTGTATCCAGGTTGCACTCAAAGACAGCCTTAGTGTACATCACCTGTGACCTTATTTTCTTGTGCAGGACAAGGTGACATGGCTGCCAATGAGACACCTGTTCCTTCTTGGCCTGTCCTGCAATTATTTCCACCTATGATGGTAGTTATGCATTGCTGCTGTCCACCGCAAGGCATTCAGTCTACCTTGAGGGGGTTGATGTTGTCCTGTCAAGTTACTGCTGTGGCCATACAGCTATGTAGGTGCCCACATAGTATTTTGGTGTGAGCCTGGACACTGCTGCTAGTTCCAACATATGGGACATCCTTCATGAGGGCCTTGCCCCTTTTCCTTGCCTGTGTAGGGGACATTATGGAGGTGTGGGGGCTACAGCTTCACAGACAGTAGGTGGGAGTACCTCACAGGACAGGACATGTGGAGACAGCCCAACAAGATGTGGGACAAAGGTCCATATTTCGGTACAGATTGTATGTCATTAGTGCTGCTATACACATGGAGAGTTGCTAGATTGACAGGATTCATCTGGACATGCATTTACTGAGTGACCTAACATCTGACAATGATATGTCTTTGACATACCTCTCAACTGGCATGCTGTCCATAGAGTAGCCAGAGGTTTTCCTGTTATGTTTGGCAAGTTCCTCATGTGTTGTCAGTAGGATAATGTGAGGATTGTATTCACTAACTGTCGACATCCATTGGTGTTCCAGACATCATATCCTTCAGGGATATTATGTTACATACAACACATGTAACACCAGCTACTGTTTCAGTTTGTAACACCATTATGTGTGATATGTCCCTCTTTCCATCCCCCTGTCACCCATGTACATCATGCATTGTCCAGATGTCCTGCAATACGAGGTGCAGAGGTATGGTATATCATTAATTACCGACTGCACTCCAGTTATCATCCCAGTGACCTAGCAGACTCCTGGTTTGGTATGCAGCAATGGCCAGGATTATGGTTCCGCACCCTGGAAATTCTGTGGAAATCTGTACATATGACAGTTATGTATGTCTGGCCATTGTGAACAGACTGCCAGGACTGTGTAGCAGTGTTGTATGCACATGTTTGTTGGGCTGGGTAGGGAGATTAGCAGATGTGAGTGCCATACATCCTTCACCTATCTGACTGTGCATGCTGCTATGGCTGCTGGCGGTCTATCAGGTCTGCATGCTTGTAGGGGTAGACTGTGAAATGTCCTGTAACACCTCAGGATTCCCAGTATACTGTGATTTTGGCCAGTATATATCAGTGTAGTGTGTGACTGGCAATCACAATATGTTTGTTCAGACAGTTGTTGTACTCTGGAGTTCATTTTGGGTACTGGTATGTTGCTGGAACTGTGGTGCAAATGTTTTTGGGTGGACATTTTTGCACCATCTGCTTTTCACTACAGTTCCATCACTATATGCATGGATAATTGCCCAGAGCTGATGTAGGGGAGTGTTGTGTTTTTGTCTTATTGTGCTTCATAAGTTGCTGGGTGACATGTTTGTCAGCTGTCAGGGGATTTTTATTCTGTTACATGACTGTGTTCATACCTCTACATTGTCCAGAGGCCTAGACACTGTCCAGATGAGTGGCTCATATGTTTGTTTTGTTTCCCATACAGTCATTGTCCTTGGCTAATCAGTAGGATACTCTGGGAAATGCAGTCAGTACACGCTAACATCCATTGGTGTTACAGACTTAATATCCTTCAGAAAATATATGTGACAACAAACCCAGTAACACCAGCAACTGTCTAAATTTATAACAGCAATATGTCCAATATACCCCCTCTTTGGGCCTCTGTCCTCCAGTTATGTCAGGCTTTGTCCAGATGTCATGCACTAAGAGGTTCAGAGGTATGTAGTATCAATATCTATTGCCTTCATTCCTGCTACCATCCCAGTGATGTCATAGACTCCCAGACATGAAACAAGGAAGCGGCCATAGATATGATTCCTTTGACTAAACATTCTGTGGGAAACTGTACATTTGAGAATTCTGTGTAAGGCCATTGTTAACAGACTGTCAGGATTGTGTAGCAGTGCAGTGTGTACATGTTATTTGGGCTGTGTAGGGAGGAGGTACATGTGAGTGTCATGGGTCCTTTCTATCTAACTGTGCATGCTGCTCCATTTTCTGGTTCCCTATCACCTGTATAAGTTTGTACCAGCAGACTGTGACATGTCCCGTAACACCTCAAGATTCCCACTACACTATGACTTGGGGCAGTATATGTAGGGGTAATGTGTGAGTGGCAAATGGTATATTGTTGTTTACACAGTCATTATACTGTAGTGTTCAATTTGCTTACTGGTATGTCACTGTGACTATGGTGCAATTGGTTGTGGGTATGCACTTTCACATCAGTGTCTGCTTTCCACTACTGTTACATCCCTGTAGTGCCTGTTATATTTGCAAATGCATGTGTACAGCCCCAGAGCTGGATTTGGGTAGTGTTATGTCAGTCTGATTGTAGTTTGGATGTTGCTTGTTAGCTGAGTGTATTTTCCCTAATGTTGTGTTATGTCCACACATTTGTAGGATGTCCTGTTTTCTGGCCAATATCTTTGGTCTGGTCCCCATAACTGTTATGTATTCCTGACAAGGTCATGGATTTGAGACTTTGGACTGATGTTTTTTTTTTTCATTCCTGTTAAATGATCAAAATCCATGATATGTTTGTTAAAGCATTATAGCTTCTCACAGCTCAGATGGTGTAGTGGTATGTTGCTGTGAATGTAGAGCAGAGCATCCTGGGTTTGGGACTTGGCAGGGCTGACTATTTTGTTTCTGGGAAAAACAAGGCCTGATGGATATAGAGTGATTAAGGCACTTTTAAGCAGTTATAGGTGGGTTTGCATGGGTTTGTGTGATGGTAAACAATGCCAACATACAGTTAATCCATTTTAGCTTCACTTGCAGAAGGAAGTACAGTATGAAAGGTAGCTAGGGATATGCAGGATGGGTGTAGGAAAAGTCCATAGCTGTCCATTTCTTCTACAGCAACAGCTGTGAATTTCTACAGAATGTGGAGCTGAATTTGGACACTCAAACCCCTGAGAGAGAGGTGAGGACAACAGTAATGTGTTGTGAAGCCAATTGGACCAGATTACATGTGTCCAGTGGACATGTGCATGAAATGGACAGCTATGTATGGGGCGTAATTTTTTGGGGGGAACAGATGCCTTTTTTTTAAGGTGAGAGTGGGATGTTGGGGAAGGATAGTAGGTATATTTGGGGTGGTAAATTGGGTAGGAAGACAGACAAGACAGCAGACAGAGCTGGTATATGACACATGTGGGAGGTAAACACCTTGGACGGGGAGGGTGGTTGAGAATCAGACACCCATGAGCCCCCAAATGGATACAGTGGGACTGAGGTCCCCACCCATGGAAAGCCACCACTGCACCTTCACGGCCTCAAAGGTGGCTGTGCTGGGGGCTGGACAGGAGGGGCAGGCTGACCCTTAAAATGCACCAGGCAGCCCTCAATCTAGCGGGGCTACTCCTTTTGGATGGCGCTATGAACCAAACCTCAGACCTGGCTATGGATGACAAGTTTCCTGTCCACGCCTGCTCCTGGGAGGGATGGGCCCCGTCCCCTGAGGTGGTTTCACCTGAAGGTGGTGCAGGACCAGCAGATGAGGAGGTCCCGGGTTGGGTCCCAGACATGCTGGGGCCTGATGCCATGGCCAGATGAGGCGAGACAGGCAGATCTGCTGGGATCTGACTTCCCAGCTGTGCTATGATGTTGAGGTTTTACAAAATATGTTGATTAGTCATGAACAAAGCATTTCAAAATTAATTTTAACAGCATGCATGGGTGTTCCAATTAACCCAAACCAACAGATTTACAGTTGCATAGCAAACAGAACCCATGCATAAATGTAACAACAGTAGGCATCATAACGGCATGCAGGTTACATTGATAGCAACAGGCCACCAATGATAGTATTTGAATGGGGAACATTAATAATCAAATGATTTAATATTTGTGGAACAATAGGACACATGTCCCAACAGTAGTTTTGGAGAAAAACATAACCGTTGATTATGTGTATGAATTATTGGTGCAATTCACAACTGTACTGATCATTACTGTACTCATTACTCTCCAGGTATGATCTCACTTTACATCTACCTATGGCCTGGGGTTGAGCAGTGGAATGTTTGTACACAGTGTATTACTAAAGCCTTCTTAAAAGTAATGCATACATTTCCTTACATGGTAAACCTGTGGAGGGAATATCTGTTAACACTACCTGACTGTTTCTACACATATTCACATATTCAAAGTTACATATGTGAGACTGACAGGGGTGCCCTGAACTCATGCTGTGTGTGTCTGCTACTGCCATACTCTGTCTGGACTTCTATCTGTAACCCTGGGTATTGGCAGTGGTGACCACTAGCCATGACAGCGTGACACTTTTGGGACATTTATCAGGAGAAACCACTTGGTGTATGTACTTATCTTGCTGTCATTTGCAGCCTTGCTGTTGGACAGTGGAAGTGTTGTATACAGTATATTAGTACAGCCTTCTTACAGCTAATAGAAACATTTCCTTACCTGGAAGACCTATGGAGGAAATTTCTGTTAACACTACCTGACTGTTTCTACACATATTCAAGGTTACATATGTGACACTGACAGAGGTGCCCTGCACTCATGCTGTGTGTGTGTGTGCTACTGCCATACTCTGCCTGAATTTCTGTCACCTTGGGTATTGGCAGTAGTGACCACTAGCTGTGACAGTGTGACACTTGCGGGACATTTATCAGGAGAAACTGCTTGGTGTATGTAATTATCTTGCTGCCATTTGCAGGCTTGGGGGTTGGACAGTGGAATTGTTGTACACAGTGTATTAGTACAGCCTTCTTATGGTTAATAGAGACATTTCTTTACCTGGCACACCTGTGGAGGAAATTTCTGTTAACACTACCTGACTGTTTCTACACATATTCACATATTCATGGGTGAAATTATGCATACAGCTTACTACCACTCCCAGGATTTGAACCATGGCTGTTTGTGCAAAAAGGTACAGCAAGGCTGTGTTTCAATGCAATGAGCTATTGAGGAACTGTTGTCTGCTGTTTAACTGTTTTCTCCCTAATACTCTGTTGGTTGCACAATCTGACCTTGTAATTCTGACATTCATGCATGGCAGATAGTTCTTGTACTGTGTATTAATACTTTGACATATAACAATCTGGAAAGCAATGGTTAATACTAAGCACTGCTTTAGGGGATACAGTATACTAGTTTACAGATTAGTATTCAGAGATTAGATCTTGGTGCATGGAACATTTCATATAAGTTGATCTCCTGTTTTACAGCTCCACAATCTTTGTCAGATGACCCTCACTTAATTCATACTGTCAGAGCCATAGTTGCTGTGCAGAACTTGTACAAATTTAGATTCATACCACCACATACCAAAGTAAACACAACAGTCTGGGTTTTTTAGTTTTATTGAAGTGTGCAGCACTTTTATTGATTGATATCCTGTACATCTGTATTACTCTGCTAACATCTCGTTTATTCATTACACACAGTACACATTTTAACCTACTGGCAGTTGACATTCTACTTAATATTTATTTGCCCTGAATACTGCAAGCTAGATTTGTACTCACCAGCCTCCAGGCGCAGCCTTAGCAACCTGCTGGCATGGGCGTCTACATTCGCAGCCCTCTCAGCTGCAGCTGTACAGGAGATAAAGAAACATTTATGCATACCAATCGATCACATACACAGGCTGGACTTTGGTGACACTAATTGATACTGATACTTACACACTTCTGGGAAATTCTGTGCCCATGTGTCTTGGGTCCACTGGACTCAGACCTCCCTCTTCCTAGGCTTGAGGTCAGCAAAATGGTGCCAGACCTGCTCACCAGTTTAAGGGATGCCAGTAGCACTGGTCAGATCATGTGCAAGACAGTACCAGGCCTCCGCTTTGTATTGGGAGCCCTGGTACTGGCCCTGAAGCAGTCTCTCTTCATGGCCTTCACTAGGAGTCCAGCCATGACCCTGGACTCCTGAATGCCCCAGCATTGCACCTGAAAGCATGAACCCTATCTTACAACAGCCATAGTGCCTGTAATGATGAGCTACAACTGATTATGTCTGTATTTCCACCTGCAAGGTTTAAATAGAGCCACATTCCCACCCTTTGCCATCATTGGACCATTTTGAATATGCTGAGCTAAGCTAAGTGACAGGCATACCTGCTTACCTAAGGTTGGCAGTGCTTAAAGGGATAGATGTTGAGCACTGCTTACCAATGCACAAATCAGCTTAAGCTGGGCTACTTATTGCTTAGCATTTACATTTAAGTAATGCTTATACCAGGTTAGCATAGCTGAGCACTATTTAGCATTGCTCACATTTCATTTTATAAAGTATCAGGATTGTGGGATTGATTCCTCATTACTGACATATTATAATTTTATGTTTACCTTCCATGACATCCTCCTATGTGCTTTCATTCAATTATATTCTTATGTGACTATACAGTGTGGGACACTTGTGTTTATATGAGGGTTTCACATCTTATCTAGACTGACATCTCACCTTTGGTCCTGCTACACTACCCTGGTTGACAAAAAACAGTTGCTACATAATTTAAGTTTACAAAAATAATGTTAACACTACTTTCCCATAGAAAAATAAGTCGCCTGTCTTGGTACTCAAACCATGAATGCTTGCATGTACAGCCAGGACTCTAACCACTACACAATCATGGCTTGGAAATTTCACCTCTATATTCACTTTTATCTCCTAGAGGATGTTTAAGCTATGCTAAGCGGACAGCTATAATGCACACACCCGCTTAGCTACACTTAAACATTTCTTAGGCTTGAAAAAAAAAGTTTATATTATTTTTATATTATTATGTTATTTAAGTGAGTCTTCTGGTGTTCTGAAAACTCATTGAGGACTGCAATCATGAAATAATGGCATTCATTTGGTTTTCAAGATTCTATCCTTCAGGGACTCCTGCTAATACATATCCTGTTATCTATCAACTTTCTAAGTGTGTGAGGGCACTATTTCAGGCGTGTCCCTAATGTACTATTTACTCCCCCCATCATTTGTGCCTTTGTTAACATGCACTACTGTAAGGGAATATTGGCATGCATTTGCTTTTAGACTTCTACCCTTTTATAATTCATGCTAATGCCTGACCTGTTCTCTATTAACTTTCTATGTTTGTGAGGGCTATATGTGTGTTTTGTCACTTTTGGGGGATTTATCCCCCATTATGTATGAATTTGCACATATTTCCTGCTTTAGCAGGTTGTAGAAGTGTCATATGGCACTTTAGCAATGCAGGGGGCATGTCACAGAACCTGTCACACACCTCCTGCATTCCTTTCTTGTTGCCGAAGTTTATTTCACTGTCCGCGGACACTGAAATGATCTTTATTATATTATTATATTTATTGTGCTAAACAGACATGAACCACTCCACGCAAGAATACTCTTATTCTTGCACACATTTTGTTGAATCCAGGGGTGCATTATTGAAGATTCCTGTGATATTTTTTTTTGTAGTGTTCTACATACATTGTATCTGTTGTTGCCAGTGCTTTTAGGCATCTATTTTGTGGTTCTTTTATACTTGGGCTCCAAAGCAGATAATTTTATATTAAGATGGTTAGAAGTCCGCACTTTTTTGGCAGGAGAGGTTTGATTTCACCTATATGAGCTGGGGATTGCTGATGGAAAGCTTATTGTATGCTTATTTGATTGGCCTGAGGAGAAACCTAGTTCAAAAGCTGTTTTTTTCAGTTTCTATATAAGCCTTGCATTTGTGCAAGTCTAGGCTCACTTCATCAGAGCTAAGGATTTGGCAATAATGCCAGAGAGTTTGAGGAATTTTGCTTGCATCTGAAGCCATCCTTTTGTAAGAAAATCAATTTTAAGTATTATTTTGTACCTTTACTGCTTGTTTTAACTGCATTATTGAAGAATTGTGTGTGCTATTTACTATTTGTCATGCACTCGCTTAGAGTTTAACGTTGTTTTTTTCCTCTGCTGTAAGGGCTGCTGTTCTCCTATTATAGTACATTGTATCTGTTGTTGCTAGTGCTTTTAGGCATCTGTTTTGTGGTTCTTTCACTCTTGGGCTCCAAACCAGTTAATTTCACATTAATAGGGTTAAAAATCTACACTTTTGTGGCAGGTGAGGGCTGATTTTACCTATATGAGCTAGGAATCACTGGTGAAAGGCTTATTATGTGCTTATTTGATTGGCCTAAGAGTAAACCTAGTTTAAAACTTGGTTTTTCAGCTTGTATATACACCTCACAGTTGTGCAATTCTGTGCTTCGCACAGTGGTGCCCTGTATAGTTACAAGCACCTAGTAGTTCTATTTTTTCCCTATAAGAGCTATCTCTGAAATTTCCCACAGTCCTGCACTGCTGAAGAAGCAACTGGTTAATGCTCTGAGAAGCAATGCTGCTTTTAGTTAGCTGAATATTACACAATCACAGCACCCAAGCCTATAAGTGTCCCTTCTGAAATTTCTACAGTCTCTTGCTGCTCAAGGAGCAACTGGTTTGCATACTGAATAGCATCATCACATCAGTTAGCTGTAGATTACACTACTTAAAGCAGTCAACCATCCTCTGGTTGCAACCCCCCCCCCCCCTTGTATTCCCGTATGAAACACATATTAAAGACCGACAACCATGGATAGGCACTTTCCTGCTATCTTGGCAGCCAGTTTGGTGGACATGGGCAACCTAAGGTGATGCAGAAATTGCTCCATGTTTATTAACAAACCATTTAATTCTGGAACTAAAAGCAAGACTGTCACATACAGACATGAAAAATATCAAATAGGTTGTTAGTGACTCCCACAACACTCATCACAGTGACCAAAGACAAGGCACACAGACCCACATATGTAGCATTGCTGACATGTAACTTACACAAACCTCAAAGGCCTCCAAGAAACTGGTCTCAGCAACTCTGCATGCACACAAACAAGACAACTCCCACCACAACATACAAAACTACTCTACATGGTTTCTCAACTACTGAGTCCATAAGCCTCAATACCACACAACCTAATATTTTGGTCATCCCATTGTGCGACACACTGATGTCCCTCTTACCAGGCCGAATAAGTAGAAGGTCACAGTTAGTTGCCTGTCAGGGGCTAGAATTCATCAAATTATGCAATCACTCAGGTCACAAAACCAGAAGCACCAGTATGACTCAGTCATAGTCCATGTGGGTATAAATGAACTGAGACATCCTGAACTGGACTGTATGAAGACAATCATGATGCAGCTCTGAGAATGTCCCCCAGGCCAGTATAAGACTATCACTGAGCAACATTTTACTTTCTCCAAGGATAATGCCTCAGTGTAAACAGAAAATAACTCATTTTAACAATTGGGTTAGTTTTTAGTGTCATTTAAAGGGGGTACAATAATTTTCAACATGAGAGAACATGATTAATGGGACACACTGCTTTGCCAGGGATGGTCTACACCTGTCACCAGTAGGCTTTTAGATATTGGTCATATCATTAGCCACCCCTATAGTGCCTTTTTAGGTATTGCCAAACAGATAAAACCTTCCAACATTAGCAAAATCTGCTCATAATAAGCTAAAAGTATTACAGCTCCATGCTAGGAGTCTAAAAAAAAAAACTACACTCCTTGGAAGCCCTCCTCACCCTGAAGAATGCTGATATCTGTTCAGTTACTGAAAAATGGTTCAAAGTTGCGTAGTGCAAGGCTATAATGTCTTGCACACATTCACACCACTCATTGCACATAAAAGGACAAAACAGTGGAGGGTTATCAATCTATGTAAAAGATAAACAAACCTCAAGAATGGTCAAACAATATGGCAACAAACCATAGGTAAAATTCCCTACCAGATCTTTGCTAGCTATAGGTCCCCCACCATGACCTAGGAAAACCACACCTCATACCTGAATGTACTAGAATCTCTTATCATTCAGCCTAAAAGCATATTCATGGGTGATTTCAACTACCCCTTCACTAACTGGGAAGCTTACATAGAAACAGCAGTACCAGACCAAAATAAACCTAGGTCAAACTGCAAAAACAAACCACCTTGGTGATCCTATACCCAGCCAGAAGATATAGCAAATCTGCTGGTTGATAAATTCAGCTTGAATTTTGCCCCCAACTAACTCTGGTTATCCTCCAGGAAATGCCCTCCACCATCCCTCCACCAGTTATCCCAAAAGAACAGGTCATCACTGCACTCTCTAAAGCTAAAATCACAGCCTCGAAGAGCACTGATAATACCTCAGGATGCCTCTTAACCTTGAGCTATCAGGTCCACTAGGATCTCTATTTAAAAACAACCTCCATACAAGCATTATTGCTGGGAATGGAGGACATCAGTGGTTATCCTTTTGATTAAAAGGGGGACCTTCAACAGACCCATAAGTCTGACTGTTCTTATACGCAAGGCCATAGAAAGAATAATCATGGATCTGATAAAAAAGTACACAGGAAACCTCCAAACATTGGACCCAACCCAGTTCAGCTTCATTAGGGACAGTTCATGAATGCTCAATCTGAACAAGTCTTATTCTTTGAACAAGTCATCAAGGCCATAGATAAGTGTAAAACAGTGCATGCTTCCCACACTGACCTGTCGAAGGTATTTGACACAATTCCCCACTTTGGTATTGTAGATAAAATCACAACACTGGGCATAAATCTTTACATCACCAAATGGATAGCCAGTTGGCTCACAGACAGGACACATGTTAGAGCGGAGGAATCCAGATACAGCAAGAGACCAGTTACTAATGGTGTACCAAAAGGCTGACTGATGGGACCTCTCCTGTCTGAAATATGTTTTTATGAAGTCAAAGCTAATGCAGGTAGCCTTTGGATTACCAAATTTGCTGATGACTGCAAGTTGGGAAGAAACAAAGAGAATCCTCCAGTGCCATAGATATCCTTCAGAAAGGGTTGACTCAGACAAATAACTGGTGTCACATCCATGGCCTAAAACTAATTGCAAAAAATGCATAATTATACCCTTTGGGAAGTTGAATATCCTAGCACACAACCAAGAGTGGACCCAGTGTTGAGAAATCTAGCTGCACAGATAGACAGTAACCTGAACGTTGGTCAAAACATGTCCATGGTGGTGAGGCAGTCCTTCTATATGGCGCAGCTTATACATAAGGGCATGGCATCCAGATCCAAGGATGTTATACTCCCACTATACTCTGCCCTTATCAGACCAATAATTGAGTGCAATGCACCTTTCATCATATACATGGCCAGGAACTTATAACAAGTGGAGTGTCCTCAAGGTTCCTTACAAAAAAAAAAAAATACAGGGTGTAAACAACATGTCCTATGGGGCTCACCTAAAAGCCCTATCCATTTGCTCTGTCTCCTACTGACTATTAAGGGGTAACATTCTCAAATCCTCTCCTGATGGAACTGTTACACATTCACAAAAGAAACAACATGAGGATTACCCAGTCCAAGGATCCAAACCTGGTAATGTGAAAAAACATGCTGAAGGTACAGATGTGTGTCTCAGAGATTACAACTCCTTTGGAACAGGCTACCTATGTGAAGCAGAGCCCTTCCCTGACCCTCTTCAAATGCAATTGGGATTAATGGATGGAGAATCATAAATTCACTCCTGGGGTAGTACCTATGTCCCTTATGGACAGGGCAGTATGTAAAATACTCAAAGGCATAGGCAAAAACCTAAGGCGTCCTTCCTAGCCCTTAGGTATCGACAATTTTGGTAAATCAGGATAATAATGGCTAGGCTTGCAAGGGCTTTTCATCCATTAGCCTAGGAATGTCCTATAACACTATGCTCTCAGCAATAATCCTTCCATGAGAGTAACAAAAATATCTCAAGAATGATGCATTTAAATATACCTGGATTATCAGCCACAAAGCAGAAACAATAAATCCAACAATCAATTAAATAACTGCAACTAACTTAAACCATAATGAAAAAAAAAACAGGTTACTTCTCTTTCAACTTTATTCAAGCCTTCAGGCTGTACAGTATTAAACCTAATAATAAACACAAGACATTTTGTATCTTAATCTAGAAGAAATGGTATGTTTATTCTTAATACTACTAACTTACCTGCAATAAACCAAGCCCATAAGAATAATAACATTATATAAAATGTAAGGCACTGTATCATTCATAGCTAAATTTTCTAATCTCATAAATCCTTCTGCAGGCAGACATTAAATATTCTATTGTCTGCTACATATTTTTTTGACAGGGGCAAAATAAATTATTCACTACCCCTGTGCTGTTGCAATTATAAACTCCATTTGTATAAAAATCCCTAGTTTAATATTCAAATCCGTATTTTAGTCTATTACAAAAATATTTTATTATAACACATGCACAGAATACAAGGGGTAAACAACAATTCCTATATGGACCATCTCAAAGCCCTATCCCTGTACTCAGACTCCTACAGACTGCTGTGCAGCGATCTGTGCCTAGCCTACAAGACATCCTCTGATCCTACACTGATGGAGTTGTTGTACATCTGTACAACAAATAGCATAAGAAAGACCTGTTCCAAAGACCTAGACCTTGTCTGTAATACAAACAGGATATACTGAAGGGTCAGGTATGTGCATACCTCTCAACCTCTTAGAGCAAAAAATCTGTACAAAGCCTAAAATGATCGGGGGATAAATAGGGAGATATTTTAAATATTGCTCTTACAAACTTAGAAAGTTGGTAGAATAATATGTTTTGCATTAGCATGACCTTTCTGAAGGATGTGGAGTCTTAAACTCAAATATTTCTCATTATTTAATTACTTCAATCCTCAGCTATTTGCCAGAAAGGTACAGATTTTAGGAGGAACACACCAAAAATATGAGGCAAAAATATGGACATTTTGCAAAAATCTTTACAGTTGAGAAGTATGGGTATGTGTGTTAAAGATGACCCCTTCTCTGGAATAGGCTTCCCATCCATGTGAAGCAAAGCTCGTTCTTAACCCTATTCAAATAATCACAAATTTACACCTGACTTGGCACATGCGTTCCTAATGGAGAGGGGCAATCTTTGAAAGCTTGATATGTACAAGCCTATATATTAACCATAAAATTCCTTGGGTTATTGACATGTCAGCAATATTTTGGTAAATCTGGAATAAGGTTGTTGAGGCTTAAAATGGCTCTTGGGCTAACAGCATAGTAGCCACATATGAACCTATAATTATCATAGTGATTAACTCCACATTTTTCACTAGAAAAGAGAGGCTTTGATCCCTATTTTTGTAGTCTGAGGAAATAACCTACCTTACGTATTCTTCTGAATTGATTTTCTTTGATGCTGGAAAGCTTCACTTCAATGATATGAAGTAGGGAAAGGTGGAGAAGGGAAAGAGAGGTTGGGTAGTATAGTCAATGCTGCAGCAAGGGGAATAGTATCAAATCCTTTGGCCAGATTGAGATAAGCAGTGTGCCCCGAGAAACCATTCTCCACAATCTCTGTTTACAAGGTTCAGTGGAGAGAAACGCCCTTCATGAAACCTAACTGATTGGAGTCTAGATCAGTTAATTTGTCTATGTCTGTATATATGAGTTCTGCTATGATACTTTCCATGGCTTTGCATATAAGGCTAGTGAGGCTAATAGGCCTATAATTACCTAGGTCTTCAGAGCACAACCCTTGTGTAGGGGAGTCACAATAGCTGTTCTCCATTCATCACCTGTAAACAGACTGAGGTGGAACAGTTTAAGTAGTGGATCAGATAGTGCATAAATTACATAGATACATACATACACACACATGCACACATACACACATACATACATATGGCACTGATGAGAATCCAACCTGGTATGTTGTTCGGTCGCATGGAAGTATTATTTTAGCCTTTCACTGGAATTTAAGACTTGTTCCAAGGTGACTTCAGGGAAAAATAAATTAAACCTAGTATTATGTTTGTCTGCAGATATATTAGCTCTATCCTCGGCATAAGAATGTGTGATATTATTATGGATGGGCTCAGTGCCTTGTTGGACATTATTTTTTAATTGCCATTCATAACTTTAGAAATATTTGTAGTTTCCTTTGGTATCTTTAGTGACCTTAAGCTCATATGCCCCTTTACATTTTCTAATAGTGCTCTTAAATTCCTTGCTGACATGTTTTATTGTATCCTTTCAATAGGAGGACAGGGATTTCTTAAGCTTTATTATTATCGTCCTTTTGTTATACTGTTTATAAATATTAGGAATTCCACCAGTGAGGTTTATCTCTAAATTTACCATTATGTTTGTGATTGATGGGAGAATGAGACAGCCCTCTTGGCTACACCATCTGCAGGGGATTTTGTGTATGTCTGAAGCAGGTTTGCCCTGGAAAAGTCCAGAAAAGGAGTCTCATTTTGTGGTTGAGTAATGCCAAGGATAGTGACTGATTTTTGGTCTTAATTAACGAAGGTTGAGCTGATACAGAGCAGAGTACATGCAAGGTGCTAGGTTGGTGTGGACCAGGTTAAGGATATTCGAGCCTGTCTAGTGGGTAGTTTTACTATCTGCATTGGTAGTAACAAAGTTTATGAAACATAAAGCATATTATTTTTTAGAGGTATAAATATGTCGCTCACTGCCTGGAAAATTAAAGATAATGAGAAATCACCAAGCTTCAACAAGTTCAGACTGGACAGAAAAAACATTAGCTTAGAGGCAGCATAACAATAATTCATAAGTGAATAATTCAAAAGTGTGTTTTCAGCCAAAAACACAACATCAATGGGGCCAGATGGTGTCCCAGGCTGCGTCTTGCACGAACTACAGAACGAACTAACCCTCCACCTAAACACGCTGTTCAACCTCGGCCTCTCCACAGGCTACGTGCCCATAGAATGGCGCACAGCAATGGTTATTCTGCTCCACAAAGGAGGGGCCACAACTGACCCTGGTAACTATCGCCCCATAAGCCTGACTAGCCTGGTCTGCAAGGCTATGGAGTGCATCATCATGGAACTCATTAACAAAGACATTGGGAACCTCCAAACACTTGACCTGACCCAGTTCGGCTTTGTTAAGGGCAGATCATGCCTACTTAACCTGGTTGACTTCTTCGAGACAGTCACCAAGGCCATAGATGAGGGAAAGGTGGTTCACACAGCCTACCTTGATCTTGCCAAGGCGTTTGACACCATTCCTCACTCGGTTACTATAGAAAAACTCACCAGCCTGAACATAAACCCCTACGTCACAAGATGGGTTGCAACTGGCTGACAGACAGAACTCACACAGTAAGAATAGCGGGCTCCAGGTCTGACTCTAAACCAGTCACAAATGGTGTCCCGCAAGGCTCGGTTCTGGGACCCCTACTGTTCGGCATATATTTCTCAGAAGTACAAGCAAACACAGGAGGACTATGGCTAAGCAAGTTCGCTGATGACTGCAAACTGGGAGCCATAATCGACTCTCTGGCTGACACGAACATCTTTCAAAAAGGCCTTACTGAGACAGGCGCCTGGTGTCAAAGTCATGGCCTCAAGCTAAATGCCAAAAAATGCATAGTCATCCCGTTTGGGAAAAGCAAAACACCCACGAATTGTCACATAGGTGGCAGCCTCCTTAATACAGAAGAGGTAATAAGAGAGCTGGAGACCCAGGTAGATAGTAATCTCTCTTTTGAAAATCATATTGCCAAAGTAGTTAGGAAATCCTTCTATATGGCCCATCTAATTACTAAGGGGTTTGCATCTAGAAATAAAGAGGTTATAGTGCCCCTCTACTCATCACTCATCAGTCCCATCATAGAGTGCAATGCCCCATTTGAGATGTACCTCACAAGACACTTCCAACAGCTGGAAAGACCACAAAAGCACCTCACCAAGAGGATTACTGGCCTCAAACATATGTCCTATGCAGCTCGACTGAAAAAACTTCGGCTGTACTCAGTGGCATATCGCTTACTCAGAGGTGAGCTCTGCCTGACTTACAAAGCCATGTCTAACTCAGAATTGACGGACATGCTCCACCTAAAGAAATCCAAGTCACTGTGAGCCATGCGCTCTAGTGAGCTAAACCTCGCCACAACAATAAATAGAACATGCTGGAGGGATAGATTCCTGTCACAGAGACTTCCCATGCTTTGGAACAAAATTCCTAACTACATTAGACAGAGCCCCTCACTAACACTCTGCAAGAGAAGCCTTGATGAGTGGATGAGTAACAGAAAATACACCCCTGGAATCACTTCATTGGCTCTGCTTGACAGAGGCTCAGTTAATTAATCAATGGGGCAGCGAAAGCCAACACACACTGGCTAGGCTTATAAATGCCCTCGGGCAGATAGCCTAGTACCTACCTATGAACCTATGAACCTATAAAGATAATATAAAAGTAAATCTTGATCCCTACAAAATCACCAACTTTCACAATATCATTAGCTCTTACCTTAAACTTGACAGCAAAAAGACTGTATGTATTGCAGCATTATGTATACCACCTGGTAACAGTCCTACCGTTGTCAGGGATATTTTCCACTAGTTATCTCAAAATGTGCATTAAGAAATCATTATAATGTGTGGTTTAAACATTGCTTGGCTAACCTGCAACTCAGCAGCCCCTTTTAACTTACTAAACCTGTTTGGCTTCTCCCAAATAACCCATGCTACTACAAAGAATTGACAAAACACAAATAGGCTGTCTATACTGGACTAGAGTCTTACCAACAAATCCAGTACTATAAACATTTTTGCATGCTTACATGACAATGTTAGTGACTTTTTCCTGGCATGTACTGAGACAATGGCAACACTTAAACACGCTAATAATGTATATAACCAACTATACAACTTGACTAACAAAGGCACCTTCATCTCCTCCCTCTTCTACCTCTGTAACTCTTTTCCACCAAACATCCTTGTTGCCCTTAGATGATGCTGCCTATAAGTTTAACAACAATTTTCTTAATATCCTAAATGGAATGTCAACAGTACAGTTAGATCAAAAACAGTTAAATCAACCCTGATACCTTGGCTAACCAATGAAACTAGGCAACAAGTTCGACAAAGAGACAAAACCTGGAGACTTTGGTATACAAACAAAACACAATATAATTTTCAAACTTTCAAACAACTTAGAAACCTATCTAAAAGCTTAAAAATGACAAAGGGTCCTTTTATAAAGCTCCAACAGAAACACAAAAACAATTATTCTGGTCAACTATCAAAAACTTCCCCAGCCCGGTCAATGTACCATTCCCACCACGACAACCAATAACAACAATGATGACATCCAAACCCCATTTAATTCATACTTTACAAACATTATTCTTTCTTTAATCAAAGAAAATACCCACACACCCTCTACACACCAACCCAATTAAACCACAACACAGAGATTCACATTTCAACCTGTACAAACCTTCACTGTGATAAAAATGTTACATAATCTAAACCCAACAACCTTAGCTACTGATAACCTGCCAGATGAATATCTAAAACACAGCTGATGCTTTGTAACTGCCTATCTCCATATTAGTAAATCATTCAATAACAGAAAAGCATGCCCCAGCCATCTGAAAAATGTCATACATTATGCCATAACACAAAGGTAGCACTTCTGCTAATGTCTCAAATTACAAACCCATTCCAATTGTATCACCACTATTGAAAATATTGGAAAGTTGTGTCCACACCCAGTTGTCAACTACCTCACTAACAAAAATCCTACCCAAAATGTAAGACAGCTTCCACCATAGCATGACCACTGCCTTCCTTAACTTCACCAATACCATAAACAAAATAGAAATGTTAAATAAAACATAAACAAATAAATGTTAAATAAAATAAAAAATAAATAAAAGAAATGAAGGCAAACTAGTCAAATCCCTCTTCAATGATCTCTCAAAAGTCTTCAATACAGTTTCCCACCAAAAACTGCTCCTTGAACTCTCATCACTTGGACTGAGTCAATCTTCCTTGTTGTGGTGTCACAGCTATCCATCTAACAGACAGCAAGTTGTGAAATGCCGCCAAGAATTTTCACCATCTCTACCAATCCCACAAGGATCAGTACTGGGTCTACTTATATTCAATATTTTCACCAACAATTTTCATACTGCAAGCAAATTTGCCACAACTGTGCAATATGTCCACAATTCTGCACTTATCTGCTTTGCCCTAACTCTTCTCAAAACTTCAAGAAATCACCCAACTCTCCTTATATGCTGTAGAATCTTCCCTATATTATTCCCACTTACTCCTAACCTCCCCCCAAAAAATAAATAAAAAACAAAGTTAATGCTCTTTACCTCTAATAAATACAACAACCTAAAACATACCTTCCATATACACTCAGCCAACAACAGTAAAATTGAAATAGTTCCTCAAGCTAAGTCACTGTTAGTATTGACTGACTATCAGCTAAAATTCTGCCAGCACCTTCATCAAGCCATCAAAAAAAAAAAAAAAAAAAAAAAATACATGGAGCCTGGCCTCATCTACAAGGCTAAGCAAAATCTCACAGATGATACAAAAAATATATTGTCAGATCATGCCGACTCACATTTCTTCTATATGTATCTGCTATTCTCACTAATCTTAACAAAACTGAAAAAATGAAACTAGAAACATGTTATAACAGAGTAACTAAACTTGCTATAAACTCCCCATATAAAGCTTATCATTGCACTGCCTTAACAGAGCTAAACTGGCTAAAATTACCCAAATACTCATCCTATTCCCATTAAGTCATGGCACACACTTATCTACATGCAAGAAAAATGGTCTACACTATAAAACATACTGCAGTATTACTACACTATAAAACACACTGCAGTATTACTACACTATAAAACGTACTGCAGTATTACTACACTATAAAACATACTGCAGTATTACTCCTGTTCCAGTCATCTGCTCTCTATCAACAAATTCTTCCTGCTTACTACCAAGCTCATCAACAAGGTAGGGGACCTTTTGTACTCCAATTACATCTCGGACTTATGGAATTTTCTCTTTCTCTGTGTTTCAGTTGTTGCATGTGTCTGGACAGATACATGTCAAAGGGGGATTTGTATTCAATGATTGGCCTAATGAGGGCTGAGCAAAGGGTGACAATGGCATCCCTAGATCTAGACACAATCTCTTTCTTTATAAGCTGTGCAATATAGCAGGACTTTCTTACAACAATAAACACGTTTTTCAAAAGTTAGATCATTGTCCATATAAGTTCCTAAATCCTGAAGAATTGGTTTAACCTACAGACATATTGTGAAAATTGTAGGTCCTGGGGTAAATTACTTTCCAAAGGATACAATAATGAAATTTTTGGCATTTCATTTCAGTCCATGATTTTTGGTATCAGTTATTTATTTGAGACAAACCTTCCTTCAAGATGACTAAGTCATTTGTGGATTCAATGACTGCTCCTAGCTAGCGGTCATCTGCAAACTTAGTCAGAGCCCTTTAGTATTGGCTTCTACTTCAGAAAAGTAGAGGCCAAACAGGAGAGGTCTCAGCACAGAACCCAGGGCACTCCATTGGTGACTGGTCTCTTGTGGAAGTAGTTTCCCTTATTTTAATTACCTGCATCCTATGTGTGAGCTATTTGGTAATCCAACAGGTGACATAAGGGTTTATTCCCAGTTTATTTAGTATTTCTACTATGCCTGAGTTTGGATTTGTGTCAAAAACTTTGACCAGATTGAGGTATGTGGTGCGCACTGTTTTTCCTCCATCCATGGCTTTGATGACCTTTTCAAAAAAATCCACCAGGTTAAGTAAGCATGACCCGTCCTTGACAAATCCAAACTGGGACGGGGCTGGTGTTTTTGATCATGCAAATGCATCATAATTTTTAACAATATGTTAACCAACTGAGTTTCTATGATATAGTTTTTGTAAATATTAATTTTATGTGAAAGATTTCTGTATTTTATGCTATAAATTTATGTAAAGATATTGATTCTCTGGAGCTTTTCTCCATTGGCATCCAATGAAAATGGGCTTTCTTGGTCAAGAAAAACAAATAAATGATAAATGTTTTAGCCAAAGGTGAAGAGATGCATGTCAAATATGAAATGTCTTTCTCATTCAGGTAAAAAAAATGTCAACAGAAATTACGAAGATTCCCTGAGTTGCTTTGCAGGAAGATCCAGTCCTGTGTGGAATGTTGGCTGCCTGAGGGATTATTCTTTGTCAAATGACTACATATTTCTCTGCAGACTTTCTACAGTCAGAGGAAAGAAAGACCCAGGGTAGACATTGGTAAGGTGGGCATCTGACCTGCAGATGTCAGTACTCAAAAGGCAGTAGATTGAGGCTTTTTTTTCCACGGGAAAGGGACTACTCCAAAAGCTGGATAATCCATGGGCTTTCCAGAGCCTCTGTTAAAATAGTTGGAATATCTTGGTGGGGAGAAACATTCTAATGGTGCTGCAAATAATTTAGGACAGAAGCCTGTTACAGGCTGCTGGAAAGCAGCATCCCGTCTACAGAACTCGCTAACTATGCTACATGACTGGTCAGCTGTATGGCAGGAAATGTCTTTGCCTTCTGCCAGAAAGGTTAGGACAGTGAAACCATAGTTAAATAATGCTTATAGGATTTAAGGCAAGGAAGCAAACTAGACACAACATCCTCAGACCTCAGCATCACAGATAGATAAGGTTACTACAGCCTTCCAGTCCCTCCCTTCTGGTTCTTTCATCACTAGCATCTTTGGTTTGCCTAATTTCTTGTGTTTCCACTTCCTTCTTAGGAGTTGCTTTTAATTTATGCTTCCTGACAGTGGTTTGTCCATTACGAGGGGTGGACACATCTTTTTTTTTACTCAAATTATTTTTATTTTGATGAAATAACACAATAATTTAATACATTCATAACATTCAATAACTATTTACATTATTTACTTTCAGCCTGACAAAAAGGATTCAGATAAAAACATTTGTAGTTAAATAATAAGTTAATATATAAACTATGATAGAAAGAGTTTGGTTCCATCTGTAGGGTATCAATCTAATTCAAAACTTCTCCAATTTCCCCTATATTAAGGGAATAAGGACCCTAATCATTACAACTCATATAGACCAATTTCTTTGTTGAATAATGATTATAAACTATTTATGTCAATTATGGTCAATAGATTGAAAATACCCATATCTAAAATAATTAATGAAGATCAAACTGCTTTCATATATAACAGACATACACAGGATAATATTAAAAGTGTATTAACTCTGATAGATTATCTCAATAGAGGAAACCATGAAGCATTGATAATACGTCTAGATATTCAAAAGGCCGTTGACTCCTTAAATTGAGGTTATTTATTTAAAGCCGTACAGTTATTTGACTTCCCCCTTTTTTTATAACAATGATAAAGAAAATCTGTGAAAATAATCTAGCATATGTCAAATTAGGTCCATTTACTTCCAAAGCAATCCAAATCACTAGATGTACTAGACAAGGATGTCCCATGTCACCTATCCTATTTGCTCTGGCCATAAAAATACTTGCCATTTTAATGCGTAATAACCCAAAGATAAGAGGTGTAAATATATATGACCAATATATTTCTAAAATAATGATGTTTGCTGATGATGTCTTACTTAGCTTACCCAACTCTAAGATAGTGTTAGGTGAAGTGAATATAGTAACAAGAAATTTCCAAAAAATCTCAGGACTCTCCTTCAACAAATCTAAATCAAAATATTTATTATTAAATGAAAAAAAGAACATACAGGTTCCAGTTAATCAAATTATTGGAAACCAAGTTTCACCTCTAGACTATTTAGGAATAGTCATAGACAAGAATATAGAGGAAACCTTGCAGCATAACTATGCTAAACCCATAGACTTAATCAAGGCATTAATAAGCAAATGGAAAATTTGTTTATAACATTTGATGATAGGGTTACAACTGATAAAAATGGTTTTGCTACCTAAAATATTATATATATATAGCACAAGCCCTTATACTTCCACCAGGAAAGAAAATCCTTAAAGAAATCACTTCAAATCTGATGAAATTCCTATGGTACCCCAAAAGAAATAGAGTGGCATATTTTCATCATATCAGAAAATGGGAACAAGGGGGGTTAAAATTCCCAGAGATTTAAACTTATATAAAGGCATCTATAATTAAAATAGTGATGAATTGGATAAATCCTAGATACTCTTCCAATTGGAAACAGTTACACTCCATTATACTAATGAATAAAAATTATTTATCAAAGAATGCTTTGGTAACTGACAAAGATAACAATATATGGCACTATTTAAGTTTAATAAACTGAGCGGAAACAATGAAAGCCGGCAACCAACAGAAAAATAAATTAAAACTGTTTAATTGTGAGCGCTTTCGGCTAGGAAGTACCTAGCCTTCATCAGACAAATCATTTGTCTGATGAAGGCTAGGTACTTCCTAGCTGATAGTGCTCACAATTAAACAGTTTTAATTTATTTTTCTGTTGGTTGCCGGCTTTCATTGTTTCCGCTCAGTTTTTTAACAGTCTTTCGTTTGTGGAGTTGACTATTTAAGTTTAAATTTACAGTATAGTACAAAAAAAGTAACTAAACTAACACTAATAAACAATATTTTTGATGTGTTTAGAAAATTAATTAACATAAATTTAGATATAAAACTGTGGCATAGATTTTTAATACCATTTACTATTACAAGGGATTTCCCCTGATCAAACACACAGAGAGATTTTTGGTTTATGGGAAAATAATAACCTATTTTGTTGGTTGCAATGTATTTGAAAACCAACAAGCTTTGAATACACAAAGTATATTGTCAGCCTATGGCCTATCCTCTAATGACTGGTTGGTTCTTCAGAGTGTCACAGCATACACTAAGGATCTGTGTAGAATAATACATAACTCATCCTTCAAAACCGTACCAAAAATTATAAACTGGATTTTTGGAATTCTATATAATAATATTAATGTTAAGAATGAATTATCATATCTATATAACACTCTGTCTATAAGACAGCTCCTAAAGATTCTTACTGGCAATACCTAACTAAAGGGTTTCAAGTATCATTATCAATGGAAGATAAAACAAACATTTTATTTTCAGTTAAACTAACTTCTTACTCACAGTTCTGGAGAATTTTTCTTTGGAAATTTCTACACAGATCCTTTTTGACACCTCAGAAACTCTCAAAAATAAACTCTTCAAACAGCTAGTTATGTTGGAGATGTCATCTGTCCACTAATGCTGACTGGTCTCATATTTTTTATGACTGTACTAATATTAAACCATATTGGAATGATATTAACAAATTTCTTCAAGCTATCTGTACTGATATATTTGTTTTGACAAAGTCTTTAATTTTATTGAATGTTGTTAATAGTAATAATATGAAGAAAGATGACCTGTATTTGTTGTGGCAATAGCCGGAAAATACGAGAACAAAAAAAAAAACACAAAAATGTACAACTCCCAAGCAGTCAAGTAGGATAGCCAAAGGCACTAAAGTAGTGCAAGTGTTGAATCCAAATAATGCCAAACAGCTGCAATATTGAATGCTGAAAAAACACTGGATCCAAGTGATAGCAAGCAATTTAATGAAAAAAAAAACAAACAACTGGTAAGAGCTTTCATCCCACCAATATAGAACTTCATCAGACAAATTTTGTGTCTTTCGGCTTTTCCCGGTTAGGGGTCGCCACAGCGGAACTCCAGTCCACTAATGATTGGCAGTAGATTTTTACGTGCTGAGTTGCCAGCCCTGATGCACAACCTTTAATGAAGTTACATCCATTCACGCATGTCTCCACACAGAAGAACCTCTAACTGAGAATCGAACAGGACAACGTCTTACTGTGAGGCGACAACGCTACTGCAGCACCACCACCGCAGAACTTCATCAGACAAATAACATATAAAATTCAGTAGTATTTAACTGATTCAAACATGGTCACATGAACAAGAATTCTTAAAACCACACCCCCTTAAGAACATATAAAGGCAAAATACTCATATAGTAAATTTAATAAGTATTTTGGAAATGACATGAATGTTGCTGAACCACAGCCTTCACACATAGAAGATGAAGAAACTTTTTAAGATCAAGAGGAATATCCTCCATTGAGATGTTCAGAACATCTAAAGAACAGGAATACCCTAATGGAGAATATGAGGGGGGAGGGGTATCAAACACCACAATGATTGAACAATCAGTGGAACAGAGGGGAGAAAATGAATATGAGGGGGAGGCAATCTTACAACAGAATGTACTTGCACAGCTGTTACAATCCCCCTTGACCCGAGAAGGAGAGGCAAATGTTATTTTTCTAAACCACTCTTTTTATTACGATAACACAGGTTGCTTCAAATGCTGCTGTACAGAATCCAATGCTATGAGGTTAAGCGCTTTCATCTGATATAATCAGATTTCATCAGAACCGATCTGTACAGCAGCATTTGAAGCAACCTGTGTTATCGTAATAAAAAGAGTGGTTTAGAAAAATAACATTTGCCTCTCCTTCTCGGGTCAAGGGGGATTGTAACAGCTGTGCAAGTACATTTGGTCGTTCAAATTCTGTTTTTCAATCTTACAACAGAGGCTGGAACAACAGAGATTGAGTTATGATCATTTTTATATACTAAACAATGATACAGTCCCACCTTTTGTAGCAACAAATTCCTTTGATCATATATTACCCCCCTGTTCCATAGTTTCTAATTCTTTAGGTGATTTTAATGTGTACAGTTTTTCAGATTTAACATGGCATACTCATTATTGTGATATCTTGGTGAAAGGCTTTACATTTGTGCCCTGGCGACATAGTGACCAAACTAATGTGCTTATGGATTTGAAAGTATTTACTAGAAAACTAAACTTAAAAGTGCTATTTCAAAATTCTTTTTCTGAACAGATTTTGAACCCCATCACTATTTCTAACACCTGTAACCCCCCATTACACCCTATGGTATCACTATTTGAAAAAAATGTGTGAACTTGATATTCGGGGTTCAACATCTAAAGAATGTTTAAATAGAGAAGAGTTAAAAGAAAAGCAGCTTATTAATGAAATTGGTGGTTTCTTACAAAAAAATTAGAATTATGAAACCAGGTAAAGGGGGGGGGGGTGCTGTTATAATGAATATTAAGGATTATAACAAGAAGATGGCTTATATTTTAAATGGGAATACTTATGCAAAATCTTCCATTAATTAATTAAATGGGGCATATGTAAAAATTAAAAATGAATTATAAGATTTATTTATAGAAGGATCTATTTCAATAGATGAATTGAATTACCTTACAGTGATGCATCCGAAGCTTTCAGTAATTTTTGGGCTACCGAAGTTACACAAAAATATGATTCAACCACCTATGTGCCCAGTAGTAAATTCTAAAGGCAGTATTACACAACCTGTGGCTAAATATCTAGATAGTAAATTAAAATATCTTGTATATAGTGAAACTCATATCTGTAAAGATTCGTGGAGTTTTTTAAAAGCTTAATGAAATCCCTTTTAAGCATTCTTATATGTTTTTGACTATAGATATTAAAGATTTATATTCCACAATCCCCCATGAAATTGGATTGGAATGTTTTGGAGAATATATATATGCTAAGAAAATAAATCATTTTAAGGTGATACTATATTTACAGTTGATGGAGATGGTTTTAAAGAATAACTATATTTTATTTGAAAATGAAATATTTTTCCAACAAGAAGGTGTTGCCATGGGATCTGCCTGTGGTGGTACATATGCTAATGTAGTGGTAACCCATTGGGAGAGGAAATATTTCTTTCTTTCTATATTTTATTCTAATATTAAATATTACTCTTGCTTTTTAGATGATATTTTTATTTTATGGGATGGACCTTATGAGAAAATCAATGAATTTATGGTTTATATTGATTTGACAACACAGTTTTTTAAATGTATCCATAATGCTAATTTACAAGATACAGCATTTTTAGATATTTTATTAATGAAAGATTATGTAAATGACAAATTTATTTCAAAAATGTATAGGAAGGAGACATACTGCAACTCGTTATTACATTATACTAGTAGTCATCCACTCAAGCAAAAGAAAGCCATTGTGAAGGGCCAGCTTGTTCGTGCAGCACAAATGATATCCAACTTTGAAGATTTCCTCACTGAGTGTGACATTCTGAAAAATATGTTTGTAAAAAGAGGATATCCTGTAAGATTTGTTACTGAAGTAGTTTTAGAAGTAGTTAATAAGAGAGAAAGGATTGTTTTACTCCATTGTTAGCTGAATGTCCAATACAGCAGGACACCAGGTTCAGTTTTAATAATATGGAACAGGATACTACTAATATAAATTATAACATATCCTTTGTTACTACTTACACTGTTGATAGTTTTGAACTTAGAAATATTTTAAATAAAAATTGGACTATCTTTAAACAGGATAAGAGTTTGAGACAATATGTTGGTGAGGGACCCACAATGGTTTTTATGAGGGGTATGAACTTAAAAAATTATTTTGAAAGAACCCCTATTACGGTTAAATCTGACAGAGCCTGTATGGGAAAATGTGGGTCTTGTAATTTTTGTAAATATATTAAAGAAGGACATATTTATGAAATTAATAAATTTATGGTTAAATTGAGGAGTAAATATAATTGTAGTTCTGAGAGATTTATTTATTGTGCTATGTGCGAACAATGTAAAAGTTTCTATTTTGGTAAAACTGATAGGAAACTAAAGAATCGTATATATGAACATTTGTATGAAATAAGGAAACAGAAAGAAACAAATGCACTTTATAAGCACTTGGTTGAGAATGAGACACACTCCTTTAAATTTTTTGTCATTGATCATATTTCTATTGAAATAAGAGGAGGTGATTGGTCTATGTTATTAGAGAAAAGAGAATTATATTGGCAGTTATTTTTAGACGCTGCCAATTGGCCAGGACTTAATGAAAGTATCTCAATTAGTTCATTATTGAGATTAAAAACCTTGCTTAGATAACTATGGATATTATATTTATATATATATATATTATATTTATTATATTTATTATATACATATATATTTATATTTTTAGATTACACGTTTACTTTTTACCATACTATTATATTGTACTATATGAGTATTTTGCCTTTATATGATCTTAAGGGGTGTGGTTTTAAGAATTCTTGTTCATGTGACTATGTTTGAATCAGTTAAATACTGCTGAATTTTATATGTTATTTGTCTGATGAAGTTCTGTATTGGTGGGATGAAAGCGCTTCCCAGATGTTTGTTTTTTCATTAAATTGCTTACTATCACTTGGATCCAGTGTTTTTTCAGCGTTCAATATTGTAGCTGCTTGGCATTATGTGGATTCAGCACTTGCACTACTTTATAGGTTCATAGGCTGGTACTAGGCTGTCGGCCCTAGGGCCTTTGCAAGCCTAGCCATAACAATTCCCTTTATATTTCTTCCCACAATATTTACTTCTCTGGACCCCTGTCTAGCAGGAAAACTGACATGATCCCTGGCGTGAATTTCCTTTCTCCCATCCAATCATCAAGGTTCCTTTTGAAGAGGGCCAATGAGGCGCTCTGCTTGACATGTATGGGCAGTCTATTCCAGAGTATGGGGAGTCTCAGGGTCAGGAACCTATCCCTCCAGCATGTTTTCTTCATTGTGATGACAAGGTTTAGATCCCTGGAGCGTGTGGTTCTGAGGGATTGGGATTTATTAAGTGGTGCATGTCCAACAGCTCAGGGTTTGACATCGCCTTGTATGTTAAGCAGAGATCACCTCTGAGTAGACGATATGCCACAGAGTATAGCTGGAGTTTTTTTGGATGGTCAGCATATGGCATCTGCTTTAGGCCTGTGATCTTTTAGTGAGGAATTTCTGTGGCCTTTCCAGCTGTTGCAGATGTCTTGTGAGGTACATACCAAACAGGGCATTATACTCTATAATGGGTCTAATGAGGGATGAGTACAGTGGGACAATGACCTCCTTTTTTCTGGATGAAAAGCCCTTAGTGATGAGGTGTGCCACATAGAAGGATTTCCTGACTATTGTGGCGATGTGGTTATCGAAAGTGAGACCACTGTCCACCTGTGTCCCTAGGTCTCTCATCACACTTTCGATGTTTAGTGTTCTACCACCTATATGGTAATTCATGGGTACATGTTTTTTTCCAAAGGGGATAACTATACATTTCTTGGCATTAAGCTTGAGCCCATGGCACCAGGCATCTGTTTTTGTAAGGCCCTTTTGTAGAATGTCCACATCATTTGGGGATTCAATAATGGCTCCCAGTTTGCAGTCATCTGCAAACTTTGTTAGCCAGAGTCCCTTAGTGTTGGCCTGTACTTCAGAGAAGTAGATGCCAAACAAGAGTTGCCCCAGGACTGAACCCTGAGGTACTCCACTTGTCACTTGTCTGGAGCTGGATTTGGAGTTGGCTACTTTTATAGTCTGGGTTCTGTCAGTAAGCCATTTGGCAACCCATCGAGTGATGTAGGGATTTATGCCCAGTTTAGTAAGTTTATCTATTATTCCAAAGTGGGGGATGGTGTCGAAGGCCTTAGCAAGGTCCATATAGGCTGTGTGGACCACCTTACCCTCGTCCACAGCTCTGGAGACTGATTCGAAGAAGTCAATCAGATTCAGGAGACAAGATCGGCCCTTCACAAACCCAAATTGAGTGGGGTCCAGTGTTTGAAGGTTGCCGATGTCTTTGTTTATAAGTTCCATGATAATGCATTCCATGCCCTTGCAGATCAGGCTTGTCAGACTGATGGGACGGTAGTTCCTGGGATCCAAGGTGGATCCTCCCTTGTGGAGCAGGATAACTGTAGCTGTGCACCACTCAGTGGGCACAAAGCCTGAGTTGAGGCTATGATTAAACATGACCCTTAGGTGAGGTGCCAGTTCATTTTGTAGTTCATGTAGTACACAGCCTGGGATGTCATCTGGTCCCATGGATGCTGTATTCTTAGCTTTGGAGAGTGCAGTTTCTACCTGTGTGGCCGTGATTATCGGAATTTGGCAATCTTTTGGTATTGAGATGGGCCCTTTAGGGAGTGGGGGGGGGGTGAAGTTGGCACTAAATCGATCTGCCAGGATATTGGCAATATCCTTGGGATCAGTATATTTAATGCCATTCTGTTGTAGCTCAGAACAGATCTGAGCATTGCCATTTAGATTCTTGACATAACTATAGAATGCCTTGTGGTTGTCTTTGGAATATTTGGCAATTTTATTTTCGTAACTAGCTTTTGAGGATTTTATGAGGGATCTCAGCTTCTTACTGAGGCTGTTGAGGTAGATTTTTGTATCCTGGGATTTTCCTCTTTTTTGCAACAGTTTCCTCCTTCTGTTGTATAGTTTGTCTATAGCAGGGAACCACCAGATTGGCTTCCTTTTTTTTTGGAGAAGAGCATCTTGGTTCTATTTGGGATGGCACGATTCATGCACGAGTGGATGTGCTTGTACAGTGCCTTAGTGTAGGATTCTGCAGTCGAACTTCCAGATCCCGTCTGCGTGGGTGTTGTGAAGTTTGTCACTTCTGACTTCAGTAGCACAAAGTTGGCTTTGGAGAAGTTTTTTAAGGAGGTTTCCTTACTGGGGGGTGGGGGTGAGATGTGGATGTCAAAGGTGATTTGCTTATGGTCAGACCTGACCAATGAGGGGGTGACCACTGGTATGGAGCATCTATCTCCCATGTTGGTAATGACCAGGTCTAGGATATTGGAGCCCCTGGTGAGACAATGGATTAGTTGATCCAGGGCATTGGAATTTATGAATTCCAAGAACCGTTGGGAAAAGGAGTTGGTACCCGAGTAGTTTTTCCAATTAATAGCAGGGTAGTTGAAATCACCCAGTATTAGGGTGTTTGGTTGTATCTTAATATTTTCCAGTATGTTTAGAAAGGTGTAGTGAGAATCTTGGGGCATGGTGGGGGATCTGTAGCAAGCTATAATTTGGATTGCAGTCTTACCTAGTTTTAGTTGCACCTGGAGAATTTCAGATGCATTGTGTTGGGCAACTAGCCTGGAGGTGTGAATATCCTTGGTGAATATGGACACTCCTCCACCTTTAGTGTTTCGGTCTTGGTTTTGTGGCCAAAAAGTGTGGTAAGAATTGTAGCCTGGTATTGCAGGGGTGCTCTCTGGAGCCTTGAACCAGGTCTCACTTACTGCACAGATATCGATGTTCTCCATTTTTAGGAGTGCCTCGAGAGAGTGCATTTTGAGGTTTAGACTTCTAGCATTGAGTAGCATTACCTTCAGATTTTGCATGCTTGTATCTATTACGGTGGTGATTTTGTCCTTTGAACCTTGCCTAAAAAAGGCACTAAAGGGGTGGCAAGAGCTTTAGCCAGTAATCTGAATCCCAGGGGTGACAGGTGCAGATCATCTCTGGCAAAGCATCGTGGTTTGTCGATCATGTCTTCCCAGGCAGACAGATACTGGATCCCTTTTGAATGACACCAGAAGCTTAGCCAATTGTTGAAGTCAATCATTTTGTGCCTTTAGTGCCTTTGAATAGCCAGAAAATGTATAACTAGAAGATGGCACTCTAATGTAGCACGCACAATGGAGGAATTCCTATCATCACTGGGTGTACACATCTTGTGCTACTAACTTAATTTTGGGTTTGTAATACAAGCACTCTTACTTTCCCAGGAAGTTATGAACCATGTAAAACAGCATTCCACTCAAAAAATTAAATTCAAACAATATTACAATTATGAAAAAACTTGGCATTTTATCAAGATGGGTACTTATTTTCTAGAACTCATCTAGAAATAACAGCATGTTCAGACAAACTAATGACAGATTTTTTTCTTGTGGAGTGAAAAGCTAAAATGGCATAAGTTGCTCTCCATTTTAAGGTTACTCTGGAATCACATTCTGGGCTAACAGAAAATGTGAGTTCCACTCCTGAGACTTCTGAAATATTCTGTAAGTCAGATCAGAAGGGCAGACATCTGTCTGCTGCTTATTTCCACGGAGAAGTAATTTTCCTGCCACCGCTCTCTTATAACAATTGCCATTAATTTCTTTTACATGTATGTTGGATGCATTCGTATCCCAAATGATGAACACACTTTCTTCCCCAGTTAATTATGAAAACTGCATGATCACTCTATTCTGCAGTGGCCAAGACATTAATATCACACAATTTAAAACTTCTTTAATCTTTTTAAATGGTTATGTGACAATAAAACAACAGACGTGGAACTTTTTACACCATAAAGTAGGTTATCACTCAATTCCGGCACTCCCCCCCTCCCCCCTTTGAAAGTGCGCACTTGGGATGCCCCCTGCTTTACTAAACACTACATGTGATCAGTGGTTTTGGCACATATCATACCACCCAGATGACAGACATCACATGATAGCTGCCACTAAACATTCTGGTTGTTTTGGACTGAAACAGGCTCTAATTTGAAGAGAAAAATCAGAATTAGTATATAGGCGATGCTAATGATTTGCTTACTGTTGTAGAATTGATTATGAATCTGGTATCCCTGAAGTTCTGTGTTAGGAAGCTCCTGACATGTGACATGACATTCATTCCCTTTTTGGTCTTACAATGTTCAATGCTTTCATCGTATTCACCGTCGGTATCTTCTTTATCTTCAAATTCACCCATAAAGTCATCCTCCCAAAAACTGATGTACCTGTGAAGAAACCACTGTTTACTTAATGATTTGTACTCTTCTTATCAAGAGTAATCTAGTAGTTATTGAATGCAGCCGATATGTTTCATTCACCTACATTTAAATACATTGCTCAGGATTATTCATTAAAAATGTGAGAATCCATATCAAAAGCTCGCTGGTGGTGAAACAGTTATGTGTGATCTTACCTGATTATGCCATTTCATTCAATTCAGTGTGCATTAAATAGTCTGCATAAAAGTGTAAATATATACATTTTTTATCAAATGTAGGATGGAAAAAAATGTCTATTTCCTTGTCTAACTATGTCTTGCAAGCCAGGTGAGCTGATGTACAGTTCCTTTAACTTAAGAACTGTAATAACATACAAGGTAAAGCCTACTTTATTATATGCTGCAAGCTAGGAGTGGTAAAACATAACGTAATGCAAAAGAAGAAACAGAAACCACATGCTTATTTAAGGGGATATGTTAGTTAATGGATTTTATGTGACCGGTTTACTTTAATAACACCGATCACATTTTGGTCAACCCCGCTTCCGCGAATACCAAAGTGCGACTGTCCAAAACATCGAACACCACATTTCCGAACGATAAAATCTTGCCCCCTTTTTGACCCATGGTAGCACTGGTGTGGAGGTGTGTCACGGTCGGAAATATCAAAATTCGACATTTATTCGACATTTAAAAAGTTTTGCGGTTCTGGTTTCACAGAAACTGTTCGACGATGTGTCCGGTCGATCATATGTGATCGACAATATGAAGGTAAACCTGTGTGACCTGTGAAGTGAGAAAAGTACAGACTTCTGGGTGAACATAAGTGACTACACATAATTCCTACAGGACTAATGATAAACTTTCAAAAGGGCCAGATGTGTACTGAACTCCAAATGGTTACATAGTCTAATACAAGCATGCAGAAAGGTTTAATGTGATTATCCTCCTTATCTTTCTGCATTTCTATACTTGAAATTCTCAAACTGACTATGTTAAGTACACACGCAAACCCCATAAACTCATTTAAGAGTTTTCCACATGCTTAACTGAATAAGCAAAACCCAGTAGGTAAAAATGCTTCGGTGATACTGAGATAGGGAAAAATAGCCGATAAATCTAATAAGTACAAAACAAATTTATTGAGCCACAGAGCAAAAAAATCAAGCGCATTCGTCTCCTCAGTTAGGAACCTTTATCAAGATACAGCATGCCCAAGAAGCAACACCTTTATATCATAGAATTAAGGGTCAGAATGCACATAAAATAAATATACGATATGGAATATGACATATTAAATATGAAATATAAAATGCGTTCTGTGCGAAACATAACCTTGTTCACAAAACATGCTATAAAATTGATATATAAAATTCCATTTTAAAATCACATATAAAAACATATGTATGGTATACATAGTATAGTAACTATACATATAAAGGCTTTAAAAGAAAGCAATTAAGACTTTTTATATTTATTCATCATTCGTATTTATAGCATAGGCAAATGTAAAAAGTCTTAATTGCTTTCTTTTAAAGCCTTTATATGTATGGTTACTATACTATACATATGTTTTTATATATGATTTTAAAATGTAATTTTATATATCAATTTTATAGCATGTTTTGTGAACAAGGTTATGCTTCACACAGTATGCATTTCATATTTATTTTATGTGCATTCTGACCCTCATTTGTATACACACATATATATCATGTATTATATACATGCATTATATACATTAACTTTATGCATTTTAACCCTGGATTAAATGTAATATAATGGATATTTATGCATTTTTAATAGTTTTAATGTTTTAAATATGTATTGTTATCTGGTATAAATGCAAGATTGTTAATGTTTATTTAACATAATATAGCAGTATGAGCTTAATGCAAGCATATATTTTAAATGTGACTGTTTGGTTTAATACACCTTTAAATAATGTACTGCATGCATTTCAAACCCTAAACAGTAATGAATGTGATTGGTTTGCATTTCTTTGACTAATTAATTCTATGATATAAAGGTGTTGCTTTTTGGGCATGCTGTATCTTGATAAAGTTACCTAACTGAGAAGACGAAAGCGCTTGATTTTTACATCACAAAAACCTGGCATTTTAACAGAGATGTGTAAACTTTTTATATCCACTGTATGTCTTATAAATGTCAAAATAGCATCTTATTGGGGATCTGGAGAGAAACCAGACCCAGACTGACTGTGATCTCTGTGTGCTCTTAAGGGAATTTGTACTTTACTGTGTGTGTACTTGTTATCCTTCCCAATGTGCACGTCCCTCACTGGTGCTAGTGGTGAGGATTGAGGCTCCTTGATTACTGGGTCAGTGCACGGGCATCACATATTAACTTGTTGGCAGTGGTGGGATATCCACACCACATATTAATTGTTTGGTAGTGGTGGGATATCCACATCAAATATTAATTGTTTGATTGTGGTGAGTTAGCCACATCACATACTGATTGGAGTGTAGTGGTGTGGATAGTGAGTTCCTTTAGCTTGTGTTTTTGTACTCTAAATCAGCCATGCAGTGAATATTCAGAGTTCAGATCACAATTGTTTTACTTCTTTTCTTAGGTTAGTTAGTAATGGAGAACAGGCAAGCATGTCAGCAGAGGAGTATGGCAAGCTGACAAGGAGCCAGTTGGCTGAGATGTGCCAGGCTAAGGTCCTGGAGCATGGAAACCTGACTAAGGCAGACATGATTGTAGCTTTGGTCACAGCTGCATCAGAAAACACCAATCAGGAGGACGATCAGACTGGCCATGGAGATGTACAACACTCAGAGAATGGACAGCTCAACATTTCTGCAGAGGACTTAAAAATCCATCTGGAGCTAAAGAGACTTGAGTTGGAGAACAGGTGTTTGGAAATGGAAGTTGTGGAGAAGGAGAGTCAGAGGCAACATGAAAAGGAGATGCTGACTCTTCACCAGAGTCATGGAGGTAATAAGGAAGGGAGTACCTGGATCTCAGAAGCACAAAAGGTCAGTAAATGTCTTCCACAATTTACAGAGGGGGATAATTTTGATAATTTCATTCACATGTTTGAGAGGGTCTGTAAACAGTATGATGCTGACCAAAGGCTCTGGGTACAGTTCCTGACCATCTCATTCCATGGTAAAGCTGTAAATATACTTTCCAAATTATCTTACATTGACTGTTTTAACTATAATGCTGTAAATAATTGTCTGTTACAATTTTTTTAAGCTAACACCTGAAGCTTATAGGAAAAAGTTTTGTGAGCATAGACACAAGGCAGATGAAAGTGTGTGTGAATATGTTGCTGAACTGAGCACTTCTTTTCATAGGTGGGTGAGTGGATGTCAGGTCACCACTTTTGAAGGGCTTCAGACCTTTTGGTAAGGGGAACAAGCCCTTAGCACTTTGCCTGAGGACATGAAGATCTGATTAGCTGATACACAATGTGTTACTTCAGATGAGTTGGGGAAGAAGGGAGACCTATACCTAGTAAGCAGGGCATCCCTACACAGGAAAGGGACACCCAGTCCTGCTCATGAGTCTAAGGGAACTCATGGTGGGCAGCCCAGGACCCTGACTAACCTCAAACAATTTAGGCTAGCAACCAAAGATATCTTTAAAAAACACTGGTCCTGCCATTGTACTCACCCTTCCTGATTACTACCTACTTTTATAGTACAGCCAAACTAACCTACTAAAACGTATCATTAACTACTGCTTCCTATGCTTCCTATGCAACCACCAAAGCTTCTTCTATACTCTGCTCCCTGAAATTCATATGTAACCTTTTAAGTTTCCGCTACTCGGCACAAAAAACCTTATATTTACTCAACTCTCTTTTTAAACCAAAACATACAACTTATCCTACTTTTTTAATATTCTCCTTTTTGTTTATAGTACTGTTTTATCTGTCAACAATATACGTGTATGCAGCTTACATATTTTAACTACCAAAATTCTCTATTGCTATTTTTATTACATTGTATATATCTGTTTGTCTTTTCTCCCCGGGCCTCCACTGAAAAAGGGCAATAGCTCAGCCAGACACTCCCGGTCAACAAATGTAAAATAAATAAATAAATACATGTCCTTATCACCATTGACACTTCATGGTCAAAGGCCAGGTTGCTGCCCACATATATTTCCAGATCCCTAATCACTGGTGGAAAATGGTTCCAGAAGTTGAGTGCTTATTATGAAAAGGAGCAGCCATCAGATGTCCATAAATTCTCTTTGGGAACCCCCAACAATCTCATGGATGCAGAACCCAACAACCTAACAGCAAAATATGAAGATAACACTTTCAGAGAGAGGTGATACAGATTATATAGGACTAAATACATGAATGCTGGAACTTTAAAGGTGATATGAGGCAGAACAGGTAAACAGTGCAGTTTCCACAGGACAAGAGTTATATGGCAGTAACTAGAGCATTCCCATATACAGCCAGGTCATGTAATTTTGTATTGCCTGTAATTACTCAAGTTTTTATGTTAATGAGCCCAAGGTAAAGTGAGTTAAAATAAGCAAGATAAGAGGACACCACTGTATGTACAACCAAAGGAAAACCCTGAAGAACCACAACAGGTCCTGAGAAGAGGAAAAGCCCTGCATGACCACAGGAAGATCCAGGAAAAGGACAAGGCCTTGCAAAAACACAGGAAGATTCTAAGAGGGGTCAAGGCACTGCACACCATGGGAAGGCCTTGCGAAGGGACAAGACCTGTATAAACACATCAAGGCCCTGAGAAAGGGCAAGATCCTCCACAACCACATGGAAGTCCAGTAAAAGGACATGGTCTTGTAAAGCCATAAGAAGATCCAGAGAAGGTCAGAAAAATCCTGAGAAGTGAGAAGGCCCTGCACAACACTAGGAAGATCCTAATGATGAACAAGTACCTGTACAACCACTTGAAGACCCCGAGAAGGGACACAGCCCTGCACAACCACAGGAAGGTTCTGAGAAGGGATATGGCCCTGAATAACAGTGTTGAGGTCCTGAGAAGGATCAAGGCCCTGCACAACCATGACAAGGTTCCTAAGAAAGGATAAGGCAATGCACAACCATGTCAAGGTCCTAAGAAGGTACAAGGCCCTACACAAACACTGGAATGTCCTGAGAAGATAAAAGGGCCCTGCACAACTGCAGGCACATTCTGAAACAGGATAAGGCCCTGTACAGCCATAGGACAGTCCTTAGAAAGGTTAAGGTGTTTTTGATGTACGGATGTAAATAGAAATGACAACTGATGATACCCGGCTGTTAACTCAGTCTGGAATCAAAAAGCACTCCAAGATTTTTAACATTATCCACAAACTCCACATTATCACCCTCAAAATTAATAGACAATTTAAATCTAGACAGTCTGAGTTCTTTTAAATAGAGGACCAGACATAGTCAATGCTTTGGAGGTGCTGAGTTTCAAATGACTAGAGTTCATCTAATTGTGATGGCATCCCATGTCCTTAGAAGGGGAATCCCACCACAGACATCACTTGCATGGCAATGATTGCTGATACTGAAGGCCTTTCCCACAGTAAGCTCTCTTAGTAGAAGCATGTATATGGAGAACAACAAATAATTTAACAGAGTTTGTACTACACTTGCTAATGTATTGATCTGATCATAGTATAGTCAATAGATAAGTTTTTGCAGCACTAAATTTCTTCCTGCTGGTTCACTCATAGACCTCTCAAAAGCATTCAGGACAATTTCCTATCAGAAACTTCTTCTAGAACTATCCTCTCTTGGACTCAGTCAGGCATCCCTGTCCTGGTCCCATAGCTATCTATCAAATAGACAGCAAGCTGTCAAATAGCATAATTTCACCTTTCTTTACCTGTCAGTGTGTGAGTCCCACAAGGATCCATCCTGGGACCACACCTATTTAACATATTCATGGATCAACTCCACACTACAACTGACTTGCCACCATTGTACAATATGCAGATGACTCCACACTAATCTGCTCAGCACATTATCTCTGCAAACTTAAAAAAGTCACACAGTTATCATTTTCTGCTGTAGAATCCTCATTAATAAACTCAGCTTCTCCTCAATCCAATACTCTTTACTCCCCCAACATGTGCAGAACTAAAATAATCTTCTATAATCACTCAATCAATAAACCAAAATTGAAACAGTCCCATACATTAAACTACATGGTCTCCTAAATGATGACAAATTTAAATTTGACAAACATCTGCTTCAAGTAATTAAACAACCTCATATGAAGCTAGCCATATCTTACTGACACTACTAGCACAAAAAGAGCCTTAAAGGTTATAGACTGGACTATTGAGGATAAGGAAGGAGTTAAGTATTGTTACTATTATGCAAGAAGCACAGAATTTCCAGATAGAAGATATTCAAAAAGATTGAGAGAAATTTGAGAAAAGAAAAATACTTGCACAAGGAAAAACTGTCAAAAGCTTCACATGCATATGTGTGTTCATTAGTGCAACAGATCCATGAAAAACATTACATAGATGAAGAAACTTTGGGCCGCTTGGAAAAAGAAGTGATAGAGGAAGTGTGAAAATGCAAAGAACAAAACCTAGAGATTTCCGAAAAGTATAAAAAGAAACATGGACTTGGGAAGGAAAAAACTGACCTGATATGGTGTAATATTTATGCAAAGGAGAAAACCAATCTAGTGAATACAAAATAAAAGCAGCACCAAACATATTTGAAACGAAATACAGGCAAAGTCACCCAGATGTGGAAAATTTCAAAATACAGAAATAAGATCACAGAGGTGGAACAGAAGATTAATAAAGTAGAAGATAAACAAATAGAAAGTGAAGTTATGGAATACCTGTGAAGTGAAGGATTTAGTGTAGAAAGTTAGTTTATATCATAACATGATGGAAGAATGAGCCCTCATATTAAGGACAAGCAGCACCAACGATATTTGAAGAAAAATACAGGTAAAGTCATCCAGATACAGAACATTTCACAACAATAAATAAGAAAACAAATGAGGAAAGAAGAAAAGATGATTAGTAATGGAGAAGTTAACAAAAGAAACTGAAGTTATGAATTACCTGCGAAGTGAAGGATTTAGTGCAGAAAATCCAACTCCGGTAATGTCACAGCATGATAGAACACTGAGTCCCCAAATTAGGGACAAACAGGTGGAATGGTAAAATTTGATCACTTGTCACATGATGATACTCTGTAGTCTTTAGTAGGAAGCCATTACAAAAGTTTAGCTGGAGTTGCACAGCAAGGGAAGGGGCAGAAAACAGTGGCAACTCTGATGTAGTCAATGTTGTGGAGTGATAGGCCAGTGAGTTCCCATATGAAAGAGTAATGGATGATGCAGGATACAGCTGAAGACAATATGTCACAGGGAGATATTCTGGAACTTTCTGTAGAATGCCCACAGGAAACAGAGAGCAAAGAATGTGCCTTCACTTTAGAAGAAAATGATATATGTGAAGAGTTGTTTGATGTAATAGAGATGGATAGACATAGTAAGATTAATGAAAATAATAGATTACAGAAAGTAGATATGACTCAAAATATTAGGAGTCTGATAAAACAGACAAAATCAGGACTATTAATATAAATTCACATGAACTAGAAATAAATAGGCTATATTACTGTGCAGCTAAATTAATAACAGACAAAGTCTAACCACAAAAATGCAGTGTAATAAGGAAAAGGCAGGGTAGAAATAAAATACCATCACGAATGCATCGAATAAAGAAAACTATAAAGAAATTAAGAAATAAGTGTCACTGTTAAGAACATAGACGAGGAAACAGATCAACAGAAATACTTAGAAAGATAGAAATTATAAAAGCAACATGCAATATTGGAACAGCCCAAGATCTATCATATCATAGCTATTGTAAATAATAAACCACAGGGTTATCAACACAAGCAGAAAAACTTAGAAGATATGTGGATAAATATAAAGGGAACATTCAAAATATGCAGTTCATTAATGGCCCAAAAACAGTTTTACTGAGAACTGGGAAATAAAGCAAAAGGAATAGAAACACCACCAAAAGGAAGAAATAGACACATTTTGGAGAAATATCTATGAGGACCTTGTGTAAAAAGTAAAATTACAGCATATGAATTTGAATATGAATATGAATATGGAGAATAGGAACTGTTATGCTTGATTGCTGTTTATTGATCATAATTTGGCCTTCAATATGGTGATACCAATGAAGCTCATTAATAAGCTGTCCATACTGGGTGTGCTACCGATTCTTTGCAATTGGGTTTGGATTTTTTAACAGGCAGACCACAGTCAGTCAGGCTGGTAAATAACATCTCTAAAACAATAATAATAAATACAGGAACTCCTCAAGGCTGTGTGCTGAGTCCAATGCTTTACACCCTCTTCACTTATGATTGTGTTGCTTCTCAACATGACACCAATATTGTCAAATTTGTTGATGATACAACAGTCATTGGTCTGATCTCCAGGGGTTATGAGTCAGCATATAGAAGGAAAGTGGAGAACCTTGTGAAGTGGTGTGGGAACAGTAATCTCTCTCTTAATACCAGCAAAATGAAAGAGATGATCATTGATGCATGGAGGAATAGAGGCAGCATGTACCATTATATATTGGTGAATCTAGGGTGGAAAGAGTGGCTACATTCAAATTCCTCAATATTAACATCTCTGAGGACCTTACCTGGACTTATCAGAGACCTGGTAGGGAAAAGATGGCAGCGACTGTATTTTCTGAGAAGGCTAAGGAAGTTTGGCATTCCCAACACCATCCTCAGCAACTTCTACAGATGTGCAATTGAGAGCATTCTCTCCCATCTATTACAGTATGGTTCAAGAATAGTACAATATGGGATCACAAGGCTATGCAGTGAGTAATAAAAACTGTGCAAAACTTCATTGGAGTAACACTCCCTGCACTGAAGGACATTTACACCAAAAGAGTTTTTAGGAGGTCCCAAAACATTATCATGAACACTACCCACCCACAACACAAACTGTTTTTGCTGCTACCATCAGGGAGGTGTAAGAACATGGCAGCCAGAACAACCAAGATGAAAGATAGTTTTATACCTCAAGCTAACTCATATACTACCTCTCCCTCCAGAATTGTAGGTTGGTTCACATTTGGAGGGAAATTAACTTCTTTGGCACAAATGTGCTGTTTTGCACAGTTTTATATATATATTTACTGATATTGGTATTTATATTATTGTCTATTTGTTGTCTTAGATTACTTCTTGCTAATTGTTGTCGTTTTCTATATGTTGCCAGCGTACTTGCAAAATAAGAATTTCATTGTACTTTGTGATGCTGTCTCTAGTACATATCTCAATAAAGTTGACTTGAATTGAATTGAATTGAATTAAAATGGGGTGAAGTAAAGGCCAGTGAAATTGAAACAATTAAGAAAAGCTCTTAACTGGAAAACCCCAGGCCAATATGCAGTACCTAACTTCTAGCTAAAAGTATTCACATCTTTATGTGAAGATTTAGCCCTGAGTAAAAACTGCTTACCTGCACACCCCAAACAGACACCAACCTGGTTAACAACAGGAAGAATGATACTCCTTAAGAGTGAACCTGTAAGCCACCCTAAAATCTGTAGACCAATAACTTGCCTTCCAATAATGTACAGACTATCTACTGGAACTGATGCCAGCAGAATTTATAATCATTTAGAAGAAAACTCAATCATGGCAATAGGACAAAGTGGTAACAAAAGAAAGTCATATGGAATAAAGGAATATTTGTTGCTAAACAGTCATAATGCAGAACTGTAAAAAAGGGAAGAATCTAAGTATGGCATGGATAGATTGCAAAAAAGCATCTGACAGCGCCCCACATGCATGGATAAAGGAGTGATTACAGATGTACAAGATACATTCTGCATTGATCAATTACATTGCAGTGACCATGAGACAGTGGCAAACCACTTTGTAGTTAAACCATGACAAAGGGTAAATTATTATTTTAGGGATAAAAATTCAAAGAGGGATATTCCAGGGTGAGGCTTTGTCACTGCTGTTGTTTTGTCTTGCTTTAACCCATTAAGCTGTTTAACAGATTAGGTCTTGGTTATAATCTGGATCCCAGAAAACAAACCTGCCTAAAGATTGCTCATCTACTTTTTGTGTATGACTTAAAATTATACAGTTCATCAGATGAGGAGTTGAAAGCACAACTGCAAATGGTTAAAACTTTCTCAGATGATAAAAGAATGGCATTTGGTCTTGACAAATGTGCAAAAGCAACATTTAAAACAGGAAAATTGCATTATCAATAAAATATCAGTCAAGGACAGGAGTGTGATACAAAGGAACTTGAGCAGGAAAGAGTGCATAAATATTTGGGAACTGATGAAGGAGTCACAATAAAACATGAACAGATTTGAATAAAACTTAGTAAGGAACACTACAGCAGACTAAAACTAATACTGAAAACAGCCCTGACATCTGGGAATGAAGTCCAAGCTATAATCCACTTTGCTCTCCCTTTTTTAACTTATAGTTTTGGTGTAATTGACTGGCACTAAAATGCATTGGATCAGTTGGACAGAAAAACAAGAAAAATGTTTCACAGTTGTCAACTGATGCATAAAAATTAGTGTACACCAAGATTATATATCCGTTACTCTGGAGGAGGCATGGGCCTCCTCAAAATTGATTAAATGTATAGATCTGCAGTTGTGGGACTGCATACATATCTGCTGACCTCATCAGATCCAAAGGTAGTGAAGGTTTTAAAACATGAGGAGAGGAAGTCTAAGATGATCTCTCTGCTTAGTGTAGCAGAAGCATTCAGGTGGCAAGTGGGAATGGAAATCAAACCAGAAATAGAAAAAAAAATCAAACAGCAACTGAACGTGCCAAAAAAACAAAAGAAAGAAAGTGGTTCCTTTGTCGGTCTCAGAGGTTTGTTTCTACAAAAGTAAGGAGAAGGATCAGATGAGAAGGAGACAAATGAAAAAAGCCATAAATATACTGGCAAGTATAGAGATCTCCTAGGGCAATCTCATTTTGATCAGGATTTGATGCAAGAATGGTTAAGGAGAGGTGAGTTGTAAACAAAGGATGAAATGTTGATAATGGCAGCCCAGGATGGTGGACTATGTACGAGCTGGTTTACAAAGTCCATTGAACATGTGGGAGAAACAACCGTAGGTTCTATTAAAAAAAAATAATTGGAAATAGTTGCACAGCTTGTTGCTGGGTGTGATTACATTCATGGCAAAGGGCCTCTACACTAAAAGGTGCAATAATGTGACAAACAGTTACTCTGAGATTGTGCAAACACTACAGTATAGAAGTATCTGAGGAGTATTGGAAACATGAACCACAAAGTATTATAGAGAATGATGAAGTGTACATTATGTGGGATCACCCATTATCAACACTTAATAAAATAGATGCATGAAAACCAGATAGAGTAATCCATGAAGAAAAGACAAAAGTAACATTGATCATGGAAATTGCTACACCTAGAGATTACAGTGTTTCATGTACAGAAAGCGACAAAGCCATAAAATGTCAGGACTTGAGGGTAAAAATGAGTGCAATGTGGAAGAATGATGCTCTGTTCCCATAATAGTAGTATGGGCAATGGGTCTTATAAAAGGCATCTACAGTTGTATTTAGATATGCTACCAATACTTGTAACTCCATATGAATTGCAAATGTCATTGCTGGGGACATTGCAGGTGCTGTGAACAGCACTTCTGGCTAACATCAATGGACTGAAATAATACTCATTTCATGAACTTTAATCACACCCTGACTTAGGAATGGGGTCCATCCCACCGTAGTGTTAGAAACCCAAAAAACATGGAAACTTAGACAGAATCACTACTAGACAATCCATAGCTAGAGCTTATTTATTCCCATCTCTCCTGTATACTTCATCAGTTTTTACAAACCTGAGTAACACAGATAAGCTTAAGCTAGAAACATTACAATAAAATAAGCAAATCTGTCACTAATACATCTAACAAAAACTGTTACTGCACTGCCTTAAATTAATTAAACTGGCTGGAGCTACCTAATTATTTAACATATTCCTTAACTGGTCACTGCTTATAAACTCATTCCTATGCTATTGGTTCATAGGTAAATACTAGGCTATCAGTCTGTAGACTATTACAAGCCTAGCCAATAGCTAGTAGTTAGAAGCAAACCCTGCCCTTCTCTCCACAACATACTACAGTACTATTCCTGTACCAGATACCTGAGCTCTAATAACAAATCCCTCTTGATTAGAACCAAATCTAAGAACAAGGCAGAAAACTATATTCTTGCTAAGTCTCTAAACTAGGGAACTTCATCCCTCTCACACTCAAACTAACAAATGAATAACTGTCAAAATCCAACCTAAAAAAGCACCTTAACATAACTGGCTAGACCTACCCAAATTCATACATACAGTAGCTATAGCAGTTTCCATATCATCTGATATGACTTTTAATACACTTCTCTTTCTCATCCTCACACTGCTTGCCTCCTCTTTCCATCTCTCTTCTCTTCCTCAGCAAATCACACCATAAGGATACCAATCTTTCATTTCACTCAAACCTCTCCAACTACCATTATAGCTTTATCTATATCTAGTTAACTGCTGTCACTCTACTAACCTCAACTTTATATCCATTTCATTTTTCTCTCAAACACAAGTAAGTATGTATTCTTACTGCCTGTACTACATGTAATCTAATGCAGAAAGTTTGCTGCATATGGACATAGTGGTATATGTAATGCTGCCTCTGAAATTCTAGTACTTATAGCATATTAGATACAATGTGGGAATTATTCAAATGTGTAATATTGCTTGCTTCTTGGCTCTATCTACTACTTATAACATTGTTACTGAAATTTCAATGTCTGTAATATATGTTTAAAATAATGCTGAGCTTCTCTTCATACGCCTCTGTTGAAAACGTGTCTTGCCCAGCCAGGCTATCCTGGTGAACAAAACAGAACAGAGCTATGTGAGGGTTGTGACACAGACAGGCAGGCCATGTATTTGAAAATATCTGTGCATATTGGAAGGACATGAGTAAATGTTTTTTCATACCAGAAAACTATGGGTGATGAGTTGATAAAATATGTAGCAATGCAAAGAATATGTAGAATTTATAAACGAGATGATGATACAGTTGCAGAAGCCATAAATTAAGGACCACGAGCTACTATTTTGGAAAGATTGTTTAGGTTTAAGAATGTATTATGCCACTAATATGGAGTAACAGCTAACCTTGAAAGATATACTAGTACAGGAAGAATGGTAGATGGAGATGTAAGAAACACTGATGCAAAAGAGAAGACTTAAAATGGTAGATGGTAGATGGTGTGCGCAATATATCACAACAAGGAAAAGAAAAACATTGCACTTGAAAAAAGGAACTTGTTACAGAGAAACATGAAAGTAAGCTGGCAGGTTGATTTAAAAGAACAAAATGTACTATCCTGGGAACACATCAAGAAGTTTTCTCAATATATGCTGCAGAAACCAAGAGGAGGGAATACTTTGTGAAAGTTACAGATTATACTGCAACAAAACTAGTATAGTGAAACAGATTAAATTAAAACATTGGACACTTACCTCCAGTTCATGTTTCAAAACAAAGAAATGGAGGCACTGGGGAAGAAGGGTAGGAAGGCAGCAGGATGGAAGATAAAGACAGATTGTTTATAGATATTAGTGTTATGCTGGAAGCTGAGAAACATGTTGTGAAGATAGTGTAGAGAGAGAGAGAGAGAGAGAGAGAGACAGTACTGGATAAGGACAGAGAAGGGTTTGGTGATCACAAAACTCTATAATATCAGGGAAAATGATATTTCAGAAATATTAAATGACTTGTTAAACTTATAGAAGTGGTTAGCGTAGAAATGTATTACTGGTTTATTTATTTGTCTTTGTTTACTGGGAAAGTCCTACTGGGTAATATCCATTTTCAGTGGAGGCCCGGGGAGAAAAGCTCCATTTGTTTATATTGCATTATACTTAATTCCAGTTAAACACAGATAGTCACACTTCTATTTACATTTATACACATAAAGTAATGACATTTACGAAGGTAGAAGTTACTAAAGAGAAAGCCCACTTGCAACTTAGTGAATTGCACAGGCAACAGTTATGTATAAAAATAGTTTTGTCATCTCAGGGAGAGGTTGAGAGTATTCCATTTAAGAAGGTTATTTGGAGAGTGCTGCTTGGTGAGCATAAAGTCTTAACCTGGTGATGAGCATGTGCAGGACCAGGATTGGTTAAGATGTTGTTTAAGCAGTGGTTTAAAACTATTGAGTTTGTCAGAGAGTTTTATTTGCATGGGGATACTATTCAAGAGTTTAGCAATGTATGCAACATTATTTGACTTATTTGTGAGTAGTAAGAATTTGCTACTTGAATGGAGGTCCCTTGCTTGAGAGTAGGGCAGTAATAAGTTCTGTAGTGCAGGTCATTATTTTGGATGATGAATGAGTTTGTGTGCTGTAGTTAGTTGTGAATATGTTATGCAGATGTGCTATTCAAGCCGGATTAATTGCTTTAAGCTATGACAATGGTGAGTCCTATGAGGCAGACTGGTGGCAAATTTAGCTATTTTATTGTGGCAGGAGGCAAGTTTCTTTCTTTGGGTATTGTATAAGTTTGTTAGGATAGGAGCAGTATATAAGAGAATTGGCAGTAAGAAGGTGGTGGCTAGAGTTTTTCTTACAGTACCTGTGAGGAATCCATTGATCCTATAAAGGGTGCCTAGTTTGTGGTGTGTAGATTTAATGGCGCACAGTATATGGTGGTCATATTTGAGATTGTCATCTATTATAACACCAAGGAGTTTACAGTAATTTACAGTTTCAGTGATACTATTATTTGCTGACTTTATGGTAAAAAGATTGCTTTTGATGTTGGCAACTTTTTGGAGTAATAAGTATTAATGTAGTCTTCTTGGGTTGAGTAAGGAGGTATGATTCTTTGAGCCTCGTTTCTAAAGACGGGAAAGATTTTTCAGTAATGTCTTAGACCTTATTTATTGTTCAGGCTGCAGATATTAATGTTGAGTTGTCTGCATACTGAACTAAAGTAACATGAGTGAAGGTGGGGAGGTTAAAGGTTATTAATAAATAGAATAAATAGGTGAGGACCCAGGATAGAGCCCTGCGGGACACCTTAATAAGTGGTTGAAAGGATAAGTAGGTTTGTTGCCATTTAACAGCTAGTTACCTTTCCATATAAGTATCCATAACAAAGGGTATTGTGAAAGTACTATTGAGGACAGTTAAATAAGCAGTTGCTGATGTGAGACAGTATCAAATGTCTTTGACAAGTCTAACAACATGGTAGACACAAGTAGACCAATATTTCTGTGTTCATTGGTTTATTATTGTGGTAAAATGTAGTGGTGCAGTAGTGGTGCTGTGCTAGGGCCTAAAGCCATGTTGTGTTTCTGACAGCAGGTTATTTGAGGTTAGGTATTGCATCAGCTGCATATGGATGCATTTCTCTAATATTTGGAGAAGGGGAGAGAATAGCTATCAGTCTGTAGTTAGTAAACTCTATAGATGTGCCTCCTTTGTGCAGTGGTATGATGTAGGATTTTTTCCACAGTGATGGGATGTATCTTCCTGCTTTGGACCTATTAATTAGTAGGAACACAGGGAAAGCTATGACTTATATGGCCATTTTTAGGGAGTCTGATGGTAGTTGGTCTACAGCTATGTAAGCAGTTTTTAGTTTAAGGAGCAATTTCATTATGAACGAGGTGGGTACTAGACAAAAACTGAAGATCTGTGGGTAGTTTTGGTTGGACAGGATTATAGAGAGGGACCAGATGTATTAGTGTCTAAGAGAGATAATACTGATTGTATAAAACGGGAATTAAACTGTGTGGGGATAGAGTCTGTTATATTGCCTGTTTTGGAGAAGGAATAGTGGTCTTCCCAAGGTGGAGTAGTTTATTAGAGATGATCAAAAAAGTTTTGTGTTGCTTTTATGTAGGTTGGTATGGTATGTTTGCTTGTCCTGTTTGACATGAAGTTTTGCAAAGTTTCTAATATGTCTAAATTGCTGTAAAGCATTTTGAGTTCTATTTTTATACCAGTTTTTCCAGGCTTTATCTTTTTATCATAGGTTCATAGGTGTATACTAGGCTAATGGCCCTGGGGCCTTTACAAGTCTAGTCATAGAATTACCCTGGCATCATGCCACCCGAGTTTTTTTCTTTCTTTTGTTAGCCATGGTGCAGGGTTTGACTTCACTTTCTTATTACATACAGGCACTAGATTATTTAAGGTCTGCAAGAACAAGTTATTAAAGTGTTCTACAGAAGTGTCTAGTGATATTGTTCTATGTCCATTCCGGTTATATTGTTTTAGTATTTCATTGAAAATATCTTTGCTGAAATTGGTTGTATTTCACATTTTATCATAGATAATATGTCTATCTAGGTTAGTTTGTAACATTTGTTTGTAAGGATCGTGTCTAATGTTGAGTGTCTCCCTGAGGTTTTATTGATTCTGTTGGGTGTGGTTATTAATTGTTTGAAGTTGTACAGGTTTATGGATTCAGTGGAGTAGTGGAATTTGAGTTACCAGTCTATATTTAAGTCTCCAAGTATTACAGTTTCATGGTTAATTTCTTGGGATATCCACTACAGGATGTTTTCAGCAGTATCAATGTTGTTCCCTAGTGGTATGTAAATTGCTATTAAACATTTAGTTTTCTTATTGTTGAGTTTTAGGAATGTTATTAGAAGTTCAGCATTAAGTTTGCTGTTTTGGATCATGTATTGGATATAGTACAAGATGAGATGCTGAAGATGACTGAAATTGGAAGAATACTGTTGGCAGATAAAGTTGAATGCTGTGTAAGTCCAGGTATTAATGATCATGAAAATTTTAAAGTTGTTTACAAAGGAAAGGGTTAATGCATTAATATGGGTTGATCATGTGATATAAGAGGATTGGTATAAATGGATGTTTTGAATTTAATTGCTTGGCCTGATGAAGTTCATTACCGAATGAAAGCACTTACCAGCAGGTGTTTTAAATAAAGTAGTTTTGGTTTATTACTTTTTTCTTGCCATTTTTTGCCATTTTAATTTGTTTTTGTTTGTGTATTTATGTTTTTTTCTTTAAGTCTTTTCTAGCATTATAAGCAATGAGTTATGGTCAGTATATTGTAGTGTGGTAAAATGGGATACAATAAACTACAACAGACCTTCAGAGACATCTCTGTGTCTTAGAGGGCTAAAGCTCTGAGATGACCCCATGTGACCAGAGTTTGACTTGTGGCTCAGGTGATGGAAGAGCAGGCACAAAGGAGGTGGGAATGTAGGAGTCAACACTATCTCACCCACTTTGTATGGGGGGAGATACTATTCAGCCCAGGAAGGGTCTTGACATGCATCTGTGTCTGTAGCATGCATTATCACAGTGCTCTAAAGCTGGTGTAAGAAAATGCATGCTTCCTGAGATAAAAGTGCCTAGTATAAGCCTCAGACATGTTTCCCTAATGAAGGGAAATTGCAGTGCCAGCACTGATGATGGCACCACTCCTGGATATTCTCACCCTAAGGAAAATGAGTGGGCTGTTGAGGTCTCAACTAGTGGGGAACTAATGGGATGGCACAAAGTCCTGGAGCAAGACAGATGGTCAAAGTAGGAGTTAAACCATAAAAAGGCCAATCTGCAGGTGATTTCATGTTTGAGGCAACGTTGGCAAGTAAAGACAGTCATGGAGGCAATTGAAAGAGCTTTAAGTAAATAAGGATAGATAAGCAGAATTGTAAAGTTTATCAAGGGAAGGATAAGAGAAAGAGGACATTTCATAGGAAAAACGGAGGCAGTGGGCTTCACTTTTGGAAGCTCAGCTATCGTATAAGCTGAATGGAGATAATGTACAAGTAAATTGAAATGATAATGGAACCATGGCACAAGTCTGTCTCGTGTTTTAGAACGAAGTATATTTGACAAACCTTGCCCAAAAGTGTTTAGGTTATTTAGCTGGCATAAGTTTGTTACCAAAGATGTCAGGAACCAAGATGATTGGAATCTTTGCCTGCTGTTTGTTGACCAGACTGAACCTCTTAAAAATCATTGTTGTCCCCAATCCCTCTCTTTCTCTATTTGTATATGGGGTTGGGGTGCCAGGTGTAAAAATTTGATCTAGGTGATTTCATAATAGTGTCTCTGAACTGAGAGAAGTGGCAAAAATATTGTAACATCTTGACCATTATATAAACATAATCCTGAAGAATGGTACCGAAACCTACAGTTTACTGATCATAACAGACCTCTTAATCAGATAAAGTGCCTTACAATATTTCTCTATAACCTGTAAAATGTGTTCAGAATCCCACAGTAGAATATAGAGTTATCACAGATCCTTAAGGAAGATTAATTCCTGAAAACTGCAGAGAGCAAACCAGCAGTGCAAGGCTGTAATGCACATCAAAAACATTTTCCACAAGGCTGGTCAAGCAGAACAATGCACTTAAGCTTCTCCGTGTTCAAATCATCATAGGAACAATCCCATACCACTTTCTTGCAAGCTATAGTTGCCCCTCTATGACCCAAGAAACCAATACCATGTATTTAAACTTATAGGAAACACACCATCCAACCCAATACTATATTCATGGGTGACTTTAATTACAACATTATTAACTGGGAATTGTATATGACACCAAATGTGCAGGCATACAAGATTCTTGGATTTTGTAAACACAGACTCCCTGGACCAGATTGTCAGTACACTGATCAGTGGTGCAAACATACTGGATCTAGTCTTCACTTATGGGAGAGTAATATCTTGCACTTTTACATGCAATTTCAAGTATGAATGTTATATGTTATTTTATTCTAACAGATGGTGTTGTTGCACAGTTTTAAGCAACTTTAATAAACATGTCAATTATTTTATTTATTTAGTTTAATGTTATTTAATGACTTACATTTTATGTCTTTTACATTTTATGTCTTGAATATTTATAATATAATTGAGTTAATAGTTTGAAGTTTTACGTCATGAACTAAGTCTCTCTCACGTTGCATTTTTAATTAAGTCTGTTAATTCATTGGAGATTTCAAATTCAACATGTACATATAAATGGGCTTACCTTTAAGGTTATTTTATTCTGATGAAGTGGATTGACGAAAACGTAAGAAGCAACTGTATAACAGTGTTATTATTTTTGCTTGTTTTGGATTCCCTGCTTTGTGTGGATTAAAGATTTGTCTACAACTGTTGAATTCGCTGTGCCTTTTCATTTTACTTATAGGAGAGTGCTGCACACTCCCTAGTGTAGTGTGTTCTCTGGTAAGGTCAGACCACAAAATGGTCTCTTTAGAAGTAGAAATATAACCTGGAACCCTAGCTAACCCTTAATGTTCAGGAGCTACTCTAAGGCTAATTCCTACTATTAAGTGATAACCTAGCAAAATTTCAGGACCCCATAAACCCTGAGAACACTGCTGCCTGCATGTAACTGTTCACAGAAATCCTATACAAGCATGTTAATAGCTGCATAGAGGCAGGTGTACCCACCAGGAAGTAGTACAGAACTAACTCAAAAAACAAGCCACCTTGGAGGACTCGCATCATCAGTAGGCTGTATAACAGAAGGAATAAAATCATGGCAAAATTAGGAGGTGTAGCACCCAGCAGGATAAAAATACTCTCATCAAACAAATAAACAACTCAAAGATAAAATAAAGTCTATCAAAGTCAAATTTGAGGTAAATTTGGTCTCCCAAGCCAAGGACAACCACAAGGCATTATTTACCTATGTCCACAGCCTCAAAGGCAATACACAATTATGTGTGAAACTCATTGTTAATGGAACCACCTATACTGAGCCAGAAGATATAGAAAATCTAATTCAGCTCCAACTTTACCCCTCTCACCCCCCAAACTTTCTCTAAGGAAATACCATCATATATACCTCCTCCTAGTAGCACTAGGGAACAGGTTCTTAATGATCTCTCTATGGCCAAGACAAAATCCCAGGATGCCTTCTAAATAGCATGAAACATGACCTGTCATACCGTAGGTTCATAGGTTAGTACTAAGCTAACTGCCATTGCAATCCATTTTAAGCCTAGCCAAGTATCCCTTGTGAGACTCAAACCCTGCACCTTGTGTTTGTAAGGCAAACACCTTAACCATTAGGCCACCCTCCATCCACAACCTTCAATGAAAGTACGCCCATTCATGCATGTCTCCACACAGAAGATGCTCTAGCTGAGAATCAAACAGGACAACGTCTTACTGTGTGGCGACAATGCTACTGCAGCACCACCACCACAGTTTGTCATCTGTAATTATCTAAAACATCACAGTAATCTGTTGAATTTTACTGCTGTGGTGGTGCCGCAGTAGCATTGTAACCTCACAGTACGACGTTGTCCTGTTCGATTCTCAGCTAGAGCGTCTTCTGTGTGGAGACATGCGTGAATGGGCGTACCTTTGTTGAAGGTTGTGTGTCAGAGCTGGCAACTCGGCACGTAAAAATGTACTGCCAATCATTAGCGGACCAGAGTTCCACTGTGGCAAACCCTAACCGGGAAAAGCCGAAAGACACAACAACAGCAAGCATGAACAAAAGAGTTTAAAAAGTCGTAGAATAACACAGGACTTTGGAACTCAGCCTCTCCCTATAAAGGTCTCTTATCACCTGTGCCTTAACTCAGAGATTGGTAACCTCTGCATTTTTCAGTATCAGCTTCCATTTTAACCATGTTGAAATAATTAAAATATTAGGTTCATATATACTCATTAAATCTTCCACCTCAGCCATTTTAATAATGCTATGAATGTGGAGCAACGTTATGGCACAGCCAAACAAAGATGCACACTCTCTTGTACTAGCAGAGTGGGACTGCTGTAAGCTGTCCTTAAAGTCTATAATGGTTTTAAAAATCTGTCCACCAATCCACCTTTGCCACTTAAGATTAACATGCAACCAGTATGACGTAGCTGTGACCCATAAATCTTGAAGACTGAATAATATCACAAAGCAGTTCATTATCTCCATTCCCCAAGAAAACATTTGTGATCTCTATGAGTTTATAGCCATTTGATTGAACATTTACCTTTTCATATTATTAGAGTCAATATGTACCACATTCAAGCCATAGCAGATTGGTCCTTTTAATAACTGTGGTTAATTGCATCAGATCCTACTATCAAGTTCCCATCAAATTGGACACCATAAGATATTCTTCAAAAATCATGCTAATTTTTCTTTCCAGTTTAAATATTCTTGTGTTTGTTAATGGCACTAAATATGTACTTCCTGCTTTTCCTGATGGCAATAGACAGTAGAAAAGTAGAAAAGAGGTTAATTATCTGTACTATTTATTGGTTAAACTAAGACAGAAGTGGGATTAATATTGACCTCTGCATGTATTTTGTGTTATTGTTGTTGTGAATGATTCAAGGGAAATGTCTAGAAAGTAATTCAAAAGCACATTTAAAAGGCCCATCATATTGATCATTATCATGGATCTCTAGTTTATTTATTTATTTATTTATTTATTTATTTATTTATTTAAATTTGTTGACCGGGAGTGTCTGACTGGACGTAGGTCCATTTTCAGCGGAGGCCCGGGGAGAAAAGCTCCACAGTTAAAATAAACAGACAGTATATACATTGGATTACACAGTGAATAACAATTTACATAGCAATTACTTACAACGTATTTACAGATGAAGAACATAGTACATCAGTAGACAACTAGAATCTCTACTACTAGAACAGACCGAATCCATGCCAGTGTGCCCATCAAATTTCTCCTTCCACCTCAACATAAGAAGATGGCCAGAACTGTTTTCAGTCACAGTTTCCCACCTGGGTACATGCTCATACTATCTACCTTTATTGTTAAGGAGACTAAGGTAGTCTTGGGTAGATGTAGAAGAAAAGATTCTATAGTTGGTAAAGTACACTCCCACGCACAAACTAAAGACAAAGTAAAGAAAACTGGGTGCACACCACGGTAGAAAACAAAAACTATAATAATAAAAAAAATACTAAAACAATGGCAAGCGCTTTCACTACCAAAAATGTAGCTTCATCAGACCTAACTAAAACAGTAATTGCTTCACTATTTAAATACAGAGTCCAAAGACCAAAGAATATGCCACTCATTTCTTAAAGTTGCAGTCACCTAAATGTAAAGCATCATTTCTTCACAAACACCTATATAGGATATCAAAATATGTACACTGTAATCATAACAATACTAAAAAATTATAAATACATATAAAAAAATAAAAAGTCATTTATCAATGTTTTAAAGGGCGGGACTTTAAATGGGGTTTCAGGGATACATGTTCATTGATGCCTGGGAACTTATCTGCATCTAAGCGTATAATCCACTCTTGCTCCCTTTCTTCTGTGAAATTCTTAATGTCACATCCTCTAATGTTTGTAGCTATAACCTATAAAACTAAAAATCTAAAGCTATGTTCATCACCCTTGTCTATTATATGTTGCCCCAATGCACTCTTAGCCCTCTTGTTTATCACATCACCTACATGTTCTAGAATATATTCTTTCAGACACCTATTAGTCTTCCCTACATAGTATGCAAAACATACTAAGCAGTAAGAAAAATAGATTACATCTTTTGTATTACAATCAGCGTATAGAGATGTCTCTATGACAAAGCCTTTCAGTTGATGCTGAAAGTAATTACCCATATATATAAACTTACAGGCTTTGCAGTGTCTGCATGTTAAAGTCCCTTCTCCATGGGACGGTGGTGTATATCCTTTGCTGGTACTCTTGTAGCATAATTGTCTTTTTAGCGACTTATTATTCCTAATACTAAAACCAGGATCAGCCATTCTTGATCAGCTCCTTTTTTCCATTTTCATTAATAAGCTCCCACTTGAACTTCCACACCTCCCTATCTTGCTGTATGCAGATGACAGGGTGGTGTTCAAATCAAACCCAACTCCCTCAGACTAACAGCAGCAACTACAAGATGACTTCCTGACTCTTATCAATTGGATTAAACTAAAAAATAATAATTCTTAACATTAACAAAACTAAAACAATGCTTCATGGTACCACTCCCAAATGCTAAATAGCTTCCAAACTCTTCTTATCCAATGTTATTTTGAGAACGTCAACGAACAATTCACCGCCTTCAAATACTATGTACTAGTATGTGGCTTGATTCCTCACTATACCTTTCACCTTCATCTTGAGCAAACATGTAAGAAACCAAATGCCCTTCTATTTTGGCCTGATAAAATTTCCCCTTTTCTTTCAAGACAATCTAAGAATACCATATTTAAAAGAATGTCACCAGCCAAACTAGAATACAGACTGCCACTGACTGCAGGTGCCTCAAAGAAAACTTCCTCCACTATTCAATCTGTAACTAAGTCCATGTGCCATTTCATTACTCCCTCCCCAAGGAATGATCACCTCCATATTACTTTCCATAAAGCCAACTAGGTACCCATCAAACAACATGACAACCTTCTACTGGTTCCCAACTGGAACAAGCATCTCAAGGAACACTCCTGTCCTCCCCTTGCCTCCAACCTTTTTAGGCAAACACTCATTTGTAATCTGTGTTGTCACAACTACTCTGGTCCTCTTCTTTATTGTTACAGAACTGGACTTCATTGCACTGATCATACCTTCCCTATCATATGCCCTAAACTCTGGGAAGCTCTTGCTTCTAATCTCAAAGACCTTTCTAAATGTCCCTCAATCTGTGCACAGCTTAAAGAACATCTCAATGCTGAGACAGATTGCAAATGCTTTGCTACTGGCCTCATCACCCAATCTCACCCTTCCCCCTTCAGGCTCTACTCACTTTCCATCTCTTATGCTTTCCATCCATCATTTCATCTCCATACATTAGTTAGTTGAAATATTCTAACTCGTAAATACTGTTCATAATTATTTTTCTTGTGCCCTCTCCTTTCAACCTACTTTCACTTTATTTACATTGCTCTTAATAGTGTCTTCTGTCTTTGCTCTGGTACTCCTCCCTCATATCCTGTCCTATACTCACCCTACGGCATCTTACATTTTATAGTATAATGTGACCTCTGTTTTTCATTTTTCTACACAGGTCTGCATTTCTTTGTAACATTCATTGTTATTCTATAAGTGCTGTGTCATTTTTATTTCTCCTGTTTTTTCCTATTCTAGTTTTAAAATATTTTGGTTATTTAAAATACTGACAGTGATATGCCAATGTGAACAATATTTTGGATTACGATTATTTTATGTTGTGATAACTTGATTAAACATTTCCTACACTTTTTGAAAGCTGTCATGAGATACCTAAAGATTTAATAATTCATCTAAAGGACAACATGTCAGGAGTAGAACTTACCCCATGTTGCATTATAGCATCAGTGCTGGAACACAAATCGGGCAGGTGGTAAGGGGGTAGAACCAAAGCATTCTGATCTTTTCACAATCAAAGCCGAGGGCACCACTTGCTGGACCTCTGTAGTCAGGCTTTTACACCTAAGCTGGTCAATGCTTCTAGTTAGCAATAGTTGTAATATTTTAACTCATTTTAACTTGAAATGTGTTTTCTGTTATACATGTACTCTGGCAATGTGTTTTGCCTAAGGAGATTTTTGACTGGTTTATGTTGTACCATACTCGCTTTATGGTTAGAGGGTATAAAAAATGCACATATGATGCTGATTACTGATGCCAGGTACCTTGTTTTATTTGCAAGTTGGTGAACATAGTATACGGCCTCTTGTTTGTACATGCTGCCCAGTTCTATCTCTTCAGCCTGCTCATGTACAGGGTTGATTCTGACCCACAGGTTGCATGCTACCTGTGTGAATATCTCACGTTTGCTCACTGATTTCCTTAACAATGTTCCATATTGGCCACCATTGCATGAACATTTTCTTTCCTGGTGTACAGAAGTATAACACATCACTTTTGTTAGTTGTTAATGTTAGTATGTTTAATGCCTGCACTATCATTCAGTGCCTGAATACTGGTGGTTTCTGCTTAAATACTTTTCTAATGTCTGTCCATTTACCCACATAGAAAAGATTATCTTTTCCCAGAACTACTAAGGTTATATCTCCAAAAGGCTACTGTGCTGTTATGCTACTTATAATAGTATGGACTGTAAATCCATATCAGTGGCACATATTAACATGTAAAGAACAGACTTACAGCCCCAGCTAACTAATGCCACCATTTAAAATGTAACAGACATTAACTATCAGACTACTGATCTTGCAGATCATCACATAATATGTGGGGATAATTTGCCTTAAAGGTATATGATAAACATACTACTACCTCAGGCCAAGATCAACAGCTGACACATCAAAATAAGTTCTACACTGAACAAGTGCAGAGCAGAGTTATAATTACTGACTTTCAAGGACTTCATCCACTTTACTTTCAGTCTAGTTTCTATCAATGCTTTCTTAATAACTAAAACTTGGCCAAGATAATTTTGCATGTGTGCAGAATCCCACACACAAACTGTTGCCTGAGTGGGAATAATAATGCCTTTTTAGTGTCAGTAGCCCTTTCATTGTCTTTAGGTTAATGCAGCCACCAGCCACACCAATCTAGTATGCCAAGCACAAAGCTACTCTCCACTCTTAAAATAAACAAACTAAAATAATTGTTTGGTAGCTATGTCTTGAGTAGCCACTCTTAAAGGCAGATATTAACCATTATTAATTCATTATAGTTTGGAAATTACCCTTGCAAACTAATTAGTAGCTCATTTACTTACTTATTTATGTTTGTTTACCAGTGTAGGACAATGATCAGAACAGACCAATTTCAGGTATATCCAGGATTGCTGAGAGGCCATGAATATAAGTATTTAAAGTACATATAAATACAAAATGTAGGCAATAATAAACTTGGTTTGAGTTACCAACCCGAATCATGTAAAACTGCATAATGAAATGCTTTTATTGAAACAAGTAAAATTAAGCAATGAATTTTGTAAGAGTAAACATACAACAATTAAATGTATGTACAGAGAAATATAAACCAAAGGATTTAAAGGCACAGAAGGCATACAGAAAAATTGCACTGTGCCATACTTAAATGTTCAGTGTTTAACTTGCTCAAGGTGAGGGCCTCAATAGTGACCTTAAACAAGCTCACCTCCTGTGAAAAAATGGAGTAAATTTAATCTCCAAACCATTTATCAACACCAACTTTAAAACTGCTCAAGCTAGAAGACAGTCAGTAAGGCATTACATGATTTGCCTGCTATCGTTTTCCTAATTCGGTTTTATATGTGGTATCTTTAACAAAAAAAAAATAGTGTCAAAATTGTGTGAATATTTCTCCAAGCCAAGAGTGGTCAACAAATTAGAATAAAATTTCCATGAATCAACCTATATGTTACAGAATAAAGGGACAACCATACCAACCAGTCCTCATAAAATAATTACAGCTATTTTGGTCAAACTTCTAACCATCAGACAAAAAAATGTAGTCTATTCTATCTGCCTCTGACTTAACAGCATTCAGTAAATAAAGAACCATCAAAAGTAAATAAGTCCCATACCTGAACCCTCAGTCCTTCATCAGTTTAGAAGCAGGTGCAAGACTGGCTGCATTCCCAGCTAAGTCCCATTTTCTGGATGTCCTGTTTAGTCTTGATTTGAATGTAAACCTTCCTAACATTAAAGATGCTTATCTCAGGATGAGGGAGTTGGAGTGTACATAATTAACTCTTAAGAATGTGTGCAGACAGCATATTGTAGAGATTAACTACTCCCTGGATCTTATGAAAGCACTTCTTCAGAGGCCTATTAGAAGATGTGGTGAAGAGGCAATCCATAATTTAGTCCTGTAGATGCAAACCATTATGCGAACTACCAGTGGAAAACACTAAAACACTAAATGCCTAAGCTAAGTGCAATTTCATCAAAACAGTTTGCAGGGGGCTTCAAGGTGTACAATCATTAATCTACCAGGA